>NC_083286.1:52380461-52698979 GCF_963506605.1 Zootoca vivipara | reverse complement strand
CGGGGCCACTAACCCAATATGGGTATTGTAGTGAATTCTGCAGAGATTTGGAGAGAGAAGAAATAGTAGGAGTTGTCTGGAGAAGTGCTGATCTATAGGCAGCCTTTGGGGAAGAGCCAATAGAACACAAGAAGAGCCTGCTGGATCAGGCCTGTAGCCCATACAGTCCAGTATCCTGTTCTTACAGTGACCAGCCAGATGTTGCCAGCGCTGGTTCAACTGCAGGTCAGCATGGAGACTCAGAGATGAGCAGTATTCAAAGAAACAGAATACACAGAGAAACAAGACTGGTCCTGGTATGGCAGTTGCTAGAATTTATAATCTGGGTCTCCCACTCCCCCCTGTCTCTTCCCCAACTGGCTGTTTTCCCAGCAGCCTTAAACTCCATTGGGGAGAGCCCCCCCCGTACTCTCTGTGCTCTTTGCTCAGAGATCTTCATGTCCTTGTGGACAAGAGATGAGGGGCGCGAAGCACAGTAGGACTGGCAAGCTCCTGTTGCAGGCTCAGCTCCCCACTTCCGCCTACCCTACGTCTCCAGGGCTTTCTGCCTCTTCTTCCTCTCTCTCACTCAAGCTTGTTCAGCATCCAACCATTCTGCACCCCCTTCCTCCTCTGATTGGTCTTCATTGACGGACCACCACTTCCCTGGCTCTGAGCCTTCCTCTTCTGAGGTTTCTCTAGGGGGTTCTCCGGCTAGTATCTCCCACCCCTCCTCCTCATCCAGCCAGTCCCGGGCAGATATGTATGGGAAACCTACAAGCAGGACCGAATCAGAAGAGCCTTCTTTGGCTTCCAGCAATTGATATTCGGGAGTATTCCTGCCCCCAACTGTGGAGGCAGAACATAGATATCATTGCTCATAGCCCTTGATAGCCATTTCCTCCTTTTCTCTATCCACTTGGCTTATGCCATGCACAATTTTTAAAATTTCTGTCACATGAAGGGCGAATACACACAATTTCGCAGAGGCATTTTCCCAGATACAATGCATACAATGCCCCCCCTAACTTTTAGGGACACTTTGCCCCAGCATATGGCATTTTTGTACACGTTACTCAGCTGCAGAACTGTACTGCAAATTCTAGAGAAGCGCACATTTTGAAGGATGCCTGTGTATTGTTTTGGAAAGCGAATTAGGTCAATTCACCTTTGTGTGAACTGAACTGAATTTCTCACCCATCCCTGTTCCACAAACCTAGCCACCAAGTTAAGTTGCACCGGCCCCAATACAGAGATTTGGGAGACCCCCACAGCTTACCTCCACCCGTTGAAAGATCTGGGGGCAGAAACAAGGAATACGCAGAAAAGAAAACCATTTGTCTGTACTCTGCAGGGGAGTCAGGGAGAAGCTGTGGTAGCCAACTACTTCCCTCTCTTTCTTTTTCCAATCAATGGGATATGCTACTTTGTAGAACTTAAGCATTTGCTTCGGCAATCAGCCCCTTGCAGCCACTAATTACGCCTGTGATTTTGAACTGCCCCGTGTGAAAAACAAGCTTTGTGCCCAAGGAACTGTATTCTTAGATACAACACGAAAACCTATTTGAAGTCAGACATTGGCTTCTGATGCAAGAGGGAAGACTGATGGTGGACAAAGGTAATGAAGAGGGGAGATGTCCTGAGATGGGTGAGCCACTGTCATCTGGGCACCCGGGCAAGTTGCCCATTTTCTGGTGCTTTTTACATTGCCCTGCTTGCTGGATTGCTCACTAATTGTCCTAGCTGCACCTATGTATTCCCCTCTTGTCTACAATGGGACAGAAGGAGCAATGTGTGAATTAATTGCAAGCAGAGCACCATTATCTGTGCTAGATATTTGCCCACTCTCCACCCTGCAAGGACCAATAAGGTTGGTTAAGCCACTTTTGATTTAGTTTACAGGATGCAGGGGGTGGGGACCAAGAAAAATTAACTGCCATTTCATCTTGCCCCATGTTACAATACAAATGCTCTAATTTATATCAAGGGCAAAAATCTGAAGTGTATATATGGCTCAGTTCCCACACCTCCACACCATTGAAGGAAATATACTGCCTAAACAAGAGATGTTACAGAGCTAGAAATTTAATGGCTACTTTGGCTATATTTTCTAGCAACCTGAGGTTTACGTGAAGAGCATAAATTTCTCATTCGGAAAATGAATAATTGTCCATGATCCAGGCAATGCTTAGTACTTTGAAATCAAGTGAGACAGAGTTAAGCAAATGTGTAACTCTCCCATTGAAATCCAGGGGACTTTAAACTGCTTAATTTTGGCTGGATCATAGTTTATTTTTTTGAATAGTACAATCTTCTTAATCCAACCCAGAAACACAAAAGTTTTTGAATTTTCCAGAATGCATATCAATATGCAAAATGGTGTTCAATCACTTGAGTTACTTGCTTAATAGGCATGGTCTTGAACCAGCCAAAGTTAAGCATTGTTAATTCCCACTAATTTTACGCTCATGTGTTTCCTTAACTCCTGTGCAGCACAATCCTGGATGTGTTTACCCAGAAGTAAATCACACTGATTTTCAGTGGGTTTTACTCCCATTTAGGATTCATAGGACCCCAGCCTTAATTAACACTTTTATTAACTTGCATACTATATTATTTAATTTTTCATGGTTTAAGATAGAATTTGAGGGGGGGGGGTTGGAGAGCCAGCGGGGTTCTTCCCTCTCCTCCCTTTGAAAAAACCTAATTGCACAACACAAAGGAATGTCCTTAAGCCTGCTGCAAAATGGGTTGATTTTTCTTAATTTCAGCAAAGCCACACGTTTAATCCCTGCCGATTACTCCCTGCGCGCTTTTATAATTCATGCCCCGCAGGCAGGAGGGCCCCTGAGCCACAGCGGTGGGTAAAATAAATTACTAGGATTCTCAGTTGTCTGCGGGGAAGGCTCAACTCTCTTCTGCAGGGGACTGAAGAGTCTCTTGTGTCGCTCTGTGGAGCAGAGGGGCCTCTCTTGCTTGGGAATAGACATCTGCCACTAAATCATTTGGTCACCAAGTTCTTTCCTCATGGTTTCTTGCAGCAAAAAAAGGCCCGGACTCCAGGTGCATGCCAGAGCTCCTCACCAAGGCCTCCGCGGCACAGTTGTTAAGACACAATGGGCGCGTCTCATCTCTGTGTGAACCCATCGCCTCCTTTCTTTCATTTTTTAAGCTGTCCCCAAGGAGTCTCAGCTTGACAATAGCCACCCCGAGGAAGCACCGTCCCCCTTTATGTTTGTGTTGCCAAAAGAAGCCGCATCTGTTTAAGGTCTAGCGCTTGAAGTGGCTCTATTCAGACCCGCGTGGCGGCGCTTGTTCTTTTTTTAATTGCTCCTTCCATTGTCTGGGAAGAGTGCGACACATTTGTGTCCTGAAAGGAAATCAAATGAAGTTAGCCGTTGTTTAGCAAATATTGTGTAGTGCCACTTCTCGTGAGTTTTGTTCCTCTCTGCCTCCTCCTCCCCCCCCCCACCTATTTGCCAGCACTCTTTGTCCCCTTGACACTTCTCCAATTTATAATTAAGTGCGTAAGGGCGGTGGTGACATACATTGTCAAAGCACTTCGGTTAAACTGATACCTCCTGACTCTGACTCAAAGCTCCCTGGCCTGATTGTGATCCCAGCTCAATATGAAAGGGTTGTGTTAAAATCTGTTCCTTCACAGACATTCTGTTCCCTGTTGCAGCATAGAGAATGCAGATGCACAAACAGTCCCTGTTTACTAGGAAGAGTCCGTTCTGTGGGTCCCAGTTTTATGATTATGAATGAAAAACAAAGAAGGATTTAGTTGAGGACAAGAAGTCGGTGTTTGCAATGTCTCCCCAAGGCAGGAGTCCATATATCACAGATAGCACACTTCCCCAGAAACGGTCCATGGTTTATATAGATTCTACTTGGGATTCTGTCATTGGTTGTTGTTTTTCCCCAGAGGAAAAGAATTAAGATTTAACTGTTTAACCGGGATGTTGTAATCAGGACAATCACTTTCTACGTATACCCCGCACAAGAGAATAAGTGTAGCCATTCAACAGTTAATAATCCATACAAAACAAACATATCAGAGATCCTTCTCTAATTAATAATATTATTCCATTGCTCAAAACCCCTGGACCATCATTGCTTCCCATCAATTCCAGCTATGTGTTAATATGAGGACATTGCCCTTAATTTGCATTGTTTCTCAGAGCGATGATAGTTCTGGTAACAACTCTAATTGCGGGCAAAACTCCTATTGATTTTGAGAGCGGCTTGGGGAGTGTAAGACGCCTGAATTCACACAACAATTTTCAACATGTCGTTTCCCCTCCCCCAAGCATTTCTTTTGTTGTTCTTTTTTCCTTGCCACTTGGCACATAATTCATGTTTCAGAGGTGTCAGATACAGAATTAATATAAGAGATCACACCCTCTTTTCTGTGAGGTTTGCTACAGAGGATGCTCTTAAATTATAAAGCAGAATTAATTGTGGGTTGTTCGGATATTAGCGGGGACGCGGGTGGCACTGTGGGTTAAATCACTGAGCCTAGGGCTTGCCGATCAGAAGGTCAGCGGTTTGAATCCCCACGATGGGGTGAGCTTCCGTTGCTCGGTCCCAGCTCCTGCCAACCTTGCTAGGAGGTTCGAAAGCACCTCAAAGTGCAAGTAGATAAATAGGTGGGAAGGTAAATGGCGTTTCCGTGCGCTGCTCTGGTTTGCCAGAAGTAGCTTAGTCATGCTGGCCACGTGACCTGGAAGCTGTACGCTGGCTCCCTTGGCCAATAATGCGAGATGAGCATCGCAACCTCAGAGTCGGTCACAACTGGACCTAATGGTCAGGGGTCCCTAACATATTAGCAAGGATGACATCATGGCAATGTTTTAATAGCACAGGTGGGCAACCTGCAGCCAGGGGTCACTGGTGGTCCTCCCATCTCTTTCAATACAGCCCCCTAAGCCAGAGAGAGAGAGAGAGAGAGAGAGAGAGAGAATATAAGTCAATGAATGGGTGATGGGTGACTGAAGGGGAGGGAGGGATGATGTTTTTGGTTTGTATGTGTTTGTGAACAGGTGTGCATGTGAGGTGAGGGAGAGAATTAATGCATGGATGGAGGATGGAGCAATGGAGCAATGGAAGGGAGAAAAGGAGAGACAGGTGGTGTATTGTCATCTTTTTTGTTTTGGTCCTTCTCATTGCCATTGGCCTGTGGCTCCCGCAAGGAGATGTGGCCTTCAACCTTGATCTGCTTGCCCTTCCTCTTATTTTATAGGCTGGGATGAAGGTTCACGGAGCTGTGAATTTCCATGTATCTTTCCTCTACATTGTTTAAAAGAAGCCAAACTCATGCAGGTTGCGAGTCAGAGTGCAGAAAGGACTGGCATTAGACATAATAAAGATATTTGGAACTGAGAACTTAGGTAGGAAGCTGTTGATTTTGCCCACCTAGCCTAGTATTGTCTACTCTTAACTGGCAGTGGTGTTCCAGGAGGATGGCCAGCTATACATTGACAATAAGAGGAAAGAGAACACAGATTTGCATAAAATTTGCAAATGTTAATAAACTCTCTAGTGGGAAAGACTGTGATGAGATGACCTGGAAGCCTGCCTGCCCAGTCTGCTGTCCAGCTGCTAACTGTGGATGGTCAACTTCAAGACTTCTTCTCTTTATCTTGAAACTTAGCAGTCCTACAAATAGAGGATGCCTTCAAAGGCTGTGCCCTTTAAAGTCAGACACATGGCCACTCTAGAGACTACTGAAAATAGTTCCTGCTTGGTGATGCTTGCCACAGAATTTGTAGCTTTTAAAAGCTATCTTTGGCTCACTATTGTTGAATAGAAACTCCACAAGTCAGGAACAGGAAGTGCAGGTGTGCAGCTTTGTGGAGTGCAGGTGTGCAGAGATTCTCCATGCCAGGGGTTCCCAACAAAATTTTCTCGAGGACCCCTCATCGAGCTGCTATTGTGACAAGGACCCCCATTAATTCCTAATCCTAAAATTAAAAAGTGAGAGCCAAATTAAGAGTCCTTTTATATTTTATATTTATACGTTTTTTACAGTTACAACAGAGTACTCCATCAGTATACAGTTAGTTTTAATTTTCAGTTCTTAATGAGATGAGTTAAATCTGTCCTTTGAGTCCATTATTTCTGAAATATTAGGTTCCAAACTTGAAACCAACGGTCCATTTTTAACTACGCGAACTGTAGCTTCCGCGAAAAACAACGCTTTGTTTACAAACACTACTGTTTTGCAAAGAGGCAGCGCGCGCCAGGGAGGAGGGAGGGGAATGGAGAAGACAGGGTACCTGTGCAGTAGCGCACAAATGAAGCCGACGCGCGCAAAGCATCTTGGGGAGGTGAGCGTTTAGAATGCGTGCGCTGCCTCTTTGCAAAACAGTAGTGTTTGTAAAGCGCCACCTAACGGCATACAGCAGAACTACTGCCTCTATCTAATTCTAGTTTTGCGCTAGACTCTGCTCATGCAGGAAGCGGCCAAAACAAAAAATCTGTTATCATACGAAATATATTTAATATATTTTTTATTCTAATAGCATCTTGCGGACCCCTCTGGCATAGCTCGCGGACCCCTGGGGGTCCGCGGACCACCTGTTGGGAACCACTGCTCCATGCTATTGTGCCCAGTTACACACTTAACCATTTTCAAATGACAGGGTCTGCCCAAGACATTTTGCTGCCTGAGGTGAAGGACAAGGCAGTACTCTTTCCATCCCATTCACTAAAGCCAGCTGAATGGACATTTGAATCTCATTCTGGATGCTGGTGGTGCATCCTGTTGGCTATTTTTCTGAGTCAGACTTTGAAGATGACTCTTTACTTGCAGGATGGCAACTATTACAAGCAGTATTTCTATATTGGTGGCTTATTCCGGCGTGGGGACTTACGATAGGCAGTCTTTGTGACACATGCGGGTGAGCGATTTTTGACACACACCCCCTCCAAAAAGCTCAACAACTCAGGGCAATCTCCCCCCATTTACTTAATTTTGCGTCCCCAAAAATAGGAGGCGTCTTATACACGGGGGCATGTTATACACAGAAAAAACACAGTGTGTGTGTGTGTGTGTGTGTGTGTGTGTGTGTGTGTGTGTGTGTGTTTCATTCTCTTGAGTCCAAGAGAGGGTCTTCTTGCTTCTTGCTTCTAAAAGTCATTTGAAGCAGTCTATTATCAGTCCAAGTCTGTCATCACCAACTCCTCCAGGCAGCACGTTCTTGGAGTCTCCACATTCAGCAAGACAATGGTGAAGCAACCAGGCCATCTCTAACTCCCAATCTTTCTATTGCTACTTAGGACACACACATGCTCACTTTTAAAAGGAGCTAACAAACGGGCAAGGCAATGATTCAACATTTCTGTGACCATAATTATTGGAGTCACAAGATTTTGCAGCTGTTACATTTCATTACATAGGTTTTCCTCCCCCCGCCCCAATGCAATTCATTCTTTGTGAAATACATTTTCTAACCAACACAGTACAACACATCCTTCACCAGACCTGAGGGCACCAGATTGGCTTGGAGGGTACAGGGCAGGTTCTGACATCTTGCTGCCCCGACACCTTCCAACTGACATGGCTGCTTCACTCTTCCTAATGGTAGAACCGGCCCTGCCAAATGATATAGCTACCATTTAGGAACCTGTGATGTAGAAGAAGCACAATAGCTCAGTGGCAGACCTCATGTAGATGGTCTTAGGATCTATCCGCTTCATCTCCAGGTAGGACTGGGAAAGACCTCTGTCTGAAATCCTGGAGAGCTTCTGTCAGTCAGTGTAGTAGGCAATGCTGAGCCAGGTAGACCAATGTTTTGGCTCGGCATAAAGGAGTTTCCTAAGAGGCACTACTTAGCAGTTTCCATGTTAAGGTGCAGACGCTGAATTGGGCCTAAGGGGAATGAAAGTCTTGAGAATGTTTTTCTTCTCCTGTACTGCCTCTATTCAGCTCCAAGCCTCTACTGTACTCACAAGATGCAATGGAACAGTTTTATCTGGCGACTTAATGTCATTACAACCTTTGGAAATGATGCTGAGATCTTTTTAGGATTAAGCCTATTGAACCTCTGGGAGGCCTGACAGCTGGGAGCCTTATTCTTGCAGAGACAATTTAAGCAGGGGGTAAAACATCACTGCAACTTTTCCTAGTTAAACTCTAATAGGCTTAGGAAGAGGGGATAATAAAAACAGTTAATTTGAGGCTGGCTCAGAAGTTGAAAATGGAGGAGAAAAGTAGTGTGTGGGGAAGGGGGGGGGGCAGGAGAAATTTACAACCGGGAATCATCACAGATCTAGGCAGCGAAGTTAGCCAACTTTCACTCCAGCCCTTTCCAAAAAAATAAAATAAAATTGGTTTTAATTGACCGTTCTCATTTGTTGATTTCAGGCCTGTCAGAAGCATTGGTTGAGGTCTTCCATCTTGTGACAGTAATGAATTTTAATGGCACACCACACAGCCTTTTGACACCGAACTCTGAGATGGGCTACGCTTGCTAAAGGGTTCCACATCTCTGACTTGGGAGCTGTCAGGGCTGCAGCTGTAGCTAGATAAGAAGATATTCTCTCTCTTCTCTCTCTCTCTCTCTCTCTCTCTCTCTCTCTCTCTCTCTCTCTCTCTCTCTCTCTCTCTCTCTCTCTCTCTCTCTCTCTCCCCCCCCCACTTCCTTTCTCTAACATCTCCATGTATCTCTGAAATGGCAAGATTATAAATAGCCAACAAAGAGTTTGCAGTTCAGCCTGGAGCTGAACCAAAGTCAGCCAAAATACATATTTCTGAGAAACTTTCTGTATTTTTATCATCTCCCTACCCTCATGAAAAAGAAGGGTGCTCTGGAGAATTTTCTGGAAGTCTTGTGCACCATTTTGTTGTGGCTGTCACCATTCAGCACTAACAAAATGCTATTGATGGATGCGAGTTCCCAGACATTGTGGAGGATGCAACATGGTGGATGCTGTTGCCATTTGTACTGGTGTCTGTGGGTGTGTGGAAAGACAGAGGGAAAGAGAGAAACAGGAATGAGGGGTGTGTGGCCCTCCAGTTGTTGTTGCATGCCAGCTCCCATCATCCCTGACCATTCCCCAGGTGGGCTGAGGCTATTGGGAGTTGGTGTCCATCAATATCTGAGGGCCGCAGCATTTCCATTGCTGGCATAGATTGAGCTGATGAGAATCAAGTGTGTACACACACACACAGAGAGAGAGAAAGAGAGAGAGAGAGGATTGTTTGTCACCACCACCACCTTTTATTATTTCTAGAGTTTGTAGCAAAAATCGAGGACTTAATAGCAGATTTTTTTATTATTAAGAAATGTCAGTAGCAACAGCAACCCCCAAACCTAGAAACTGCTTCTGGTAGCTTAACAATCTTAACAATCCTTTCTAGCCCCCTCCCAAACTCAACATGTTTGTTTCTCTTTTATTTTATTAAAGAAAATAAAAATGTTTCTTTCTCCCAGTTGCAAGATTGAAAAACGCAAAACGTTTTGCCTATAAGGTATGAAGCTTGGCTATGTCACAAACTCCAGGTGCTTGAAGAAGCCGGTGGTCATCAGAATACCACAACATAACAAAAAACCTCTTGTCCTTCAAGTGCCAGACATTACAGCAGGGACGGAGAGCCTGTGGCCTTCTAGGTGTTGTTAGACTCCAACTCTTGTCAGTCCCAGCCTGCTCTGACAATAGTCAGGGATGCTGGGAGTTGTAGTTCAGCAACATCTGAAGGACCGGAGGTCCTCCACCTCCCATAGCAAAAGGGAAAAGAAAAAAAAAGAAAAAAGGTTGGTGTGTATATATTTTGTATAAACAAGGAAGATCACTGCAAAAGAAAAAGAAAGGTGAAAAAAATAGAAGAACCACTAAGGTAGTCTGTGGTTTAACTTGTCAACTCAACAAGTTCTTCATGATCAGCTTCAACTACTGTCATTAAATCTTGACCGGGGCACTCCTAATTTGTCTTGCTGTCAGACGTGCTATGTGCAATAACCATGCTTTGCCCTTAATTATTCTGCAACGTACAGCAGTGCCAAAGATAATTTGACCTCAGCCTCAGTTAGATTTGTTGATGGGAGAGAAGATGCTGTCCCCTTCCTTCCTTCCTTCCTTCCTTCCTTCCTTCCTTCCTTCCTTCCTTCCTTCCTTCCTTCCTTCCTTTTGGGGGAAAAAGCATTATGGATGTTTCTTCCTTTTTTCCTGCAAAAGGAAGAGCAGCAAAATTGAAACAGGTGCAGGCATGGAAATAAGGGTTGCATTTTGATATCACTAGAAAGCCATCTGCAAATTGTCTGATATCCGGAAGGGAAATGATAATAACAGGTAGGAACTGTACTCTTAAAGCATCAAAGGATGGAAGGGGTGCAACTTTACATGAAGGGCAGACTCATTTATTCAAATTACAACCTGGATACCCATATTTTATGCATAACTTGACTGCTATCCAGCTATATGCGAACTAGAAGCCCAGGCTGAATAGCGGTTGGGGAGGCACAAAAGGTAGAGGGAAAGAACAGGCAAAATCCAACTCATAATAAGTTTGTTAGCTGTTAAGGAACCAAAGGACCCTATATTGTTTCTGATTCTTTAGCTGTGGTTCCTGCATTGCAGAGGGTTGGACTAGATGACTCTAGGGCAGGGGTCCCCAAACTTACCTGCCTTTGGGCCGGATGCCCGCTGCGCCGATTGCTTGGTGGGCCGGAAGGTGGGGGAGCGTACGGCTGTGTGCGCCCATGCGCATGCACAAACGCTATTTCTGGCACACTCCCGACCTGGAAAGCGCCGGAAATAGCTTGTGCGCATGTGCAGAAGCCTCCTCCTACCCAGAAGTACACCAGAAATGATGCTTGCGCGTGCGCACAAACTTCCGGGTCGGAAGTCGGCAACCGCACCGGTAAGAGCGGGTGGCAGCAGCGGGCGGCGGGGGTCCCTGGGGGCTGCATAAAAGAGCCTCGGGGGCCGTATGTGGCCCGGGAAACTGTGGGAGGCAGTGGTGTGCTCTGGTTCATGGGGTCACAAAGAGTCAGACACGACTAAACGACTGAACAACAACAAAGAGTTTTTTTAAGCAGAGGTTGGATGGCCACCTGTCAGGGATTCTTTAGCTGTGATTAATCTATTGTTGGGGGTTGGACTACATGGCCATTTGGTACCCCTTCAACTCTACATTTCTTTAATTCTATGAACTTGTACGCCACTTCATCATAACACCTGGAGACCAGAACACTTTATATATTTGCAAGAGATGATATATCTCATTTCTCCCAGTTACCAGCTCTAGATAGTATCCTGTTCTGCACAGGTCAGTTATTCACTATCTTCCCCACTGTATTGAAAGGTATTTCATTTCATTTAAATTATAAAAATGTTTTCTAAATTTACATCCAGGTATATAAATTAACATATGCAAGCCAGTGTCTTCTATTGATCTATTCTTTGGTGTGTGGGTGTGTAATTAATTTTCTTTGTACAATGCTTAAGTGACACCCCCCCCCTTCCTTCTCTTATGCTTTGGCTGAAGGAAGCAAGTTTATGTCTTACTTAGAGGGGAAAAAATACACAACTGGCTTAGAAGAGGTGGGTGAAAAGGGGATCTTTTAGAGTAAGAATTTCAGGGATGCAGAAGGCTGCACATTACAATTCAGGAGCAGGAGGAGGGCAACAGCAACATCCATCTGTTTTTCCTTGGAGTTGAGAGCTTCGGTCTCTATTGACTGCTTTTAAAGTTAAAACATGAGGTGAATCCTAAATTCTTAAAACAACAACTGAGAAAGACAATATTTGCAGGCAGAAGGCAGTCAGTACACACGCCTCTCTAAAGCTAATCCTTTGTTGTTGTTTTTCCTGGGGATGCTTCTGAAGTTATCCTCATTCAGATTTCCTGCCACCCAATCTCCAATGCGCGCACGCACGCACGCACACACACACACACAATTTCTGAACTCTATCACCAGATCTTGGTTAATGCATTTTGGGAAGGATTTTATTTCAATGATAGTGAATCAAATTTGCATGCATAATGTCTCAAAACCAATCCGTAGAGTGATACCCATATATGTACATTGGTAACCTCAGTTTATGAACTTAATCCGTTCCGGAAGTCCGTTCTTAAACTGAAACCGTTCTTAAACCGAGGCGTGCTTTCCCTAATGAGGCCTCCCGCCACCGGTGCCCTTCCACCATTCGGCTTCCATTCTTAGACCGAGGTAAAGTTCGCAAACTGGTTCACTACTTCCGGTTTTGCGGAGTTCATAAACCGAATAGTTCGTAAACAGGGCTGTTCTAAGGGACCTAAAAACTAGAATTAAATAAAAATACAAACTGTGGTGTAAAAACTGAATTTAAGATTGGTCCGGGGGGGGGGGCAGAATGAGAAACTGAGAAAACAAAAAATTAACATATCAGCCCATCCCTGTCTAGAACTAAGAAGTAGCAGAAACAGAGGCAGCATCATAGATAAAAAGGTAAAGGGACCCCTGACCATTATGTCCAGTTGTGACCGACTCTGGGGTTGCGGCACTCATCTCATGTTATTGGCCGAGGGAGCTGCTGTACAGCTTCCAGGTCATGTGGCCAGCATGACAAAGCCACTTCTGGCGAACCAGAGCAGCACATGGAAACACCGTTTACCTTTCCGCCACAGCGGTACCTATTTATCTACTTGCACTTTGACATGGTTTCGAACTGCTACGTTGGCAGGAGCTGGGACCAAGCAACGGGAGCTCACCCCGTCGCAGGGATTTGAACCACCGACCTTCTGATCAGCAAGCCCTAGGCTCTGTGGTTTAACCCACAGTGCCACCCGCGTCCCTTGAGCATCATAGATAGCTGGGTCATTTTCTAAATTGGAAGAAGATTTTCTTTGCAAGGGCATCACATGGCTGGCAAGCTGCACGTCTGGAAGGTTCAACAGATCAACAGGCTGGGGAAAAGATGCTGTCTGTGGCATCTTTCCCAGACCAAAGTGCTGACTTGTTGTATCAGTTTCCTCTACGATCCTCCTCTCTTGCTTCAGTCCGCCCTCCCCCTGCTGCTGCTCATTCCAAAATTATGTTTGCAAAGATTTCTCTTCCTCTAACTAATCCATTAAAGTCTAGTTCAAGGATAGATGCAGACAACACCACTTTAACTTCGCTTTGATCTTGCTTGTACCAACAAGGCCACTGAGCAAAATCAATAGCAAGTGCAGAGACCTCAGGTACAGTTCTGCACACCTAGAGGATGCTATTCCTTTTCAGTCAGTGGGAAGTGTAAAAGAGCTGGACAGGCTGGTGATGTATTTTTTTATTCTACACGAGATCCTTGGAAGTGAATGGGCACTGCTCCAGAGCACATTGCTACAAGGTACAGTGGTACCCCGGTTTACGAACTTAATTCGTTTTGGAAGTCCGTTCTTAAACCGAGGCACACTTTCCCTAATGAGGCCTCTCGCTGCTGGTGCCCTTCCACCGTTTGGCTTCCATTCGTAGACCGAGGTAAAGTTCGCTAACCGGAACACTACTTTTGGTTTTGCGGAGTTTGTATACCGAATAGTTCATAAACAGGGCTGTTCTTAAGCCAAGGTACCACTGTAATGTTATCCTCCTGAGCAGGGGTCGGCAAGGCTTACTGGGCATAGGCCAGATCACTCCCAAAGAGATTCTCCTTGGGCTGGAGCAGCACAGCGTGATGCCGGAAATCATGTCTGTGCATGTCCATGGCATAGCTGCCAAGTCTTCCATATTCCCCGGGAAACCCCCGTTTTTCCAGCCGTTTCCCGCTGGCAGCCCGATTTTAAGAAACCCCGTAAATCCCCCGGATTCTTACCGGCCTGGGGAGGCATCTTCTGCACATGTCTGGAGTCTCTGGACATGCACTGCGGCCATTTTGGAAATGGGCAGAGCATGCGTAGAAGCGACTTCCGGTGCCGCTCTACCCAGCTCCAAAATGGCCGCAGCACGACTTCCGGTGCCACGCTGCTACCGACCCCGGATTTTTCAATCCGGGAGTTGGCACCTATGGTCTGTGGCACCGGAAGTTGCTTCTGCGCATGCCCAGACGTTGGAAATTGCGCCTGTGCAGAAGTGATTTTCAGCATCTGGTCATGTGCAGAAGTGATTTCCAGCACTGCGGACATGCTCAGATGAGATTTCTGGTGTCTGGGCATGTGCAGAAGTGGTTTCTGGAGCCGCGGAAGAGAGTCCCCATGCCACTCCAGTTTAGCACAGCACACGGCGACCTCTGCTCCTGAGGCTAGGGTGTCCTCTACCACTAACCTAGGAGTTGGGAATCTCAGGCCATGTGGCCCTCCAGGTCTCTATCAGGCCCTCTCCTCAAGCAATGACCTCTTCCACAGGCCACACCCCTTTTATCAGGTGGCACCTTTCACTGGCCCTGCTTTGTGACCTCCTGGAATTGCTTACCTACATGGAGAGATGCTTGTGTGGAAACCTCTGACTTTTGCATGGCTAGAATGTAGCCTACTACCCAGAGTTAAGAATCACTTCTGTTGTTCGGCCCACTTGCCTCTGGCTTCGCCCACCACTTGGATGAGGTCCCCAGAAGGTTGCCCCTGAGGTAATATGACCCTTGGGGTGAAAAAGGTTCCCTATCTCTTTTCCAATCAACATCTCCTCCATGGAATTCTGTGCTACGTTAGTTGCAGAGAAGGACAGCCAATTTTAGAGAAGTGGATGCATCATCTTCAGCGCAGGAACTATTTTGGGGAAGTATCCAAGTCGCGGAGCTTCATTGAACACAGTGAAAAATAACATCACACATATATGTTTTGTCATTCTTGTTCCTGACTAGTACATTTATTATTTTGTTGTTCTTCCTGACAAGTAAAGCTTCACTATAATTCATAAGATTGTTCCACTTGGGTGGTTCTGTCAGGCAAAATCAAGACTGATTCAGCTTTCTTGGACCTAGACAATGACTCTTGCCCTTTTTAATATCCATTCTTCACAGGCGATGTAGGCAGTATATCCCCCCTTTGTTCAGCAGTCAGCTGCAGCAGGGTGCCCAGCAATGTAGGAATTCATGTTTGCACCTTAGATCTGTGCATATTTTTGTTTTAAACGTAAAGGTAAAGGGGCCCCTGACCATCAGGTCCAGTCGTGTCCAACTCTGGGGTTGCGGCGCTCATCTCGCTCTATAGGCCAAGGGAGCTGGCGTTTGTCCGAAGACAGCTTCCGGGTCATGTGGCCAGCATGACAAAGCTGCTTCTAGCGAACCAGAGCAGCGCACGGAAACGCCGTTTACCTTCCCGCCGGAGCGGTTCCTATTTATCTACTTGCACTTTTGATGTGCTTTCGAACTGCTAGGTAGGCAGGAGCTGGGACCGAGCAATGGGAGCTCACCCCGTTGCAGGGATTCGAACCGCCAACCTTCTGATCAGCAAGCCCTAGACTCCGTGGTTTAACCCACAGCGCCACCTGGGTCCCATGTGTTTTATTGTTTTGCCCACCCCAAAAAATTGCCCTGGAAAGCATCTCTGGGCAGTTTTCTGCAAACTATTCCATCCTTTCCACTTATAAAACATTGCTTAACTGAACAGCTGGAAACTGTGTGGATTTTCATGTTTTTCAGGATACCTTCTGATATTACTTCATCACTGTATCATCTTTTGAATTTTCAAATAAGTATCAATTTTTTCTCCTTCCATGCTCTTGAAAAACTGGTTGCGGAAAGGCCAAAAAAATTGTGTTCTTGTGAGTGCCATGAACATGGATTTGCCACACTGAAATTAACTAAATTGACATGAGTCTTAAACAAAGAATGATCCATGCAGCCAAATGTAATTGAGAATGGCAAGAATCCAATGCAGAGTTAAGCATGCTTAAGGCCATTGATTTGCCCATGTCCTGATGCCGTTTAAGGCAGCTCGAGATGTCCATGTTTCGTTTGCTACAACTAAAATGGGCATTGTAGCTCAGCAGCCACTGCACCTCATTGATTTGTTTTCAAAGGTTCTTAGACCACCTTTCAGCTGGGGTCTCCAAGGCAGCTTACAAAAAGATTTATGAAACATTGGTCTTCCAAAGGTGGGTCAGGACCCATTATCAGGTCACATAGTCTGATCTAAGATGGGTCACACTGCCAGCACTATTGAGATACAAATAAATGATAAAATAAGGATTATCTCTCCCCAATGCATTTTTGGGTTAAAGGTGGGTCCCAGGTCTGAAAACGCCGAAGACGACTGGTGCATAGCAATGTACAAGAAAAGAAAGTCACAGACCTGAAGCATTTATTCACCTAGGAGAACTTAAAGGTATTTACTTGGCACCAGAAATACAGCGGCTACTAGCTATGATGGTTGTATGCTATCTCCACAGTTGGAGGCAATATGCCTCTGAATGTCTATTGTGATGAGCTGCAGGTGGCAGAGTGCTATTGCACTCATGTCCAGCTTGGACATCTGGTTGGCCACTGTGGGAGGAGGATGCTGGACTAGATTGGTCAATGGCTTGATCCAGCAGACTTGTCTTCATTCTTATGTAGTGTCAGGTGGTGCATGGGATGCAGGTGGTGCTGTGGTCTAAACCACTGAGGCTCTTGGGCTTGCCGATCAGAAGGTTGGTGGTTTGAATCCCCATGATGGGGTGAGCTCCTATTGCTCTATCCCATCTCCTGCCAACCTAGCAGTTTGAAAGCATACCAGTGCAAGTAGGTAAACGGTGTTTCCATGCACTCTGGTTTCCATCATGGTGTCCTGCTGCATCAGAAGCGGTTTAGTCATGCTGACCACATGACCTGGAAAGCTGTCTGTGGACAAATGCCGGCTCCCTCAGCCTGAAAGCGAGATGAGCATCACAACCCCATAGTCGCCTTTGACTGGACCATCTAGTTATAGGTAGGTAGGCTGTTGGTCTGACGTAGCTGAAACAAAATAAAAAATTCCTTCCAGTAGCACCTTAGAGACCAACTAAGTTTGTCATTGGTATGAGCTTTCGTGGGCATGCACACTTCTTCAAATACCAGTATCTGAAGAAGTGTGTATGCACACAAAAGCTCATACCAATGACAAACTTAGTTGGTCTCTAAGGTGCTACTGGAAGGGATTTTTTATTTTGTTTCATCTAGGGGTCCTTTACCCTTTGCTTTTAGTGCCAGGTGGACACCCTTAGAAAGAACATATCACAAATGGGGGTCCACCACAAAAAAGGGCCCATTTCCACTCAATAACCAGCTCCAGTTGTCACCCAGTTCCAGGTTCCCCAGTTGATACCTAGAAAATCTCACTTCCACCGGTGGCAGAACCTGGAGGGTAGTCTCTGAGACTGATCTTAATGGCAGGTTCATACAGGAACATGCCATTCTGTAGAGACATGAAGGCAGGATAGCTCAGTTGGTAGAGCATGAGACTCTTTAATCTCAGGGTCGTGGGTTTGAGCCCCATGTTGGGCGAAATATTCCTGCATTGCAAGGGGCTGAACTAGATGACCCTGGTGGTCCCTTCCAACTCTACAATTCTATGGTTCTATTAATGTATCTCAACACTTGATGACTCATAGGTCAACTGACTGAGTAGGGGGAAAAAATGAGCTGATGCTTTTTGTCAGGCTTCTCTATCTGGCCCATAAAACCCTCCCCAGCCACACGCTTCCCAAATACCACCTTCACTAGTCCTGTTTTGCACCCTCCTTGCCTGGTTGCAATGCATCATTGAGCTCTGATAAGTTTCGTTGATTGTTTGGATGGAGGATAGATTGGGGTGTGTCTACTGTACAAAGGTAACACTTACATTCATTGCTTCATACACTTTTTTTCTGGCTCCATCTGCCGCTGGGATGTGGCCCTCAGAAGGTCACCCAGAAGGGAATGTGGCCCTCCAACAAAAAAGTTGGAGCTAATGATGCTGCTGGGGTCTCCAACCAGAGCCAGCCTTGCTCTGCTTCAGCCAGGTGGCTGCATTGCCTACCCTCAAAGTGATTTTTTTCTTACGCATGAGAAGCTGCGCAGGACAAAATTCTTTCCTCTGCACAAGTAGCTCTGTGATCATGGGCATAGTCTGTCCCTTTTTCTCAGGATCCAACCATTCAGCCCATAATGCAGGTTCTTAAACTGCTACAGGTCTAAATGGCATTAAACTCAGATTATTCTGTGTAATGCTTCAGCAGAAGAAAATCTCTTTCATCATCATTCCCACCCCCACCCCCTTTAGGCAACATTTTTAGCCTGTATGTTTTTGCTCGACTTCTTGGCTCCAGTGTCCTAGATATTAAATCTCTACCTGGTTATTAGTACTTCAAGATTACATAGGCATTTAAAGAGGGATTGTGCGCAAATCTTCTTTCGGTCCAGCAGCGAGGCATGCATCAAAGTTGAACGGATGTTTCAGTCCTCCCTCCCTCCCTCCCTCCCTCCCTCCCTCCCTCCCTCCCTCCCTCTCTCTCTCTCTCTCTCTTTCTCCTGCCTCCATCTGTTATTGCAATTCTAGCCATCATTTCCACGAGTGGATTGTCAGAGGCATAATATGACAACTTGTGTTGCGTTGGTGCACGATGTGGGTTCTTCTGGCAGAGGCTGGGAACATGCCCAGAGATTTAGGCAGCCCACAGAACATCTCTGTACTACAGTTTGTCTGCCAATGATACGGTCTGAAATTTCAGAGTGGTGTGATTGTTTGGATGACACTTTCCCTAGGACAGGGAAAGGAGATTTGAGGCAATCTCAGCAGCTTTTCACAGCTCAGCTGGGAGGGAGGCTGTAGAATGTGCTTTGCCTATAGAGTAGGAGTGGAGGAATCGGAGCTGCTTGAGCTGAATGTTGCCCTCTCTCAGGCCTCTCTATCATAGAATCATAGAGTTGGAAGAGACCGCAAGGACCATCCAGTCCAACCCCCTGCCAAGCAGGAAACACCATCAAAGCATTCTTGACATATGCCTGTCAAGCCTCTGCTTAAAGACCTCCAAAGAAGGAGACTCCACCACACTCCTTGGAAGCAAATTCCACTGCCGAACAGCTCTTACTGTCAGGAAGTTCTTCCTAATGTTTAGGTGGAATCGTCTTTCTTGTAGTTTGAATCCATTGCTCCGTGTCTACTTCTCCGGAGCAGCAGAAAACAACCTTTCTCCCTCCTCTATATGGCATCCTTTTATATATTTGAACATGGCTATCATATCACCCCGTAACCTTCTCTTCTCCAGGCTAAACATACCCAGCTCCCTAAGCCGTTCCTCATCAGGCATCTTTTCCAGGCCTTTGGCCATTTTGGTTGCCCTCTTCTGGACACAGATGATGCCTTCCTGGAACAGATGGCCAAGCATTCCAAAGGAAGTGAGATAGTAGTAATGGGGGATTTCAACTATCCTGATATTTGTTGGATGTCAAACTCAGCCAAGAGCATAAGGTCGAACAGATTCCTCACTGGCCTTGCAGACAACTTCATTGTCCAGAAAGTGGGAGAAGCAACAAGAGGATCAGCCATTTTAGATCTGGTCCTAACCCGTAGTGATGACTTGGTTAGTGGGGTAGAAGTGGCAGGATCATTAGGTGGGAGTGACCATGCTCTTCTGGAGTTTATTATCCAGCGGAAAGGAGCAACCAAGCATACTAAGGTCCAAATTCTAGACTTTAAGAAAGCCAACTTCAGAAAACTTAGGGAAACGCTGGGTGAAATCCCATGGACAGTAATACTAAAAGGGAAGGGAGTTCATGTTGGTTGGGAGTTTGTTAAAAGGGAGATATTAAAAGCACAACTTCAGGCAATACCAATGAGACAGAAACATGGAAGGTGCCTAAAGAAGCCAGGCTGGCTATCTAAAGAACTTTTGACTGAGTTAAGATTTAAAAGGGATATGTACAAAAAATGGAAAAGGGGGGAAATCTCCAGAGAGGAATTCAAACATATAGCCAGCACGTGTAGAGACAAAGTCAGAAAAGCTAAAGCACAGAATGAACTTAGGCTCGCTAGAGAGGTTAAAAGCAACAAAAAGGGCTTTTATGGGTATGTCCGTAGCAAAAGGAAAAACAAGGAAACAGTGGGGTCACTCAGAGGAGAAGATGGTGAAATGCAAACAGGGGACAGAGAAAGGGCAGAACTCCTCAATGCCTTCTTTGCCTCAGTCTTCTCCAAGAAAGAAAACAACGCCCGACCTGAAGAATATGGAGCAGATGATTCAGCAGGGGAAACACAGCCCAGAATAAGTAAGGAGGTAGTACAAGAATACTTGGCTAGTTTAGATGTCTTCAAGTCTCCAGGGCCAGATGAACTACATCCAAGAGTATTAAAAGAACTGGCAGAGGTGATTTCAGAACCACTGGCAATAATCTTTGAAAATTCCTGGAGAACAGGCGAAGTTCCAGCAGACTGGAGGAGGGCAAATGTTGTTTTTCAAAAAGGGGAAAAGAGAGGACCCAAACAATTACCGCCCAGTCAGCCTGACATCAATACCAGGAAAGATTCTAGAGCAGATCATTAAGCAAACAGTCTGTGAGCACCTAGAAAGAAACTCTGTGATCACTAAAAGTCAGCATGGGTTCCTGAAAAATAAGTCATATCAGACTAATCTGATCTCATTTTTTGACAGGATTACAAGCCTGGTAGATGAAGGGAACGCTGTGGATGTAGCCTATCTTGATTTCAGCAAGGCCTTTGACAAGGTGCCCCATGATATTCTTGTAAAGAAGCTGGTAAAATGTGGGCTAGACAATGCTACCATTCAGTGGATTTGTAACTGGCTTACTGACCGAACCCAAAGGGTGCTCATCAATGGCTCCTCCTCATCCTGGAGAGTAGTGACTAGTGGGGTGCCACAGGGTTCTGTCTTGGGCCCAGTCTTGTTCAACATCTTTATCAATGACTTGGATGATGGGCTTGAGGGCATCCTGAGCAAGTTTGCAGATGACACCAAATTGGGAGGGGTGGCTAACACCCCAGAGGACAGGATCACACTTCAGAATGACCTTAACAGATTAGACAACTGGGCCAAAGCAAACAAGATGAATTTTAACAAGGAGAAATGTAAAGTACTACACTTGGGCAAAAAAAATGAAAGGCACAAATACAGGATGGGAGACACCTGGCTTGAGAGCAGTACATGTGAAAAGGATCTAGGAGTCTTGGTAGACCACAAACTTGACATGAGTCAGCAGTGTGATGCAGCAGCTAAAAAAGCCAATGCAATTCTGGGCTGCATCAATAGGAGTATAGCATCTAGATCAAGGGAAGTAATAGTACCACTGTATTCTGCTCTGGTCAGACCTCACCTGGAGTACTGTGTCCAGTTCTGGGCACCACAGTTCAAGAAGGATATTGATAAGCTGGAACGTGTCCAGAAGAGGGCAACCAAAATGGTCAAAGGCCTGGAAACGATGCCTTATGAGGAACGGCTTAGGGAGCTGGGTATGTTTAGCCTGGAGAAGAGAAGGTTAAGGGGTGATATGATAACCATGTTCAAATATATAAAAGGATGTCATATAGAGGAGGGAGAAAGGTTGTTTTCTGCTGCTCCAGAGAAGCGGACACGGAGCAACGGATTCAAACTACAAGAAAGAAAATTCCACCTAAACATTAGGAAGAACTTCCTGACAGTAAGAGCTGTTCGGCAGTGGAATTTGCTGCCAAGGAGTGTGGTGGAGTCTCCTTCTTTGGAGGTCTTTAAGCAGAGGCTTGACAGCCATCTGTCAGGAATGCTTTGATGGTGTTTCCTGCTTGGCAGGGGGTTGGACTGGATGGCCCTTGTGGTCTCTTCCAACTCTATGATTCTATGATTCTATGATTCTATGATTTTCAGTATCCTTCTTGAACTGTGGTGCCCAGAATCTGACTCTCCTGACTCTCAAAAGGCCACACCCCCTCTCTCCAGCCCACACCCCTCGCTAGTCCTGCGCTGCAAGTTCCTTGAGTGCTTTTGCCTGGCTGGTTGGTGTCCTTGAACTGTGATAATTCCTCTTGAAGAAGGGAGAGATGTGAATATGCATGTGCAGAGACATACACTCATTTTTGCTCCTGGCCACACCCAACACTGGCATGTGGCCCCTGGAAGATTGCCCCAGAGGGTATGTGGTCCACATGCTCTTGATATAGAAGTACTCAACATCTCCAAATAGAAGGAACTTGCATTTCTGAAATGAAATTCCCCCAGAATCAGCCTGGAAGGGTCACAGCTCCATTCTTTGCCTACCTTGGCTTGCCTTGGCTCTCCATTTGGCCTCCAATACCATTTTGGTCAGGGACCCAGGTGGCGCTGTGGTTAAACCACTGAGCCTAGGGCTTGCTGATCAGAAGGTCGACGGTTCGAATCCCTGCAACATTAGGGACATTAATGTGACATCATGTGATTGATTGGTGGCCACATCTAGTACTCGTACCTGACCCATGGTGGGTGGTAGAGATCAATATTCAGCCTGCTAGCCAAATTCAGTTCCTCACTTCTACTCTAGATCTTGACTTAATGATGCACCTCCACTGGGGATGGATGGATGGATCTGTCTGTACCCAGTCCATGTCAGTTTTTGAATGTGTTCATTCATAAGTCTGCTCTGACCCAATTTTGCATCAATTTTCATTTTATTTATATATATATATATATATATATATATATATATATATATATATATGAAAATCCATATTTAAAAATAAACACACACTTAAATACATATTTCATCACAGAAAGTATTTAAATATGTATCCAATCCCAATGCACACTGCTCTAAATGTATTTTATCCTAAAGCATTCAGTTTCATATGCCTTTTGGTATTTGGAGGGAGAGGATTTAGAGAAGTGCAAAATCAGAAGGATAATTATTGTTTCCAATCTGTGTATTGTCTGCGTGAGTGCAAAGTAAATCTGTGTGCTTAAAATTCAGACCAGACAAAATGGACTAGAAGTTGAGATGTCCTTTTCCTGTTAATGAAGAATTGCCAACAGCTCCAGTACAACTGAAGCGTATTATGGGTTCAGCGACAATGCAGTAAATGTCCAGGGTTTGGGCCAAATGGCATCATAAACAATGCACGAAAGACCAGACAATTAGTGTTTTGTGCAAAAATACATGTGCAGCTTCATACTTCACTTGTGAGGTTCCTGTATTGTTTGGAAGAGACATTCCTGCATTTATAGGAGCATGCTATTTTTCTAGAAAAAAAGAGGTGCCAGAACTCACCATGAACTCACCCTTGTTATCTTTTAATGGCAATGACGCCCACCTGAGAGGGGCTGGATGTGAGTTCCACTGAGGCACAGGGAGCAGCAGGAGTAGTGCTCTAGGAGGCTGAGGCATGCATGGACCCACAGCCCAGCCACCTAGCTGGCCAGGTGGGGCTCGCTAGCTCTGGGAGGAAGTGAGTGATTCCTCAGCTGGAGTAGGTTCTGAACAGGTGAGGGTCACTGGCCTCATCCAGTCCAGATGATGCAATCAGCATGCAGAGCTGAGATGCTGTGTCTGCACAACTCTCCATGTTAGTGGACCTTGGCTTGGATGCTTCTGGGCATCTATGGGACTGTGCTGGATACCCAGCAGTATCCAGACTGCTGGGCTTCAGACTTGGCTGCATGGATTGACCCTGGACTGTGTTTCCTGACCATTGTACTTTGCTTGATGTGGCTTGACCCCTGGACTTTGGGACTCTGGTCTTGGCATATTGACTTGCTGCCAGGTAGGCCAGGTGTTCAGAACATTCTGAGTTTCTCATTTTATATATGTATTCTATTATATATATATATATATATATATATATATATATATATATATATATATGTGTGTGTGTGTGTGTGTGTATATATATATATATATATATATATATATATATATATATATATCCTCATTAAAATTTGCCAGCATTTGTAAGCAAATCTTTCCTAATATACATGTTTCTCTATGCAATTTTATTTTACACCTCTTTGCAAGTAATCTCCCCTAATATGGTGTATATTCAGTATTATATGCCATTTCCTTAAAATGTACATTTTTTGAAAGATTTTTATGTTGTAGAGCAGCATCACAAAATTTGAAGTGCAACTTTTGAAAGATAGCTGGGTTTCGGTTTATGTATTGTTGTGGAAAGTGCAAATTAGGTAACCTTGGGCTCATTTGAGAGGAAGGGCTGAATATACTTGGCATAAATAAATAGTATTATATCCATTTGTGTGTGTGATTGTGTGTGTGTGTATGTGTGTGTGATTTCAGCCTTGGTGTGGCTCCAACCTCCAATTAAGTATTATTATTTTGTGCTATCAGAGCTTACAATTTTTTTGCATCCAGAAAATTCATTGTTGCAATCTTCCTTCCCCTTTTTCAGTAGCTATCACTGCTGTATTTTGATCTAGCAAGAATTCTCTGCAGCCAAAACGCTGCCTCTCATCTGATTTATTGATCTGTCAATCTATCAATCTGTCAGCTTGTGCATGATAACAAATAAACTATTGCACAGCACTGATTGAAAACAAAACAAAACACTGCAGCAACACCCAGAGCTTTGAAGTTGAGGGATTTAATAAATTTGAATTTTTATTACTTTCAGGGATATTTTGCGTAAAGGTCAGGAGAGGGTTTTGTTTAGTTCGTTAGTTATTACTTAGAAGGTTGTTACTGCAGTCTAGGCAGTTTGAGCTCCTGCTGTATTATGTACTGCCCCACTGAATGAGGAAATATATTTAACAGAGAGGAAGATTTGTTTCCCCTTTAGCATGATCAAATGTGCTTTGCTGGCAAGTTATCAAAAGCATGTTGTTGCCATAGTATTCCGTGACAATTTAGTTTATGGCGTGTTTTCACCATTTTCAACCTGATCTAAAAATAAGAACTACCCCGGTCATGGGGGTTATCTGCACATTATTAAATTAACCTCCCAATGTACCTACATGGTGCTCTGCATATGTTTACTTGTTCCTGAATGATCCCATATGGTGGTCTCTGTTTCTACAATATGTGCGTTGGGGAAGGGAGCGTAAGGGAAGATGGGAAGAGAATCTAAATCTCGAGTCTCTGGATGAGCTTTATAAAGTAGCAGGGATCTGCAGAGCTTCTTGCCCTCCAGATGTTTTTGGACTTCAACTCACATCATCCTTCACCACTGGCCATGCTGGTTGGGGTTGATGGAACCTAAAAACACCTGTATGGGCACAGATTCCCCATCCCTGCTTTACAGTTGGGATCTGCGGCAGTTATGGGTGTCTCCACCCCCATCGTTCAGCCCGGACACTGAAATCCAGCTCTGAGGACCTTCTGGTGGTTCCCTCTCTGCAAGAAGTGAGGTTACAGGGAACCAGGCAGAGGGCCTTCTCGGTAGTGGCGCCCGCCCTGTGTAACGCCCTCCCACCAGCTGTCAAGGAAATAAACAACTATCTGACTTTTAGAAGACATCTGAAGGCAGCCCTGTTTAGGGAAGTTTTTGATGTTTGATCTTTTATTGTGTTTTTAATATTCTGTTGGGAGCTGCTCAGAATGGCTGAGGAAACCCAGCCAGATGGGCAGGGTATTATTATTATTATTATTATTATTATTATTATTTTAATAATAATAATTAATTATGCTGGGAGCGGGAGGATGACCAAGGACAGAGTCCCTGTAGCTCTATGGTGTAGCATTTCCCCATATTTTAAGATCTGTTTTTGTACATCTTTCTCCACCTATGCAGAGAAAAAAGTGAGCTGCACTTTGATTTACAAACCTCCAAAGCCATATTTTGTTTCAGCTCGATTGCTTAGCTAATATGCTAATGGCCGCTTGAAACTGCCGAGGACAGAAAGAAATAGTGAGGCGGGTCTATTCGGAACAGTGCCTTCCTTCCCCCATTTGCATAAATGCTCCTTCACACCATTGCTTCTCGATATTTATTTTCTAATCCTTTAATAAAACAATGCCCTTAATTTCTTTTTTTTTCTTTTTGGCAGTGACGCAGAGGGGTTCAGCCCTCGGATTCCAATTAAATTCCATAGGAAATTTCCTTATAATTAAAACCTATGCATTATTGAGGCAGAAGCACTGGGACGGAGGGAGCTGAGAAACTAATTAAGAACCATTCCCAATCACTCAACTCCTGCAGTCTATTAAATTATTCCCTGATTGGCAAAGAGGCGGCAAAGTGGGGGTAGGAAGCTGCATATATATATATATATATATATATATATATATATATATATATGCAACAGAACCAAAACATAAAATAATAATGGTGGTCCACAAGGGCAAACAGAGCGCTGTTAGCATCATTTACAGAGCAAGCCAATTCAGCTTCAATGAGTTCAGCTTCAGAGAGTTCCCTGAGACTTGCTCCCAGGTGAAGTGGGAGTTCAGGTTTAAAAAAAAAAAAAGATGGCTGTGATTTTGATGGAACCAATATGGAATATATATTCTAGAAACAACCATCATTCATTCATTTATTGTGGGGTACCGGTAGATAGCCACCAACTTGAATGGACACCAACTTGGATGATTTTAAGAAGAGGATCAGAATTCATGGAGGAGAAGGTTATCAATGACTACTAGCCATAATGGCTATGCTCCACCTCTTTGGTCAGAGTCAGTAATGCTTCTTTATGCCAGTTGCTGGAAACCAGAGGAGGGGGAAATGCTCTTGTGCTTGGGTCCTGGCTGGCCCCCATGAGAGAAGAATGCTGGACTAGATGGGCTTTGGCCTGATCCAGCAGGCTCTTCTTATGACTTTTGCTGTTCCATTGGATTTATTATTATTACAGTCGTACCTTGGATCTCAATGCCTTGGCTCCTGAACAAATCGGCTCCTGAACGATCGAAACCCGGAAGTGAGTGTTTCAGTTTTTGAATGTTCTTTTGGAAGCCGAACGTCCGACGGGGCTTCTGTGGCTTCCAATTGGCTGCAGGAGCTTCCTGCAGCCAATCAGAAGCTGCGCTTTGGTTTCCGAACGTTTTGGAAGTCGAACGGACTTCCGGAATGGATTCCATTTGACTTCCAAGGTACAAATGTATTACAACAATTTAAATTCCACCCTTCCTCCAAAAGTAGCTTCGTAGGCTACATCACAGCCCTACAAATATCAGAGTGTATGTGTTTGCGCGCATGCGTACACACACACACTTCCCCATCTTCCATCCAGACATGCAATAGGCATTACTGGAGTTCAATTATATATCCCAGCCAAACAAAAACATTCAGAGGTTATAGAACAGGGACAGGGAGGGGGTGACCAGGAGAGAGTCCCAAGGGCCACATAGAGAGGACTGGGGGGCCACATTTTGCCCCCAGACCTGAGGTTCCCCACCCTTGTGCTGCATAGATGCACAGAAGCAGGCGACATATATTCCAATATTGACTACTTATTTTTATCTAAGATCTAAAAGCACATTGGTTTTAACTCATGATCTGCCTCCTCTTTGAAAGGTATATGGAAAGATGGAGCAGCTGTACAGCCTCTGCATAAGGATCTCCCTTGTGGGTAAATTAAAGGAAGGCTACATGGGTAGCTGGAGCTGCCAGCAGGTGTTCTGCTCAAATGGGACATCTGCATCGTAGCCGGGCCCTCCTAACTAGCCACCTGTGGTGCCTCTTTGGAAGTGTTGAAGACCCAGAAACCTCCACCGAGTCCTCTGGGTGCTCACTGCCAATGCAACATCAGATGGTTGGATTTTACACTAATGAGGAACAATGGGCTTGTTTCAGAAGCTTTAAAGGATACGAAGGCAGAAGCTTCCTTTGGTTGCATCAAGAACATTGCACCTTGGTCCACAACAGCCATTCCCTGTTGGAATTAATAAGCACTGGATAACCATGCCGATCTTCATACTTCTTGAAGGTCTTTTTGCCCTCCCTCCCTCTTGTTCTACCTGACTTTGGTCACACTTCATAGTTTATTCCCTTCATCTTGGACTGAATTTCCCCTTGGGCTGCAAACTCAGGCTAGCATTTCTGAGCACTGCTAGCGAACATAGGGAGCTGCCTTATACTGCATCAGACCAAGGGTCCATCTAGCTTTGTGTTGCCTACACTGACTGGCAGCAGCTCTTCAGGTTTTTAGAAAGGGATTTTTTATGGTTTTTACCTGGAGACACCAGGGATTGAACCTGGGACCTTCTGTGTGCAGAGAAGATGCTCTAGCATTCTGCCAAGACCCTTCCTAAGTGCTTAGCTCTTTAATCACCCACAAGGGCCAGATGATACAGTCAGCAGAGGCAAGAAGTAAAGCGGCAGGCAGAAAGTTAGGAAGTTCTATCACAAACACACATAGATGAAAAGTATACTGCACATGGGGGTGGGAGATGTTAACACACTTAATAATGCAGACGGAGTCTAGGGAGAAAATAAATGCTGATAATGCTTGAATAAGTAAACTGAACAAGAGTATAAACTGACCCAAGAAGAAAGCCAGGTCTTGTCTGTAGCAAGAAGACTAAATAGAAACAACTAAATATCTAGCGGTAGGGGAATTCCTCAGAACTACACAACCAATCGGAACATGAGTTACCGCAACAAAGATCATGGTTGCTAGGAAACGCCTCCACACACACACACACCCTTTGTTGGTCATAATAATCAACCCTTAGATTACTAACGGAATGATCCCTGCTGTTGTACTTCCAACAGGAAAAGCAATTTATGGACTAACTACATGTGGCATCAACAGTCTGATTAATAAGAGTGTGTATATTTAAAAATGCCACCATGTTGTGGGTTGGGTGCAAACAAAGAAAAGGCTTA
Organism: Zootoca vivipara; assembly: GCF_963506605.1. Lineage (NCBI taxonomy): Eukaryota > Metazoa > Chordata > Lepidosauria > Squamata > Lacertidae > Zootoca > Zootoca vivipara. The sequence continues at coordinate 52,670,424 of NC_083286.1, read as the reverse complement.
AACCCCACTACCTGCTAGCCACAATCTCTGAAATCTCTCTCTCCCTCTGCACCCCGGACACTTTAATTATTAGGAAAAACATCCTATTGGTGCTAAATGGAACTTCCCCTCTAATAATTATAGAATCATAGAGTTGGAAGGTACCCCAAGGGTCATCTAGTTCATGCCCCTGCAATGCAGGAATCTCAGCTAAAGCACCTCATCTAATTTCAGTATATGTGAGGGGGACTAGTTTCACAGAGACTGCAGCTGGGGAGGGATGGTTTGGGTGAATATGCACAGCATGCAGATCCACAGAACACAGGAAGATGAAGTTGCCCTAGACCATTGGTCCATCTTGTTCACTATCATTTAAACCAGGCATCCCCAAACATCAGCCCTCCAGATGTTTTGGACTACAGTTCCCATCTTCCCCGACCACTGGTTCTGTTAGCTAGGGATCATGGGAGTTGTAGGCCAAAACATCTGGAGGGTCACAGTTTGCGGATGCCTGATCTAAACTGACTGGCAGCAGCTCTCCAGGATTTCAAACAGGATTCTGGAGCTGCCAGAGATGGAACCTAGGATCTTCTGTGTTCAAAGTAGATGCTGAGAGGGAAGGCTTAAATGTCCCATCCTCACACAGTCTTGATTACACCCCCCAACACACCTAATATTTAATAATGTGATGAGATTGCTTTTTATTTTGTGAGCATGCATCTTGAGGCCATTAGTCTTCATCACAGTGGTGCTAATGGTAGAAACTCAAGGAGTATATTTAAGGATGTCATTGAGGTGGGAACCCAATCTCTTCTCCATCTCTGGAGCCCCTTTGAGAGTCATGTTTTCCTACCTACCTACCCTTGCCTCTTCTAAATATAGCAGGTGTAAAAATCCCTTGAACTTTCTTATATTCGTACCATACATTCAAAGCACTATGATGCCCAGGTCCACGATTCCCAGAATTCCCTATGAAGAGGGATTGACTGTTAAACTACTGTGGAAAATTGCATGTCTGCAAGGGGAACAGGGGTCTCCTAACCATCTTTAGCACCCTTAACAAACTGCAGCATCATTCTTTCGGTGAAGCAATGACTGTTTAAAGTGGCATCATAGTACTTTACATTTATTGTGTGAATAAGGCCTAAGTCACATCATACTGACGGGCTGATGGGAGCAGGAATCCAAAAGCATCTGAAGAGCCACATACCACCCATCCCTGACACAGAACCATAGAGTCTTACTGAGAGTTGATAACTGACATACCAGAGTCTTCTCCAGCTGTTTCCAGGGTGCTCCTGTCCTATATCGATCATAATCTCATCACAGCACAATACCCCAGGGACCAGAACAATTAAAGATTACTTGCACACACAAAGAAGCCCTCAATTTTTCACCCATAAAGCCTCCCACCCAGCAGACTCACCTCTGACATGAATAATGCTGTTGCTTTTCTTTCACATGTAAATATGTGGATACAGTGTTAATTCTTTGGGAAAATCATTCATTGGGGCTGCCTGTAACTCAGAGTGATGTCAGCTCTTCCAAGCCTTCGAGAAGTTCCCTGGGGGCATTGTTTACATTTTTTAATTGCTTACTAATGTAAAAATATCATTGCCAGCCTACAATAAATCATGACAATTTGGCCCCACCAGAGGTCCCAAGATGTGCAAGATGTCGTAATTAAGTGATACTAATAGATCTAGCAATTAATGTAATGGGAGCTTTTTACAAGGTTAAAAATGGCATCTCCTGCTCGACTCCAGCAACAGGCAAAGACGAGACAAGAAAATGCAGAGCGCCATGCTCTGTAATGAGTTTCCGTGAGTAGAAAACGAGGCAAAAACTTCTCACTGAATTGTGAGACTCTGCTTATCCTACTGCCTTCCAGGATGGTTGCCATGTTTGCCAGAAGAAGAAGAAAATAATAATCGGATGCAAAATCCAGGGGTAAGTTGATAAAAATTGTGAACTTGGTTAGGAAAAGGAATCCTATTTATTCACATGCATACATCTCCTCCCATGCTGCCAACAGTTTTGATGGCAGGAGGAAAGATGGGAGTGCAGTCTCCACCCGCCCACATTCATTTGTGTTCTATAGTGAGAATGTCATTACAGTGGTATCTCGGTTTATGAACACAATTGGTTCCGGAAGTCTGTTCATAAACTGAAGCGTTCATAAACTGAAGCGAACTTTCCCATTGAAAGTAATGGAAAGTGAATTAATCCGTTCCAGACGGTCCGCGGAGTAAGCATTCATAAACTGAAGCGAACTTTCCCATTGAAAGTAATGGAAAGTGGATTAATCCGTTCCAGACGGGTCCGCGGAGTACTTAAACTGAAGCGTTCATAAACTGAAGCATGGGTGTAATTGGTTCCGGAAGTCTGTTCATAAACTGAAGCGTTCATAAACTGAAGCAAACTTTCCCATTGAAAGTAATGGAAAATGAATTAATCCATTCCAGATTGGTCCGCGGCGTTCATAAACCGAAAATTCATAAACCGAGGTGTTCATAAACCGAGGTTCCACTGTACAGCATTAACTGTAGGCATGCCTAATCCAGAATGGTTTTTGCAAGGCCCCTCTGATTCAATTCAGGACCTGATTGAGCAATCCTGATTGGGTCCCAATCTAACCTGGACTGATCTGGGCCTGACCCCAAAGCTGAGGACCTTCCACAACCTGCAATTCAAAAATAGGGATTCAAACGGTAATTAAATAATAATAATAATAATAATAATAATAATAATAATAATAATTAATAATAATTTATTATTTATACCCCGCCCATCTGGCCGGGTCTCTCCAGCCACTCTGGGCGGCTTCCAACAGAAAAATACAACACAATAATCTATTAAACATTAAAAGCCTCCCTGAACAGGGCTGCCTTCAGGTGTCTTCTAAAAGTCTGGTAGTTGTTTTCCTCTTTGACATCTGTTGGGAGGGCGTTCCACAGGGCAGGTGCCACCACCGAGAAGGCCCTCTTCCTAGTTCCCTGCAACTTGGCTTCTCGCAACGAGGGAACCGCCAGAAGGCCCTCGGTGCTGGACCTCAGTGTCCGGGCAGAATGATGGAGGTGGAGATGCTCCTTCAGGTATACTGGACCAAGGCCATTTAGGGCTTTAAAGGTCAACACCAACACTTTGAATTGTGCTCGGAAACGTACTGGGATAAACAATTGGTCAGCTGCATCTCCACCTTCCCTCCTCCTGACCACAGGTTTAATCAGGTTTAAATCCTTTGTGGATGTTGGAAGGTTTGAGATAGATTAAAAAAACCGAGAACTTCTTCATGCAGCAAATAGTTAAATAAGGGAACCTGCTCCCACAAGAGCAATGGCGGCCATGGACTGGGATATCTTTAAAAGAGGATTGGATAAATTCATTGAGGGCAAGGCTGTCAGTGGCTACTAGCCATGATGGCTTTGCTCCACCTCCATGGTTGGAGGCAGTTACACCTCTGAATACCAATTGCTGGAAACCATGGAAGGGGAGAGTGCTCTTGTGTTCGAGTCCTGCTTGTGGGTTTCTCACAGGCATCTGAATGGCCACTGTAGGAAGAGGATGCTGTAGGAAGAGGATGGGCCATTGGTCCAATCCAGCAGAATAACGTCTTAAATTTTCATGTGCACTTTCTGTGCATCCAAACTGTACCACAGTAGCAATCTGACTGGGAGTTGCATTCCAGTCCTCCTGCCAGTTCAGGAGTGTTGGATGAGGTCAGTCCACTGCAAAAAGTTGAGCCAACAAATTCTTCCCCCTATCTTTTGTTTCTTCCTCACTTCAAATGGCAAGCCTGCTCCAAGGGAAGCAATTCATATATTCTACTGAGTGATGAGATTCTCAATTGTGTGCATTTAGTAGCCTACATGATACAAGGTTTTTTTAAGCGCATGCATGGCTTTTAAATGCATATACTACTTTTGTTTAAGCCAACCTGTAGGGCCAACCTTTTCCATCGGTATTTCATAGCCGAATTGTCTGCAGCAGTTTGGCTGCCTGTCCAATGCCTGCCTGTCCAATGGACCATTGGACAAAACAAAGGATCTCCTAGCAGGAGGAAGGGAGGTAAGGGGAGAAGGGTGATGGATGGTTGAGCTATTGAAAATGCAAAGTATGAAGTGCAGGATGGCAGAGTAGGCAGGAGAAAGAGAGAGAAGGGAGGGGTGGGAGAAGTGGATGAAGAAGCTTGTTAGATTGAAAGGGTCCAACTAATCCAGCAATTTGTTTCCTAACACTGACCAAACTGAAGCTCATGGGCAGGTAAGAATTGAGGGAGAAAATAGATTCAAGGAATAATCCTATACACAATAAACTGGTAAAAAGGAAGCCAGCAGAAGTTAAGCCAGGAAAAAGTGCATGAGACTGAAACTCCTTTCAGGAGCTGGGGGGCAGGGCACTGCTGGCTGAGCTGGGTAGTTTAATTTAGGCCACCCTTGTGACCACTTAATTTACTCCAAGTTACCACGATTGAGCTGAATGGGCATAGGATCCAGTCTAAGTCCTGCTCCCTAGTCCTGCCCCTCTTATGCCCCAGAACACCCCATTTTCAGGCGATACACTGTCGACTTCCACCTGCCTCGGGAGATGACAGAGGAGTGCACCTTTGGGGTGAAGTCAAACCACTGGAGAGTTACAGCACCTGCTGTGGCTGTAGAAACCAATACAGGAGAGGAGAGACATGTTTTGTTGAAGCTGGGGCATCTGTTGCTGCAGATGCATCATGGCGTTTTTTCTCTCTGCACTCTTCCCAGTGGTCATTCCTCCTCTGGTCACTGCTGTGGATACACAAACTGACCGTCTCAAAGCACTGTGGGCATCTGCAAGGGATTCTCATACAGTGGGGTTGATGTTGCCAGCCTTCACATCACGTCTGCAGAAATCTTTGTAACACAGTCTGTCAACAGGCCTGTTGCCTGAAGCCGGCTCTCTATAGAGCACATCCTTGGGGATCCTTGGTCATGTGAACATGACCAAGCCAGGATAGATGTTGCTGAGACAAGAGTGTGAACATGCTGGGAATGTGGGCTTGGGAGAGCACATCTTTATTTGAGACTCTGTCTTTTGCCATGTGATGCCCAAAACCTTCCGAACGCAGCGCATGTGGAAGGTGTTGAAGCATCACTCCTGGCTTAAGAGCAATTTAGGTCGTAACCCCCCCCAAAAAAATCCAAATGTTCCTGGCTCTGCAAGTGCCAACAGATTCATAACTGGCTGTTGAAAGCAGTTTCTTAAATTCCCTGGCATTGTGCTTACGGCTTCTCCAGAGGAATTATTTCACACTTTTTTTCCAGCACGCAAACCCAAATTGCCTCTGGCTTTTTCATATAGTTGACAGCCCTGCTTCGAATGTTTTGACCACCGAACAGAGCTTCAAGAAAAAAATAAAGACCTTCCGTTAGCAGCATGTGCTTGAGGCTGGAAGTGGAGAGGCATAAAAGACCAGATTTGGCTCCCTCTTCCATGTTAAGTAAACCGCTCTGATCATAACTCACTCAAGTCAAGATTTCCAGCTGTTTAACACAATCTCCCAGACCCGAACAAGCAGTAAATTTTTCTTAGCTTAGCTTAAGAAAACAAGGCAGCATGGAAAGAAATGAACAGAGATTCCTCTGGGAAGGGAAAGACAGTGAAAAGATGATCTGGGCTCTTGTTGCCGCTGCTGCTGAAGGACTGCAAATCTCCTTGACCTGAGGCTGCTCACGGTGTGTACCAATTCCTTGGATGCCTCTGCCTCACACCTGGGCAGGATCCAAAGAATATTCAGAGTCTGAACAAGAAATAATGAATGCAATATATTTGGCAGGCTCTGCGTTCTAAGAGCAAGGGGCTAGCTACCATCCCTGCCAAGTTTTATGGAATGTATTATGCCCTTTGCCACTTATGAGGCCTTTGTTACAGTTTTCAACTGTTTTGGCCACAACCCACAAATCACTTCTTTGGGGGAAATTTAATCGTGTATAATAGCCCACTCAGGAAATGTGCTATTACACATTTTTTAAAAACTCTCCCTCCAAAAAGAGATTCAGTTCCTCCAACAGTGGCTTATTATAGTTTGCTGTGGTATGAGTCTCACTCTTGTGCACTGGACATTCTCGGACAGATTGTGGATATGTAAGAACATAAGAGCCTGCTGCATCAGGCCAGTGGCCCCTCTAGTCCAGAATCCTGTTCTCACAGTGGCCAATCAGTTGCCTGTGGGGAAACCCGCAAGCAGGATTTGAACACAAGAGCAGTCCTATGGGTTCCAGTAGCTGTGGAGGCAGAGCATAGCCGGCATGGCTTACAGTGTGAACACAGGTGGCGCTGTGGTCTAAACCACCGAGCCTGTTGGGCTTGCCAATCAGAAGGTTGGCGGTTTGAATCCCCGTGGCGGGGTGAGCGCCCGTTGCTCTGTCCCAGCTCCTGCCAACCTAGCAGTTCGGAAGCATGCCAGTGCAAGTGGATAAATAGGTACTGTTGCTGCTGGAAGGTAAACTCTGTTTCCATGTGCTCTGGTTTCCATCATGGTGTTCCATTGCACCAGAAGCGGTTTAGTCCTGCTGGCCACATGACCTGGAAAGCTGACTGTGGACAAACGCCAGTTCCCTCGGCCTTAAAGCAAGATGAGCGCCACAACCCCATAGTCGCCTTTGACTGAACTTAACCACCCAGGGGTCCTTTACAGTGTGAATGCCCACATAGTCTTCTTTTGAGGTTTCTACATGCAGAGGTAGACCATGCTCCATGAGCCCCACTGGGCTCTAAAGCTTGCATGAGAACAGACTCATCACTCGTGGGTTTGCTTCATTTGAGGCATTGAATGTTAATGTGACATAGTGACACGGTGACTAGAGTGATGGTCTAAGAATCAAGAGACCTGGGGTGGAGTTAAACATAAGTAGCCCCATTGAAATGAATGGACCTGACTTACTCATGGACATACATTTCACTTCCTCTACTCTGTGTAAAATTTAGTTGAATACCACCCTCTGATTCAAATCCCCATAAAGTTACACAGCTCACTGAGTGACATTGGGCTGGTCACTCTCTGTCAACCTAGCATGCCCTCACAAGGAGCTTGGGAAGATCAATGGGGAGGAATCTCAGATGGAACTCTGAGCTCCTATGAGGAAGGATGAGACAGAATTACAATAATTTGCATGACTAGTCAGGACACTTCTTCTGTTCTTATGTGCATAAGCATAAAAATAGTAAGAAAAAGCTTTGATGTTGCATCCCATTCAGGAGGAAAAGCAATAACCAGTAACAAAAAACCCCAGTATATCACACCTAAACCAGTAATTACTCTCCGTTTGGTACATCATCACTTTCTCCGTCCTGATATTTATTTGTTCTTTACATTTATATGCCACCTTTTCTTCCAAGGAGCTCATGGTTCTGTAGTTGGTTCTCCACTCCCCATTTTATCTTCACAACAACCCTGTGAGGTAGGTTAGGCCACCCAGTGAGCTTCATGGCTGAGTGGGGATTCAAATCCTGGTCTCCCAGGTCGTCGTCCAACACTATAAGCATTATGCCACACTGGCACTCAATTTATGCATTTTGGGCCCGTTCTTTATTGCTTCTGTGAGTCTCCTCATGTTTGCAACTAGGTGACATAGGTTGGCAGCCCTTTCTGTACTGCAAGGGGTAGAAAGAATTGGAGATCTGGTGCTACCTTTTACATTTCTGAAGCCGTGTTGACTGGGCAAGGGCAGAAATCACAGCACATAAGTACACCTTTGCTATGTAATCCAGCTCCAGGGAGTTTTGATTTTGCAGCTATATCAGTCAGGCAGCCGTGCTGCTGATGCCCATGTGGCATGATATGCAGGCCTGAACTTCCACTGTATCCCTCCTCAGTTTTCTGCACCCGCTTTTGCACTTCATTTCACTGAACATGTATATCTGATTCATTGACATCTGTTAAGGAGGCAGTGGAAAGGTAGCCATGCATATGCAATTGCCTCGAATAACGTCTGCATTTCAATGAGCTTGACACCGTTGTTATATAGCCGTTTATTCAGTGGCCTTTCATGGGGGCTCTGTCAAGACAACACCCAATGTGCTTTGCATCCATCAGAGCCCTGATATTTGCTCACCGATACTGTCGCTATCAAGGCTCTGACTTAAGGCAGCACTTGTCAATTCCATGATGGAGAAAATCATCTTACTAAACCTAGCATGAGATTGTTTTGATGTGCTGACATTTAACAAAAATAAAAAGTGGAAAGGCCAGGAGACAGAAGTTCCAGCAAAAAGGAAGGAAAGAATAGGGAAACATTTGGTTAGTATTCATGCAGCTGGAACACCTGCTTGCAACTGACATAAGAAGCTGTGTCAGAGTCAGACCATTGGTTCATCTACTGCATTATTGTCTACTGTGGTTTCAGGTGGGGTATCTTCTGGCTCTACACAGATGCCAGAAATTGAACCTGGGACCTTCTGCATGTCCTCTAGCACCCCAATGATGCTTGTATGACAAAATTGGCATTGTGGCTAGCCCAAAGTAGTATGGTACTTGGAAGACTTGCATCCTATTCAGAAGCCTTTAAGGGTCTGCTTTATATGCAGAAGGTCCCAGGTTCTAATCTCCAAGTAAATCTGGAAATGTTACGTGTCTGAAATTCTGGGATGGGTGAACCAATTTATTTCCAGGTCATTTCGCTTTCACAAGTTCCCACCCACACATTAGTTCAAGAGGTGAGAATCAAGTCAGTACATAATGGAATTTGCAAAGATCCAGTTCCTCGAGCCTTTTTACCTTTTACTGCATTGAAAATACCAAAACAGTAAATGGTTACATAGCTATTTAAGTGAAGTGGGCTTTAGAAAACCTTCCCTTGAGTCTTGCGTGCAGAACGAATGAATGCTTGGAAGTAGTGCTTTGCTCAGAATTTCTCACAGCCCCCTGCTCCCTGCAACTATTCCCCATCAATTCATGAGAAAATAAATTGCATTTGAAAATCATCCAAAGGGGAGAAAAACTTTCAGCGAAATCCTCATGGGTGGGATGCAGGGGTTTCGTCATGCTAACCTTTCTTCTGGGGTGGCCAAGAGGTGTTTGTGAGTGTCATATCTTTGGTGGGCTGCATTTTTGTTTTCTGGGTGCCCACACTTTGGATGCATTCAGATGTGTTAACTTTTATTGATTAGAATGCTAACACTTCTGTCCTACGGGACTTCTTGTGTCATTTGACCAATATACGGGCATCTCATGCTTAAATTCATTTGCCCCCACTGGAGAGCAGCTATTAGTCAGTGTACTCAGTACTGATCTAGATACTAAGTCGGCTTCTTATGTTCCTTGAATTCATCACCAAAACCTCTGCTGGTACATAAGAACACAATTTGTCCTTGGTCACTGCTTAACTTGGGAGCTGTCCATGGTTCTGTAGAATGTGCCCAGCTACCGGTAATTCTTTGTCCTGTTATGGCTCTCTGCAGGTGACCATCACCAACCCCAACTTCTAATCTCCACTGCCTGCAACTTGTCCTGTATGGTTCTGCCCCATCCCTGTGGGCCTAAAGCAGACAGGATATAAGAAGCTAGGAGGAAGAAAATGGGTCTGGGGAAAGAATGGATGGGACAAGCAGTGGCTGCCTTTTGTCCCAATGCATCAAGAAAACCTAGATTTCACTCTGGTAACAGTAGACACTGACCTGAAGTGGGTCTATATACTTAATTCCCACTCATGCAGACAAGCTCTTGCTGAAGGGCCAGGTATGTAAGCTGCATGGCTGAACTACTTTGGAAGATTTGCTCCACTGGGTTATGTTTTACTTCACCTTTATTAGAAGGCAGCCTATGTTATGCAGCCGTTTGAGCAACTGACAGGTTGCTTAAGGCAGACTTCATTGTGTTTAACGCCCTGTGATAAATGCGCTCCGCAAAGCCCTCCAACACAGACTCCAGATCCTTTCCTGGCATTTTCAAAAGTGTCAGCAAGAAATCCTCCACTGCTTCTGTTGATGCAATTGCAATTAAAGTGCCGTTTCTTCCTTACGCTCTCAACCATCAGCGCTTACACTCTCCCTGTTCCAATAAAATATTTAAGGAACTCTCAAAACAATAAAATACAGAGGAAATCTAAACCGACAGTTGCTATGTGTAAAAATCATTGATATTTTAGATAATTGCATTCAAAGTTCAGGCTCATAATAGATCATATTGATTGTGGAAAGCCTCAGAAGATGCTCTGTGGGGTTTGACTGATGGCTAGAGATGGCTCCCCCCGCCAGCCTCTTAATGGACAGGCTTCTTGAAGGTTGGTTAAAGTCATTTCTGATGTTGGGACTCCATTGTAGGCAGACATTCAACACAAGCCAGCAATCGAGATACCTAGTAAGAAAACCAACAGGGTATTTATTTATTAAGTGAAATTGAATTGATGAATGAATTGTCGGAACACCATTCTAAGATTATAATTGGGTCTCACACTTGGTACCTCCCTAGTACATCTTTGCATTTGTCTTGCATTCTTGATCTCACTATTCCATTTTGAAATTCTATCTTTGTGCAGCTTTACGGTCACTGTGATGTACTGCACAGGTGGGAAGAACTTCTTAGCCCAAGAGGCATGCTACCTTTTTGTATAATGTTCTGGGGGCCACATGCCAGCCATGTGTTAGAGTACATCTGCTTACTTCTTAGTGCTGGATAGCAATGCACCTCTTAGACCAAGATTTCTCAGAAGGCTACTGTCATGAGGCTGGGCTGGTTGCAAATGTTTGTCTGGGGTTTTCTATTTCTCTTTGACTAGCTCTGTTTTATTATTGCTAGTGATTTTATTTGCTTGCTTGTCCTAGGTTCATGAAAATTAAATAATAGATCAAACCTTTATGCAGTAGAACCCTGTTGGAAGACCCAAACAGTCTAAACCCATTCCCTGTCTCTCTCGTTGCCACTCCACAAAAAAAAGGTTCCCCTATGCTGTGGTTAGGGTTGAAAAGCATCATTGCAGAAGGAGAAAGGTGAGAAGGGGATGCTATAGGCCCGAGTAGTGAGGCCCCAGCTCCCCATCCCTTCTCTAATACACTATAAGCTTACTTGGTGTTTCAGGCCTCTCCCCGAAGGAAGAGTTGGCGCGCGCGCACACACACACACACACACACACACACACACACAAACACACAATCCCCAACATTTCTTCAGAAGCAAAAAAGCAAAGAGGAGTTGCCTGAGGGGGCTGAAAGGAGATACGAATGAGACATTGCTTCCAGAATGAAATGGAGATATGCTTTGATAAATTATTTCACTATTCATCCATATTAGCTTTGTGGCAGTTCTTGGAGGCTGAAACTGATAAGAATAATGTGTTTTATTATATACAACTGAAAGGCCCTGAGATAGAATTTTGGCCCTGGCCAATAGGGAGGCAGGCTTCAGTGGAAGAAAGGAAGGAAGAACTTTGGGAGTCATGAAGGAGGCAAGTTAGGAGGGAAAATATGATTGAGAGTGAGAGAGGAGGAGCCAAGAGGAGAGAACAAAGGAGGAGGAGCAAGAAGAGGATCAGAAAATATAAAGCACTGCAGAACTAACTCCATATCCTTCTGCAGCCCTGCTCAAACATGCATATTTACCTCGTGGTTGGATGATGACTTTGGTGTGTACAAGCCATCAAAGATCAGATACTACAGATAGACCTTCTGCTTACAGTTCTGGCTTTAAAAGCTAGGAAATGCATGAGCCTGTCACCTGTTTACAGCCCATTTACCCCTTCTTTTGCACAAGTGGGGTAACAAACCAGAGAGCTGCTCTTAAACATAGCTTCATTACATGCAAACCAGGAAAATCTGCATAACGGCTTCCAAACATAGCAGGATTAAAATCAGATCTAAACCATGGTTTAAGTTCCTTGGCTCATTTGGAAGCCACTAACCTTAGTGCCCTGGTTTGCACATAACAGGAAACCATGGTTCACTGCAACTCCTTAGTTTGTTTTCCAGGCTTGTTTGGACAGAAGAGGAGAGCAGAGGGAACTTGTGCATATCCTAGGTTATTAAACCGTGGCATAATCCAAGTGTGGTTGCAGAGTCTTTTCAATGGAGGTAGTCCACACATATTTTAGCTATACATCTGAAGCAGCAACGATGGTTTAATATATGGGAAGATTCAGCTGCACCCACAGCTTTAAAAATACATAGAAAAAGGAAAAAAGAATATAGAAATCTCTGGCAAGTACAAAGGGAGGAGAGTGAAGTCTAGGGATACATTGCTTCTGTTGCAGAACAGAGAAAGAAGGACTTGGCGTGGAAGTTTTTGAATGGTTAAATTGGTGGTAATAGCTGTAACACAGACATTTCATTCTTTAGTGCGAATGCATGCAGCATAAGAATAAGTGGAGTTTAACTGTGGTTGAGTTAAGTACATATTATTTATAAATAATTTCTATCCATAAATAATTTCAAACTGCATCGAGAGCTGGAGTCAATCAATAGCTCTTGCCTCTTCATATGCTCCAATGGTCTTTATTGCCCAGAGACAGCTACTATTTTCTGACTTCTTGCTGCCCCTTGTATAAATCCTGCCCCCATTGAGTCCATTGGGAGAGCATTAGACTTATGGGGAAGGGATGTAGCACAGTCATAAAGAACATGCTTTGCTTGCTAAAGGTCCCAGATCCAATTCATGGCATCTCCAGATGGGTGTGAGCAGTTTGGACTGGTAGGGCAGAAGGCAGAGAGCCCAACAGTAGATAAAACCAGAGCCAATGACAGGCAGAGCAAACTAATGCTGGTTTGGCCCCTCCAGCATTACTCTAAAGCAGACATCCCCAAACTTCGGCCCTCCAGATGTTTTGGACTACAATTCCCATCATCCCTGACCACTGGTCCTGTTAGCTAGGGATCATGGGAGTTGTAGGCCAAAACATCTGGAGGGCTGCAGTTTGGGTATGCCTGCTCTAAAGAAAATCGGGATGTGCATCTTTCGGTGCTACACTCTCACATGAGTCAGCTAGCATGTCTTTTGGTGTCACATGAGAGTGCAGCACCATTGCAAGCGCCAGGGCCAGCTGCAAACTCATCCTCCTCCCTGAGCTCGGTGGTGGCAGTGCTGAAGAGGGGAAACGGGCCTTCCATGCTCCAGTCAGGATGGCTTCTGTAATTCTGGGACATCCCAGGAAAATCAGGACAGTTGCTGGGTATGCAAGGGCAGCACTGAAAATAAGAACTGGATTGAAGACTGGATTTAAATCCTGGACTTGATTTGAAAAAGAATACAGGCTGGGGTGGACTGTAATTGGTGGGGCCAGTGCCTCATTCACCACTGGCCTTGAGAAAGACTTCTAACTCAGACCATGGAGAGCACCTGCCAGTACGGTAATTGCAGACAGATCTGAATTAGACAAACCAATGGTTTGGCTTGGTGTGATGCAGCTTCCTATGTTCCCATAGTGGCTTCCTAAAATTTAGGTATGGTACACACCAGCACACTGGCCCTTCCCCCATCTTCCCACAGCTGTCTGCCCGAAGAATAAATGTTCCTGAATACGTTTGAGCTGTAAGAAACAGTTGGCCTAAGAAAGCGTAGTCTGATCCACTATGACTTTTTGATTTTATTAAGCATTCTGAATTTTTGTAAGGATGAAATAGCCACCGTCATGCCTGCGTCAGAAGCCTGTGCTGAACAGCCTGTTGCAGAGTGAATTGAACAGAGCGTGACAAGTAGAGGGGAGAACCTCTGCAACACATAATACATTATGATGGGTAGGGCAGTGGTTACTGGTCTGAGACCCTTGCATTTTGAGCATCTAATGGTGGAGATGATCGCACATCTACTCAGAAGAGGATAGGGAAACTCTAGCCACCCAGATGTTGCTTTACTTACAAAACCTATCACCCCTGATCATTGGCCATGGTAGCCAAGGCTGATGGGTGCTGAAATGGAACAACATCTGGGATGCCACAAGTTTTCCATCTTTGGTGTACAGGACGGCAGCTAGAGTTTCCATATTTTCCATATTTGTGAAGCTTTGGAGGGCATGTTCCCTTCATACCTTGGATCTGTCCCTTACTCCCTTCTTCTGTTTATTACACCATATTAAGAAAAAAAAAGTTTCATTGTTAGGCCAGCTCTGCAGGACTTGATTTACAAGTCTTTTGTAACTAACTAACTAACTAACTAACTAACTATGAGCAGACGTCCTTGGATGTGATCAGAAAATATTTTGGCAGAATTGGATTTCTTCCCTGGATTCTAGCAAACATCTGGAATGTTTACATGTTGGCTAGCAAAGATTCCAGAGACTATGATGGCTTCAGTGTTGGACAGCGAGTCATTGATGGACAGTAAGCCCTGGGTGCGCATGTTGGGTTCACATACCCAAGGCTCACTTAGCAAGGAAAGATAATTTTCTCCCAATCTCTGGCTGGAGAGCCATGGAATTTACTTACATGGAGGGTGTGGAAGCCATGAGTAGGGTGACTTAGGGGCTGAATGCTCTCACTGCCTTTGGGGCTGTAGCCAGTGAGAATCAAGCCAATTCCTGCCTATGGAAATCAAGCCTATCCCTTTATGTGAGAATCAAGGTGATTCCTCTCAACAGGAATCAAGCCTATTCCTGCTGTTGTAATTCCACCCTAGAGTCTGTTAACAGAATATTGGAGGAATGGGTCAAAAGGTGGGAACTGGTATATTCTCCTTCTGAAAGCTCACATTCTACACAAGTGCAAAGTAAGAGCAGAGGATTTATTTTCAGGGAATGGGAGCAGCCAGAGATAAATCATGTGTTTTCAGCATGATGGGGAAAGGAGTCAGAGAAAAGCAAATATGGAGCTGCACAATTTCACTTTTGGAAGGTTCAGTCTCCATGCTTTAAATGTTTACAGAATTCGGCCGTCTTGTTTGCTTTTCGTACATGGTTTATTTTTCTCCCAGACCACTGATTAATCACCTGTCTGGGCATCTGAAGTGCTGATTAATTGATGACCTTGAACAGTGACCCAGAAATACTAACTGCCATTCCCCCTGCATTTAAAAATGATCGTGTTGGTGAAGAGGAACCTCGATCTTAGTGTACCGTGATAGGACTTGCCATGTATGGCCTCAGCTTTCTAGCAATATGGGGGTTGCTCAAAGGCTTTCTGTGTGCAATCAGTTTGCATGGGGGGGGGGACTCTTATTGGGGCTTCATATGAGGTAAACTGCCTCAGATTACTGGTGCAGTACTGTCTGTTTTGAATGGCAAACTACACCTGGCATACTCCCAACATTTCTCCAATGAAAACAGGGAGGTCCAGTGCTATTTTTCTAGAAAAAGTGGGTGCTGAGGACCATTGACTTTTCATGTATACCACCACGGCCGCAAGGGTTGTTTTGGCCCAAAGGTGGAAAATGAGTGAGATACCAACTATAGAGGACTGGAGAGAGAAAATGCTAGAATATCTGGAGTTGGCGAGGCTAACGGGAAGAATAAGGGACCAAAAGGAACATAAATTTCAAAAAGAATGGGAAAAAATTATAGACTACCTGAAGGAGTATTGTAAGATATGAAACGCCAGTAGGTTAGCATTACAAAATGCGACTGGAACTAATTTAATCTAAGTCATAAGTTTATGTTTGAGCTGAAAGATAATTGGTGACAGGAAAATTTTTATAAAGCGCCAAACCTGAGTAACGGAAAGAATAAAACCAAGAGAGAGAGAGAGGAGGAGGTCGACTCCAAAAGAATCAGAACAAGAGCGGAATACTGAATAGGAAGGGGAACAGAAGCAAATAAGATACAAAATCAGGCCGACAAACTGTAAAAAAATCATTTAGTTCATTTGAGAACGGTATGATACAATCTGAGTTTTGTATATTTTTTTTTACATTTTTTTCTCTGTTGTTTATGTATTGGTCTGTTCCTTTTTCATTCTTGACAACGTATGTACAGAAAAATCAATAAAAAGTATTTTTTTTAAAAAAAGAAAAAGTGGATGCTGGAACTCACAATGAACGCCTCCCTTGCTTTCTTACAAAGGCAATGGCGCCCACCTGAGAGATACTGGAACTGGTTTCCAGCAAGTTCCGGCTGGGGAAAAAATAGCCCCGGGGATGTCTTATTCCATACCCTCCAACATTTCTCTGATGAAAATAGGCATGTCCTAAGGAAAAGTGGGACATTCTGGGATCAAATCAGAAACCTGGACGGCTATGCGCTCAATGCTGTGTGTGAGAAAAGGTGAATCTTCATTACAATTCTTCCCCTGAAGGGTCTTTCTAGTTTCCAGCATCCGGGGACGGGGGTTGGGGGAAGCTCATGCCATCTGCTAGCAAAGAGTTAATATGGGAGGCAAGAGACAATAATGACTGTGTTTAAGCGGCTCCTGTCTCATTTTGCTGCCTCCACCAGCCTGCCTTAGGTTTCTTCACAGGCTTCTAAAGTGGAGCCCTGGTGGGACACTCTACTGTAATTCTCTCTCTTTCTCTCCTTCTCCCCCATTGTGCTGTGACTAAATAATGGAGAACTGAGGAATGGAGATAATAGGACCACTGACATCTGGCTAATTGCCATTCCAGCTGGAGGTTGCTTGGCAGCTGAGTGGGACATGATTTGTGGATGAAGAACTTCTAATGAACCGTGATGGACAGAAGTCACTGGGGGTGAAGAGGGAGGGGAGGGGAGGGGAGGAAGAGAGAATGTATGATTTTTGTGCCCACAAAGAGGCCTCAGTGGGGCAGAGTGTGTCTGTGGGGGGGGGGGAGCCAGCACCTGTGATACCCCCCCCTACCTTTTAATGCCTCCAGGTGTGGTCAAAGATGCAGTAGTTTACCAGCGTAGCACAATGATTATCTGAAGCTGGAATATAAATGGTTTTAGCACGTTTTTAAAAATATAAAGAAATAAAGCAAAAAAAGGCTTGCGTCTCTGGAATTTTCTAATGTGGTGCTTGCTGCACTGAAAGAAATCACTTTCTGCTGACACAGTGAAGGATCGATATTTCCTTTCTTCCCATTTTAATATTTCAAAATCACATTAAAATGATAACCGGAATGGTAAGATGAGAAATGGGCAATATCTTTCTTTCGCAACAGCTCACTGACACAGTTCTTTCTATTTCTTCTCTTTCATTGTCCACTTCATTCTGTGGAAGATGTTATTCAGGCTCAGAGGAGTGTAGACTTTTATGGGTTAGAAATCAATAGATTTCAGCAATGCGTCTACCTTGAGCTTAAAACCGTAAGCTCATTTACTAGTGTGTTGGCCCTGCTGAATCCAATAGGACTGACTTCTGAGCAGACATGGTTAAGATTGCATTGCTAGTTAGACATTGACCTCTGTTTGGAAACCCCCAGCCATAATTTAGATCAATCACTGTGATTAATCAGCACATGAATATTGACAATCCCAGGTGGATCTTCTGAATTCCCCAAAGTGTGTGTGTGTGTTCCCACTTCTAGGTTATGCATAAGAAAATGTTGACTATCTTATTTAGCATCATATCAGCACTGATGACTATGGCTTCCCCCACATCCACCAAATTCACCCAGAATTATTAGTATTCATAGATAAATGTTGTTATTCACCAAATCTTGGACACTCACTGAAACACACACTTAACATTTCATGCCGTTAACAAATATATTTTGCAAAATTACAAAGAACATGCCTTTTTATCCTTTTCTTTTTTTAAAAAACACCTAAACTGAAACAAATTTCAAATATTCTGATTATTTATACTTTTAGTTAAATATTTTTATTTATTTTCCTGATTTGAGGGAGGGGCAGCTGCTCCCCAGCCCCTGGCTACATCCATGGTTCTAGAGACAGCCTTATGATGAATATCAACATTTTCCCCATGTTGATGGACACTCCTAACAACCAGTCTTTCATCTGAAGGCCTAAGCGGAGCCGGCACCAGTGGTTGCCATTGGGGTGCCCTCTGGGTGTTTGTTTTAACAACTTAATACAGGCATCCCCAAACTTAGGCCCTCCAGATGTTTTGGACTACAATTCCCATCTTCCCTGACCACTGGTCCTGTTAGCTAGGGATCATGGGAGTTGTAGGCCAAAATATCTGGAGGGCCGCAGTTTGGGGATGCCTGACTTAATACATTGCTCGATGCCACAGCTTCTAAGCCATGTACAGTAGGAATACAAAGGAGTACAGTAGGGATTCGGCATCCCTTCAGTTTCCCGGTACAGCTGGGAATGCCCTGTCCAAAACCTTGTTATTGTGTAAACAATCTTGAGCTAAATGCACCAATGGTCTAATAATTTGTTGCAGGATAGCTTTATATGGTGTGTGTGAGAAAGATTGAGGGGTGGGGGAGAATGGCAATGGCAATTTGAATGAGAACTTACTCCATGCTTAGGGATAACCAAGGAATATTAGCTAATTTCTTCTTTGTACCTCGTGAAAATTAGAATCTCTGAAAATGCATATGTTATTTTTACACCTGAAGGAATCCTTATCAGCTTTCCTGAACTTGCTTTTTAACGTGAAATTTAGTTTGCCACTGAACTATTTTTTTAAAGTGATCATTTGGATTCTTTCCAAAAAAAAAATAAGCCCTCTGCTTTAAGCATTTTACTTCTACTGAAGTTTCCCTTTAGTGTTACTTACCTTTCATCAAATTGTAATGGTGCTATACAAGATCAAAGAAAACATACTTAGCCTCATTTTAACTGAATCGTCGGGAAAGCCCAGAGAAGAAATGTTTAAACACATGTAGCTCACTGTAATTAAAATTAAATTGAAAAGTTCCCTTTAAAAATAATGTTTATTTATTTGTAGTGAGAAGGTTCATTACATTATGGAGTCATAGTATTATGGAGTTAGAAGGGTGCTCTGCGGGTCATCTAGTCCAGCCTCAAGCAACTCAGGAAACTCAACTAAAGATCTGTCATAGCACCATCTATTTCTGCACTGAACATCACATGTCATTTGGCCTTAAATTTTGGCTGAAGGTAAACCATAAAACAAATGAAATTTATATGGAACTTCATGAGAAGCAGTGCAGAGAGGGGACTGTTTTTACTGCAACTAGCCCAAACTTTTCATCTCCCAAGTGATTTCCACCCACCCATATATTAGCAGCCTCAATTTGAACTTTGCAAAGAAAACTTTGAGATGAACATGGTGTATCCTCTTAGGATGAGTGAGGGTTGGGTGGTGGGCAAGAACATAAGAATTCTAAGGATTGTAAAAAGAAAAAGAAAATGTTGACATCATTAGCAAAATGTTTTGCCCTTCTCCGCATGCAATAGTTTCTAAGACTAGGCTTTGAGACCACCTGATGTTAACTGGGAATAACTTAGCTTGCTTGCCTCTGTGTCTTGCATAGTTTGCCTTTCTAATAATTCAGTTGAATTGGGTGAACAGAAGAATTCAATTGAATTGAATTTTCAATAGAATAATCTATTTTAATTAGGCACTTTAAAAGAAACATTATTTTAATTAGAAAATGAAGTTGTACACGTCTAGAAAGAGTAAAGGCTGGAAAAGATTATCGACGGGAGTTTTCATAGTAACATTATGCATATTAACATACACTGCCTTCATTTTGAATCATTACACACACACGCACACACACACACACACACACATTTTTTAAAAATTTTTACATAAGGTTTCTTTAAAAGAATGCAACCAAGTTTCAATCAGAAATCTCAGTTGCAGGACTAAACCAACAGCTTAAATGGGATCCTCCTAAACATATGTGATGCCAACAAAATGTGAATTTGTTTATTTCATTTATATCCCACCTTTTTTTCTCCAAGGAGATCAAGGTGGTGTAAATGGTTATCTTACAACAAATCAGAAGTAGGTGTGACTTCTGTTCCCCTCACAGAGCTATATTTCCTAGAGTTCCCTGGGGAAAAAAGGATGGATTGTTAAAGCACTCTGTATTTGTAGCTCTTTGAGGGTAATAATGTTCTGCTAAGAGCTCTTAATTTCAGCTTCAACATGGAAATGACCTACACACAAGAGTAACTACTGAATAGGGCTGTGTTGTCATATCTCAAAACCATCATATTGTTGTGTTTAAGAATTTTGTAGCATGCATTTAGGATACCCAGGATATGCACAGACTATCGATCAGCATGCCCTCTCCCTACCCCATGTCAGTTCAATGTGCAAATGGGCTTGAAAAACTGAGTTATTTCCCAAAACAACAGAAAAATAACTTGGTGGATTATGAACTCAGTTCCAATCCAATTTGACTTCCTCCATGTTCCCAATGGCATCAATGAGAGGTGGCAATAAGTGAAGGTGATCTCTTTTCATAGAAGCATAGAATTGTAGAGTTGAAAGGGACCACAACTGTCATTTATTCCAATCCCCGGCAATGCAGGAATCTTTTGCCCAACGTGGGTATTGAACTTATGACCCTGAGGTTGAGAGTCTCATGCTCTACTGAAAGAGCTATTCCATCTCTTCCTCTTCCTGTTCCCTCCTGCTATGGAAGAAACCAGGGTGGAAAAAGGAAGGACACGTGGTGGTAGCTTTCTCTCATCCCACTCCTTGGAGTCTGAGATGCTGGTACAACCAGGGAGGGGAAACACAGCTGCCACCAGATAACTGGGGGGGATTGGTTTGGCCCCCTTTTCACAGCAGACCAACCTGCTTCAAGAGTCCCTAATCAGATGTTGCACATCTCCAGGTGTTGCAATGCAATAAAAGGTAAAGTTCCAGTTGTGGACGACTCTGGGATTGCAGTGCTCATCTCGCTCTATAGGCCGAGGGAGCCGGCGTTTGTCCGCAGACAGTTTTTCCGGGTCGTGTGGCCAGCATGACGAAGCTGCTTCTGGTGAACCAGAGCAGCACACGGAAACACCGTTTACCTTCCCACTGGAGCGGTCCCTATTTATCTACTTGCACTGGACATGCTTTCAAACTGCTAGGTGGGCAGGAGTTGGGACCGAACAACGGGAGCTCAACCCGTTGCGGGGATTCGAACCACCAACTTTCTGATCGGCAAGCCCTAGGCTCTGTGGGTTAGACCACAGTGCCTCCCGTGCCCCTTGCAATGCAATAGTGTGCATTAAAAAGCATATTTTACATAAAAAGATGCACACTGAATGCATTGTTTACTGGTGAATCTATAATAATAATAATAATTTTTATTTATACCCCACCCTCCCCAGCCAAAGCTGGGCTCAGAGCAGCTAACACCAAATATAAAACAACTGATTTAAATACATACATCAACATTAAATTGAAAATTGAAAAGTGTTTACTGACTAGAGCTGTGAACTGGATATGGCTGAGGCCCAAGCCAACCAGACATACCTGGAGGGGCTAGGACATTGAATGACAGTGTACAGGTACAGAGAGTGATACAGGTTGGGGTAGATGGCCCAGAGTGATCAATGGCTGTCAGACAGAATGGAGATGCAGGCATCATGTGGGGATCCTCCCTACACAAAGTTAGTGACTTACCCTGATCACCACCTGCAATTTCCTGGGAGTAGGTAGAAGCCTGCTGCCTGGTTTTCCTTTCTTCCTGTGAACTTTCCCTGAAGCCGCACAATGCAGGATCAGTGGCGCTGTCGATGGAAGCCTTGATCCTGTGTGGTGCAGAATGCTCCTCCGCAAGAGGCTTTCCTGCAGAGGAACGTCTGCTCGCAAAGGAACACAGCACCTTTGCACAACTGTTGTACAGAGGCACTGGTCCTGCATGGTGCATTGTCCTCTGCAAAGGAGAAGTCGCTTGGTAGAATTGACTGCCCACTGCTCTCAGCTGGGATTGCAGTGGTGGGGGGAGCTGCTTTGTCTCCTTCTCCCCCTCCTAGCCATATGTTTATTTAGGAAGGGGTGGACTGACCTGGCTGGGGACACCCCAATTGAGATCATGGGGTGCATGTGAGGGCTGTGCACAGCTCTAATTCCCCCCCAAAAGTACATATGGAATGAAGACAGTTGGATGGAACATTGCAGAATGGGATGGACCAGAACTGCAATTGATGTCAGAGATACCCAAATGGGACAGAATTAGCTCCTTAGTCCATCCCTGCAAATAAACGAGTAGGAGGGATTGCAAGGCTGCAATTCTTCTCTGCCTCAGATTACCATCACAGCTAGTGAATAACTATTGAGGAAGATGGGGAGGGAGTTTGGAACATGGATTGCTTCAAGGGCACACCCAATTTGTATTCTAAACCTGGTAACTGTGAGGTTCTGCCACATCCCCTGCAAGGGCCTGTACTAAATAATTGGCTGTACATTGTGAATGCCACAGGCTACAACCGTGCAACTTAAGTCTGGGAAGACTCTTTCATGCATTTCCATCAAATTTACAACAAAGCCCTGTTGTAAATGGTGAATTATGCATCAACATATGTTCATGCTAATTGATTCGCCACTGACAACGTTTTGGCACCAGATCAGTAACTAACAATTATATGTGTAAAAGTTTGTCTATTAATACTATCAAAGAATTGGGAATGCCACTTCAGAAAGGATGTGGGAGATTTTGGTATTTTTAACGGGGATAAGGAGAGTTCTAAAACTGGAAAACATGGGTTGTTGGTTTGGTTTTGTGTGTGTGTGTTTTTGAGCCTATAACTGTAATCTAGTGAGAATGTTAAATTCCAAAGATGCCCGATAGTTACCCTTATCAAGCCAGTGACATTTGTGCCATGTTCTTAATGTACTTCACCAATGCACCCTTTCTCTGATGCCGTGCTTTGTAAGGGTAGTAGATCCCAAATGTGGGACCAAAGCCAAAACATTTAAGCCTGACCCAAATCTGGATGGGTGCATGTGAAATCACCGGTGCACTGCTCTTTGCAGAATTTACATAGAAGTCCTGACTTCACTTGAACATGACATCCGCTTGGAAATTCCAAGGCCTCCCTCCCAAACACCTTTTCTCAGGAGATAGGTATGGGTTGTGAAGTAAGGATTAGCTGGTTGGAACTGAATAGGAATTTTCCCATTCCCACTTTGGACTGCTGGGGTAGGCATTCGGGTTTGGGCAGTGTGGCTAAGAGCCAGTGTGGTGTAGTGGTTAAGAGCGGTAGTCTCGTGATCTGGTGAACCCGTTTGTGTCCCTGCTCCTCCACATGCAGCTGCTGGGTGAACATGGGCTAGTCAAACTTCTTTGAAGTCTCTCAGCCTCACTCACCTCACAGAGTGTTTGTTGTGGGAGAGGAAGGGAAAGGAGAATGTTAACCACTTTGAGACTCCTTAAAGGTAAAGGTACCCCTGACCGTTAGGTCCAGTTGTGGATGACTCGGGTTGCAGCGCACATCTTGCTTTACTGGCTGAGGGAGCCGGTGTTTGTCCGCAGACAGCTTCCAGGTCATGTGGCCAGCATGACTAAGCTGCTTCTGGCGAACCAGAGAAGTACACGGAAACACTGTTTACCTTCCCACCGGAGTGGTACCTATTTATCTACTTGCACTTTTGACGTGCTTTCGAACTGCTAGGTTGGCAGGAGCAGGGACCGAGCAACGGGAGCTCACCCCGTCACGGAGATTCGAACCGCCGACCTTCCGATCGGCAAGCCCTAGGCTCTGTGGTTTAGACCATAGCACCACCTGCGTCCCATTTGAGACTCCTTAGGGCAGTGATAAAGCAGGAGTTCAAATTCAAACTCTTCTAAGTAAAGAATTGGTATTCTGCTCAAGTTTCAATCTGAGTGAGAGAAGGATTTAGGGGCCTCATAACACCCACCTCTTCTTTGAGGTGAGTACTACAAACAATCAAAGCTCATATACAGACCTGAACCCAGCAGGCTTCGCCAACCTTTTCCAACAGGATATTTTTCTTCATATATCTCTTGGAAATGAGTGGGAGAGATCTTCTTGTGTAGCTCACTTTAATTTCAATCATGCTTACGCAGGAGGGTTTCTCTGAGGATGGGATCTTCCCATCAGTAGGAAAGCTGTATGGCATATGGTTTTAATATCAGATGGGTTTTGCTAGATTCCTGGCTTGCTCAATAATGTGGACATGCAGCCATTTGGCATTTAGATCCCATAAATATAAACATTGCTAATGACAGCATTCATGATGAATGGGTTCCTGATGACTTACTGGTCATGATTTATGGACGACAAGTTTAAGCAATCATTAAGCATAATTATATTTAATTGATGGGGTATTTTTCCTAATGTTTGCTAGCAATGTGAATGAAAATAAATGGATTAAGAATACACAGTATGGATAAAGTGACACATGGTTACATTAATGGTTTGCATGTGTACTGATTCACATGTTTTAGTAATGCAGAAGGATGAATGAGTCTCAGATGTATCGCCAGTGGCCTCACTTTGGGAAAGATGTAACCATGAGAAGATTATATATTCATGCCTAGATCCCATAAGGTGTCAATTTGCCTAGGAATAAAGTCAATCTGTTTAGCTTGGCGAGACAAACAAAACTCTGCTGTGCGAGGATGGGTAATTATATATACAGTGGTGCCTCGCTAGACGAATGCCCTTAAGACGAATTTTGCGCTTAACAAAGAGATTTTTCGAGCGGAGGTTGCCTCGTTTTATGAAAAATTCGTCTAGCAAATCGTGGTTTCCCATAAGAATGCTTTGAAATTCAATTAATGTGTTCCTTTGGGCAAATAATAATAATAATAATAATAATAATAATAATAATAATAATTCAATGCATTCCAATGGGATTCGCTAGACGAATTTTTCACAAAACGAATTGACTCACAGAACGAATTAAATTCGTCTTGCGAGGCACCACTGTGTGTGTGTGTGTACACCAGAACAACATATTACAGTGGTACCTCGGGTTACAAGCACTTCGGGTTGCAGACTCAGAAATCATGCCGTGGTGCGGCAACAGGAGATCCCGTTAGCTAAAGTGGTACCTCAGGTTAAGAACAGTTTCAGGTTAAGAACAGACCTAGGAATGAATTAAGTTCGTAACCAGAGGTACCACTGTATATTTAATCTGGTTTCTTTCTTGTCCTTCGAAACAAGGTCCCAGAGTGGGTTTTGCATCAGTTTGTGTCTCCACTGGGCATTTTGTATCCACTGACAGTAGTCTCAGGATCAAACCTGCTGCATTTGGGGGTGTTTATTCACAACAGTGAATATGCATTATTAGCAGTAGAGTGTTTACACCAGGAGTAGAAAATTAAGGATATTTGTATGCTTTCTAAAAGGTAAATTAAAAAAACATACACATGCAAAACTAATATCAATGGAGGCAAGAGATGGGAGAGTAAAGGGATGAATGAAACTCAATGCATACTTCCTGATTCATAGAATGCAACCTGGAATCATCCACTAGAAAGGAGGGGGAACTTTGCCAGAGGTGTCTGAAGGGCAGATGCTAATGAGACATGTGCAAATGACTTGGGGAAGCAAGGACTGCCAAGGGAAGGTGGGAAGAAAGAGCCCACAGCCAGCCTGAACTGCTGTCAGTCAATGATCTCATGTTGTAACAAAAGACTGACTCCATGCTATTAAGCGCTGGAGGTGGTAAGCCTCAAGTTTTTAATTTTATAGTTCCTGTAGACAAGTAAGTGCTCTGATGGATAGCATCCAACTGGCTCTTATATGGAGCTGTTCCCCTATTTGCCACCAGCTGATGGGGCGATCCAAGGCAACGGATCTTGGGTCAGCATCTTGTGTTATTTAATGTTAAAGCACATCCAGATGACAGCTTTCTGTATCTTCTATGGAAACGCTGTAGGCCAGAACGTTGATTCTGAAACTAGTCTTTAGCTAGGGCTATTGCTGGTGTCCTTTCCCATCTTCTGTGGTTTTCCTGCTTACTAACCCTTTCCCCCAATGGTAATTCTGTCAATTTCTGTGGGGGAACGAGAGACTTTATTTCTTGCCCTTCACCATAAGGCCTCAGGGTGCGGTTATGCATCACTGTGCGCCTTCACTGGCCATTGTGCGATAATCCAGTGTGAGGGTCAGAGAAAATTTAGGAGTCACATTATCAGATTCTTGACTAGTCTGATTTGGAATGAATTCCAGAGACAAGAGAACTACACCAGTGCTAAAGATAAATTTGATTCAGTCTGTATATTAATGTGGACCTACTCAATTTTCATTTGCTGAAGCAATGCATGAACCCAAACACAGCTATTTCTCAAAATTTGCACCAAACAAAACAAAACAAAAATTGTGCTCAGCAATGTATTCTATTAGGCAAAATTGCATGCAGAAATGTGTGTATTGGAAGAAATGCACACACACACACACACACACACACACACACACACACACACACACACACAAATGTGCACAAAATTTCATGCAATTTTTGAAAATTGCAAACTGATGTGGAAATGATGTGGAAACTTAACAAGATGAAAGTCGTGTGTGTGTGTGTGACAGAGAGAGAGAGAGAGAGAGAGAGAGAGAGAGAGAGAGAGAGAGAGAGAGAGAGAGAGGCAGTCCAAAACTGACAGCTCTGTCTCTACTTGATATTTGGCCCTCGTCTTCCATAGAATTATTTCCCTTTCCTCAAACCTTCGGAGGGAGAGTGGCCCTCCTCTCTGCTTACTATGCACAGCAGTTTGTGGTATGTAATTCCTGTTGTTTTTGACAGTCTGGTTAGGAGAATGCCTCTCTGCCATTACCTTGATGGTCTCTCCCCAGGGCATAAAATTTGTCAGCATTTCATGTCTCCAAGCCTGCCAGAAGCAGCAAATCTGTAGTGGCAAAAAGCCTGCCCATCGTCCCTCTGTAAGAGTGTTCCCGTTATCGCCTGTGTTCTCATGCAGTGTTGTGACAGAATCCCTATCTGGAACCTGCAGGGAAATTTGCTATTATCTTTGTTATTAATTGTAAGATGATTTTATCTTTCAGGGAACAGTGCTCTGAAGTCTTAGCACAAAGAGATGTTAATTAATAAGTAAAAATCCCAGCCTCTGAGTCTGAAATGGTTCTCTCTGGGATTTATGGGCACCAGAATCCCTGTGCAAATATTCTCCTCCACTTTTTGTTTTTATTAATGGAGGGAGCCCTCATTAAAACTAAAGCTGTGGTGGACTGTTCGCAGAGCTACAGTTCTCATAGCGGTTTAGCAATCATAGAATTGCAGAATTGTACAACGAACGCCATCAGGTCCATCCCCCTGCAATGCAGGAATCACAGCTAAATAATGCCAGTCAGGTGGCCATCCAACATCTGTTTAAAAGCCTCCAATGAAGGAGAGAATGCCACCTTCCAAGGTAGTCCATTCCACTGTCAAACAGCTGTTACCATCAGAAAATTCTTCCTAATGTTCAGTCTGAATCTCCTTTCCTGTAATTTAATTCAATCCCTCTTTCCAGGGAACTTGGGGAATTGTAGCTCTATGAGGGGACTAGTGTCAGGCTTTCGGGACTGGGCTTCCTCCCCCACTTTGGCCGTAGATAAGCAGAACAAAGTGAAAGGAGTCTCTTACCAGTTAGAAATTTTAATGATCACAGTGAGAGAACAAAGAATCCATTCCTCAGGATGAAGGTGCTCCCAATTAAGGGTTTCACCAACTTCCTAGGCATCCACGTCACTACTGCATCTTGCAACCTGATCTCTCAACCACTGTGCTTTCTGTGGTTATCTACTCTTCTTGACCTTGGGTTGAGCAGCTAGATGCTTTCCAGCGACAGTGAGTCTGTTAACACACTCTCTCTCCCAGTTCTTCTCCCCCTAGCTGTTTCCCACCCAGTACTTCCCAGCTTTTGCCTTCTGAACTATGTCCCTCTGCAAACCACTGTTCCAAATCTGTACTACTTCCCTGCTCCTGGGAAGATTCAGGATCCTGATCAGGAGCAAGGGGAGGGGGAGGCTCCCACCATTCCTCCTCAGCACAGTCCTGGACAACTAGGTGTCAGAGACTGGCTGGATGAGGAGGAGTTTGGGGTGGGAGTTACTCACCTAAGAGCCCCCCAGGGAGGGCACAGAAGACGATGACTTAGATCCTGGATTCTGGTGGTGGGATGCTGAGGAGCAGTCTGTAGAAGAGACAAGCTGGGATGTGCTAGAAGTCGGGGGTTTGAGCAATCAAGAGAAGTCAGGAGAAAGGGGGTCTTCCAGGCTGTAGGGAGACTGTTGAGAGTCACAGTTACCAGGATACTTTGGGAAAAGCCATGACTGCCTTAAATGTATTGTGTAGACGGGGGCTAAATGAGTGTTGTGGACATTCCATCATTAACACCGGAGATCAGACTTACTCCTCTGTTGTTGGCCAATGGCAGCTTCCAAGCAGTCTTCAAGGATAACTCCATATAGAGCACATTGCAGTAATCCAACCGGGATTGTACCAGAGCATGCCCCGTGGAGGTCATGTAGTGTGTTCTTACATCCAAGTACTGAGTCCATGGGAGCTCTTCACACTTGTGTTCTAAAACATTCCAGCACAAAATCTCACTAACAGACCACAGTGGTAGATTAGTGTCTGCCTTCAAATGATCTGTGGGTTATTTTCTTCTTCAGTGAGCGATCTGTCTTGCTGCACTAATGCATATGTTGCCTTTGTAGAGAAAAGATGCAGAGTTATCAAGAGCTGTACAAAGGAATTACAGCAAATTTCATCATAAGAGAGTAGCAAGTGATTGAGATCAATAATCAATCAACCCGTTTCTGACAGTTATCCTGCATCACTTTCAGCACAGCTAGTCCTTAATGCTGTTTCAAAATGACAGACACACACACACACGTGTGTGTGTGTGTGTGTGTGTGTGGAAGCATCTTTATATTTAAGCCCCCTGCACAGCTTTTTGTGTTTTGGAAAACAGAAGGTGTCGTAAAAATTTCAGCAATGTTGCCGGCATCTCAGAGTAGCAATTAAGAATGTGACAACAAAGAAATAGAGTCGAAAATAGTGCATTGGGGCTTTTCTTAGACTTTCATTGAATTCTGCTAGATGTTGGTCGATCCTCCATCAATGTCAAACTTAGCAATTCTGGTTGTCTTGCAAACCAATTTTGTGTTGTGGTGTTCCCACATTAACATTTTTTGTAAAGTACTCTCTCTCTCTCTCTCTCTCTCTCTCTCACACACACACACACACACACACACACACACACACACACACAGAGAGAGAGAGAGAGAGAGAGAGAAGCAGTAGCAAAAGAATTCCTTGATGGCTTCTCAACAAATGACCAAAGTGACTTATCTTTAACTTTTTGTTGAAAGGAACAGCTTCAATTACTTGCCATTATTGTTCACATTTACAACCAGGTCCTCTGCACCGAACATAGCCATGGCTAAGAGTCCCCAGTCCATGCGGGTCATAAGGTACATTTGGAAATCTAAGAAACTGTCACAGGCACCACAAAAAGCTCATTTCACGGATGAAAAATAAAATAAAACAACAAGTCTCAGAACTCCCCCCTCTCCATAAGAGAAAACACTTATACACCCACCCACCACAAAAATAGATAAAAGGAGCCCCGCCCCGCCTCCCAGGAAAACAGGCATCTTCCAATCAAACAAAAAGCAAATGAATAAATTAAAATTTGGAGACCTTTGCAGTTGCTCAAGAGGGTCTGAGGGTACCATAGTGTCCAAGGGTGCCATGATGCGGACCTCCGGCCAAGGCTGCCTCTGCAGCAGACAAAGGTAGGTCTGCCCTACAAATTATTGCCTTTTGTAGTAGCCCTCCGACCTGGGAGGGCTGGCCTCGGATGCCTTCCCCTGGGCTTTGATTGAAGCATGGACACCTATGGCCAAATGCATGGTTGGATGGAGGATAGTCTTCCCTTCGGTTTAATTTGCAACTCTTCATGTCCCTACCTATTTAGTAGCATTGTCATCCCTTTCCAGCTCATTCTCTCAGCTCTTCTTGAAATCATTCAACCCCGTTCCCCCAATCTAAATCCTTTTCCCTATACAGTATGTAGGGAGAAAGAAAGCAAAGGAAGAGACAATGGCGAGACAATGAAAGATATGTAAATTTGCAGTGGAACAAGATTGCATACTGCGGATTTTGTTTGCTTAACTCTTTGCCAAAGGGGAAAACTGCCAAAGTAGCTAATTTTCCATTGCTTTTCACTGTGTGGGTCCATCAGTCTATTTGGGTCCATAAGTATGCATATTTCAGAGATACATGCATAGACAGTTTTATCTTAACAGTAAGCTGGCTTTTCCCATAAGATGATACAAACAGTTCCTATGGAAATCAAAGGAGTCCTGTTTCTTTCCATCAGGATATTTAAAGAAACACAGGGAACATAAGACACTGCCTTATCCTGAGTCCGTCCATGAGCTCAATATTGTTGACACTGTCTAGCAGCACCTCTCCAAGGTTTTCAGGCAAGAGTTCTTTTCCAGCCCTTCCTTGAGATGCTGAGGATTGAACCTGGGACTTTCTGCATGTAGAGTAGATCCCCCACCACTTTCAAGTTTAAATTCAGCAGATGGTGTGGTGGGGATGGAAGCCTACCAATGTCTGGGAAAGCCCCTGTGTTTGCACCCATGGGTGCCATGTTGGTGATCCATATATTACAGGATTCAGACAATGTTCCCCATGTATTTAAAGAATGGAGGAGGGGGGAGCTTCATGACGCCACCTGGGCTACTTCTGCTCACATGGGTGGCGCTGTGGTCTAAACCACTGAGCCTCTTGGGCTTGCCAATCAGAAGGTTGGTGGTTTGCTTCCCCATGATGGGGTGAGCTCCCGTTGCTCTGCCCCAGCTCCTGCCAACCTAGCAGTTTGAAAGCAAGTAGATAAATAGGTACCGTGCACTCTGGTTTCCGTCACAGTGTTCTGTTGTGCCAGAAGCGGTTTAGTCATGCTGGCCACATGACCCAGAAAAGCTGTCTGTGGACAAATGCCAGCTCCGTCGGCCTAAAGCGAGATGAGCACCACAATCCCATAATCACCTTTGACTGGACTTAACCGTCAAGGTCCTTTGCCTTTGCCTTTTACCATACCTCCAGTAACCACATGCATGGTCCAAAAGGATCTTCCCCTGCCCTTCACGTGAAGCAGCTCTTTGTATGCGCATCAGCACATGCAGAGAATCCCTTCATGCTCATGGAAACGTAAGGGCAGCTGCGGTGCTAACCTCCATGACACGGCGACCCCCAGCTTCTAATGCATGGATGGGGGGGGGTCTATCTGAATATAAGAGTCCAACCCAAAGCCTTTCCAATCCATCATTCTCAGTTGGTTAAAGTGTGGTGGTGATAACGCCAAGGTTGCAGGTTCAATTGTCAAATGGGGCAGGTGCATATTCCTGCATTGCAGGGGGTTGGACTAGATGATCCTCAGGGTCTCTTCCAAGTCTATAATTCTATGAAACTCCATGAAACTCTCTTCACACATGCTGTGTCTCCTCTGAACACTCTTTTCATTGTGAGACAGAAATTATCACCACTATTATTATTATTATTACCATCATTATTATATTTATCACTATCCCACAAGTAAAATTAAACAATAGGGGGAAAACACAGATCTTATAAAAATACAGATAACAATGACAATTTTAAAAAACACAACAGCACCAGCCCATTAGTCAGTTCCTACAGACCCGTTGAAATAAAAAGGTCTTTATCTGCTGACTGTAGAACAAGGAGGGAACCAGTCTAACTAAGAAATGGATGGGAGAAGAGGAAGGGTGAGATAAAAATGTAATATATGTTGGACACATTCTTCCCCTCCTTTTATACATTGTACACAGGGCAGTTGTAATTCTAATTACCACATTTTGAGATACATTTTTTAAAGGAGTCCTGATGCTCTTGGCAGAATACAACCTGCCTGCGATATTCGGCATTCAGTTAATTCATTCCCTTGAGCACATGGCATTTTAGCATTTTGCATTATCTCCTTAGTATTCACGCTGAACCACCACAGGAAAAGGACCGAGGCAAAAAAAATGCATTCCACTAAATCATGGCCTTACATTGGACTCTCAAGGGTTTTTTATTACTCCATCTCCACACACACCCGCCCTTGAACAATGGTTGTTTATTAATTCAGGTGTGAACTTTGCCGGATAATTTATTGTTTGCCATTTGATTCGATCTTGATTAAAGCTGTAGCATAACTATTTAACGGAGATAAGTATCACGTTTGTAAAATCAATCATAAGTCCTCAGGGACTTTTTAGCTGAGCAGTGTCAAACTCTTCCCCAACCTTGTGGAAAGGGAATTTTTCATTGGCTTGGTTTTGTGTGTGTGTGTGTTTGGTTTTAAATTGCATTGATCCTTCACAAAGTAGATTGGGTGTGAATATGTAATTTTCCTCCTTTTGAATGCTGGTAGAGTGAATACTTTCCAATATTTCATGGTTGGAAAAAGGAAAATTCTACTTCCGATGGCCTTATTCTCACAACTGCCCGAAAACTCCCACCCCACCCCACCAAAAACACAAACGACACATTACTGATTCTTACTGAAATAGCTTTTTCTGTACTGACTTGAACGACAAAGGGGTGCTTGTTCTTTTGAGCTCAAGATATATTAGAAAAGCATGCTTGTCCTATGCTGTGTTATCATACTCACAGTTGGAAGCAAACCTCTCCAGCTGTGGCGTACGAAATGGCAGGCCATGTGCTGTGGGGCTCATGTGGATGCATATGTTGATATATATTAGCCAGCGTGGTGTGGTGGTTAAGAGTGGTAGTCTCGTAATCTGGTGAACCAGGTTCGCTTCCCCGCTCCTCCACATGCAGCTGCTGGGTAACCTTGGGCTAGTCACACTTCTCTGAAGTCTCTCAGCCTCACTCAACTCACAGAGTGTTTGTTGTGGGGGAGGAAGGGAAAGGAGATTGTGAGCCACTTTGAGACTCCTTAGGGTAGAAATAAAGTGGGATATCAAATCCAAACTCTTTTCTTCTATATTTACATCTGTGTATTCTAGACTCCCCACCAGTGCTGCAGTTACGTATAAGCTAAACAAGCTATAGCTTGGGGCCCCACTCTCTTGGGGCCCCCCAGAAAATTTAAGTGGGGGAAAACCTTAGGCCCTAGCCTAAGACCCTGAAGAGTTGCTACCTATCCATTTGGACACTGCTGATCAAGGTGGACTAAAAAATGGTCCATATAAAACATGTTCCTAAGCTCCTCTAGGAACGCGGGTGGCGCTGTGGGTTAAACCACAGAGCCTAGGGCTTGCCGATCAGAAGGTTGGCAGTTCGAATCCCTGTGATGGGGTGAGCTCCCGTTGCTCGGTCCCACCTCCTGCCAACCTAGCAGTTCGAAAGCACGTCAAAGTGCAAGTAGATAAATAGGGACCGCTACAGCGGGAAGGTAAAAACGGCATTTCCGTGTGCTGCTCTGGTTCGCCAGAAGCAGCTTTGTCATGCTGTCCACAGTTCCCTCAGCCAATAACGCGAGATGAGCGCCGCAACCCCAGAGTCGGTCACGACTGGACCTAATGGTCATGGGTCCCCTTACCTTAAGCTCCTATGAGGGATGGTGGAGAAATTTGATTCAGGTCTCATTTGCAGTCAAATCTATCAAGTTTGCATTTTCCAAAACATTATGCAAACCGAAGCACATCTACCCTTCAAAATTAGCACTTATCCAAAATCCGTGATGCAGTTTGCCAACCAAGCAACGTTTACCAAAAATATATGTACAGTATTCAGGGAGAGTTTGCATAAAAATAAAACACCTTGGTGAAGAAACACATACAAATGCATTAGATTAAGGAAAATTGTTTCCGAAATCTGTATATATGTATAAAAACATGGGATTTGCCTTAAAATGCTGTTGAATTTTCACAATCCCTCCCCAAAAAACCAAATTGCTGCAAAATGTTAATAATTTAAGCTTGGAAAAAATGAAAAACGGAGACAACCCAAATAGCACTCAGGCCTATTTATGTGCCAGCCTTGTCCAACCTGGGACACACCCCCCCCCCCCCCGGCAGTGCTCTTGTCAACAACTTCCATCATTCCAGATCACTGCCAATGTTGCCGGGGGCCGATGGGAGTTGTAGTCCAAAATATTAATGTGAGTGCAGGCACCCTTGGTCATTGCAAGTCCTTCATGTGCGCATTGTCATGTTTAAATTAACTTATGATGGCCGTGGGGCAATGCACATATAGAATTAGCATACCAGCAGTCAGTGGCCTGGATGGGACTAA
Organism: Zootoca vivipara; assembly: GCF_963506605.1. Classification (NCBI taxonomy): domain Eukaryota; kingdom Metazoa; phylum Chordata; class Lepidosauria; order Squamata; family Lacertidae; genus Zootoca; species Zootoca vivipara. The sequence goes on along the minus strand of NC_083286.1, from coordinate 52,636,512 downwards.
CACCACATGGATGTGCCAACAGCACATAGGAAGGGGCCGGCGCATTTGACTGGCAGCATGACAGGACATGCACAGAGTGTGGACACAGATAAGTGCTTTGCCTGTGGTCCAGTGATGCTGGTGTCAGGAGGAGGTAAGCCCTGCCATTCTTCTTCATCACACTGGCTGCTACTGCTCCTTCCCTCCCCCCCATTTTTATAAGAGTTAACAAGATCAGAATTAGCACTTTTTAACAGCTTTGTACACAAAGAAGGTGTGTGTGTGTGTGTGTGTGTGTGTGTGTGTGCGCTGAATAACAATGCTGCCAAACATCTGCTGCCTTTATGTCCTCTGACACTTTCTTTTAAACCTGACTATGCAAGCAGCCTAACCGCCAGTTTACCTGTCACTAGAAGCTGATCTGTTCTCCCCTCCTGCTTTTCCAGCATGCTTCTGACACTCGGCAGTCCCAGGGGGTGTCCCTTGCCAGTCCCTTGACCATTTCAGCTCTCTCCTCCAAGAAAAGCTTTTGACAGCCGCTTAGGAATGCTCCTGAAATGGCATGTCATAAGAGAGAAGAGCTACAACGGGTCATATCTATTTGGGTCGAAGAGCCTTAGATTCATTTTCTTTGGCCTTTCCATCTGCTTGTCTTTCTAGGAGGTTTACCACAGCACATTTGTTTATCTAAAAGATTTATATACCACCTTTCAGGAAGTAGAGCGTGGGTAGCCAAGACAAGGCCTTCCAGATGTTCCTGGGGGTTGATGAGAGGCGGAGTCCAATAATGTCTGGAGACACATCACATTTGTTACCCCTGCAGAAGAGTTTTCTGAGCTGGTTGCAGAAATAAATTAACAAGATCCCATCAAGATCCAGTGTGACTTGCAATTTAAAGACACTCCCCACCCCCCAAGGGACAGTCCTGGATTTACAGAAGCCATCCCATTTTTTGTTTTGATCCCAGAATGTCCCACTTTTTTCTTAGGACACCCCTATTTTCACCAGAGAAATGTTGGAGGGTATAGAGTTATGTGACCCCCCGAGCCAAGGAGATAAGTAACTATACAACTTGAAGGCAGCCCTGTATAGGGAAGTTTTTAATGTTTAATTATGGTTTTTTAAAATATGTTGGGCTAGGTTGCCGCACCCAGATGGTCAGGTTGGGACTAGGACATCCTAATTTTCATCAGAGAAATGTTGGAGGGTATGATTTTATTGTGGTTGAAAGGGCAGAGTCTTTGCTCCATGAAAATAGATTATTTGATTTATTGTGTTGTAGAGTTGGAAGGGATTATCTCGATTCTCCCAAGTTTTTTTGGGGGGGGTAGGGGGTAGAAAGAAAGCACTCTCTACCCTGCCCTCATTCCTTCATCCATGCAAGCAAGAAGGATAACCAGAGTGCAAAAATAGACTGCCATACATCCAGATTTTCCTGAACATTACTGGGATTTCAAAGGCAGAATTGACATCTGGGGGGTCTTTCTAAAAGGTTGTGCTTTGTCCTGAATCTTGGGCAAGTCAATTACCTGCTCAACAACTTAGGGGTTTGTCTAAAATAAGCTCAACAACTTTTTGGGTTTTCCTAAAAAAAAAGCTCAGCTTTCAGGGTGTCCTGGGAACCCTAGACAAAAACCCTAGGGGCCAGATAGAAAGGTCTGCAGGGCCGCACTTAACCCCTCTTTCTGAGGTCACACCCCTGTTTTCATAATTAACAAAATCTCCTCTGTTCAGTGTTCTAATAAATCAGGCTTGCAATCCTAGCCTGACTTATCTGGGAGTAAGTTCCATTGAGTTTAATGGTGCCTATGTCTGAGTCAACATGATTAGGGCCACAGGCTTAACGTTTTGAATATTTAACAATCCTTGATGGTAATTAACCAGTCAGTTCACAGGTGTGTGTGTGTGAGACTGACAACTTCCAACTCCTACCCCATCTAAAGTGTCAGATTAAATGATGCCAAGTTTTGCACACCTTCCCGGGCCTCTGTGAGCTACTCCTGTTGAATATCTGCCTGCACATACATGGAAAGTGGGAAGGGGGACGCCAGATGATCCTGCGGTGTTCAATCTGAATGTAATACTTGGAGGACTGGCAAAACAGCTGGACCAGAGATGAAGTAAGCTGTCCAAACTGTGGGTGAGCGAAAATCACCTGGCTGTGTGTGGATTTTACGTAATCCTTTGGAGATTTCTGGCTGGAAGGGCCCAGCTGCTTGATCCTCTAAAAAGTGTTGTCAGCTGCACGCCTGATCTGGGTAAGCTTCCAAAACTGCAGGAACCTCTTGGAGCTGAAAAGGAAATGACTTGACGAATCAGTAAAACTGCTCTGGAAATTTTGCAAAGTCAGGCTTTGCGGAAACGTCTCTTTCTCTAAGCTTTTAGTCCCAGCTGGCAAAATCCCCACACAGAAACATATCTCTTGCAACACATATCCTTTCCCAATGTAGCTTTACTGCCCAACCACAGAGGCAAGCCAGTGTGAGGCGCCAACCGTAGCTGTGAAATGTCTTGCAGCGATAACTGTTGCCTGCACTTTGGTACTGAGCTGCTTTTTCAAGGCGCACGCTGCTTGGATTGGAATTCTTATTTCACTTAGGTTACCGATAGTGCCTAAGGATCTAAGGAGTGTGTGTGTGTGTGTGTGTCTGTGCTTAATCTGGATCACCTGGGTGCTCCTGATTGATCACGCTGCGCCCCGCTCGTATTCTCTATGGCGGTGTCAGAAATGAGGAATTTTTGAGGGTGATGGACTGTCGGGTGATCTATTTTATTCATTATAGTGGGACCTCTACTTACGGATTTTATGTGTTCCGAACGCACATTCGTAAGTCAAAAAAAATTGTAAGTCGAATCCCATAGGAATGCATTGGGAGAAAAAATTCGTAAGTCAAAGCAACCCTATCTAAAAATTTGTAAGTAGAAAAATCCTATCTAAACCGCATCCAAGATGGCGGACGGAGCTCCATTCGTAAGTAGAGGTACCACTGTATATGAATCCCCCCCCAAAAAAAGCTCAACAACTTTGGGTTCTTTCCCCCCCAAAAAGCTCAACAACATTGGGCTAACCCCCTCCCCAAAAGATAGCTAAACAACTCTTGCCAATATGTCCCCCCACAAAGCTCAACAACTCTTGGCAATGACAATGGGTAGATCACTGCCAGTTTCATTATACTGGGAGCAGATCGCAGACTCTAGAGAGTTGGGCGTGCCTGCCTTATAGTGTGGAAGAATTACTGGTGTTAAAAATAAAATCAGAGGTGGCCTGTTCTTCTTGATGTTTTGAACTATTTGACATCTGTAAAACTGATACAAGAGAAGTCAGAAGTATTATATGTGTTGACTCTGAGCGTTTATCCCACAGGTTGTTGTTATGCTGCTCATTATGCAATACAAAATAAGTGTCTGCATTGTGGGGAGTGGGGGCAGCCATACTTTGATTGAGCAGAAAAGGAGGGCAGACAACAGGCTCTGGCCTGGTAATACATTGATTGTGGTTTCTCAGCCACAGATTAAAAACAATATTCCAATCTGAGTCTCAGAATAAGATAAGAAAGACTGAGCGTGCCAAATGTCTTTATTCAACCCATAAATTCACATGCATTTCGTTTTTATGTATTAATTTGAGAAGATGGATATACCAATTGATCATAAAAGCCCTAAAGGTGGATTGCACAAAGAACAGTAAAACGGTCAGTAAAAAAGCAGTTATAAACAACTTAAAGCATTTTTTAAAAAAAGGAATTAAAAGCAATGGTAAATTAAAAACCAGATTAAAACACATGTCGGCATTCTACATGTACAGACAGGCTTGCCTACACAAAAATGTTTTTAGCAAGCACCGAAAAGAATACAGTGATGGCCCCTTCTAGATGTCAATGGGCAGGGAGTTCCAAAGTGTGAGTGTTATTGTCAAGCACATTTAGAGGTGTGGGCAGCACTGAATTATTTAGATAAAGGATGACTTGGATGTGTGGCTCAGATGTCATCTGACTCCAACTCCAGCCTAGGACACAGTCTAGAGCAGGCACCCCCAAACTGTGGCCCTCCAGATGTTTTGGCCTACAACTCCCATGATCCCTAGCTAAGAGGACCAGTGGTCAGGGAAGATGGGAATTGTAGTCCAAAACATCTGGAGGGCCGAAGTTTGGGGATGCTTGCTCTAGAGAGTCAGAGATTCTTCACCCTGATTGAGATGATTGAGAAGTGGGCATAACAAATCCCTCTGTTAGTTCAGTGCTTAATTTATTCCATGGATAGCTTGCCTGCCTTTCAAGGGGTTTAAATTAGTGTACGACAGGCATCCTCAAACTCGGCCCTCTAGATGTTTTGGGACTACAATTCCTGCCATCCCTGACCATGGTCCTCTTAGCTAGGGATGATGGGAGTTGTAGTCCCAAAACAAGGCCGAGTTTGGGGGTGCCTGGTGTATGAGGTTCTCTGTCTTGTGTTTTACTATCACAACCACCCTGTGAGGTAGGGTAGGCTTACAGGTAGCGATACCGCCTCAGTGTCGCTGAGCTTTATGGCTAGAACCGGGTTGTGGATATGAACATCCAGGGCTGTCTTAAGCATATGCAGCACCGAGGTGCAAAGATCCGCCCGGCGCCCCCCCTCCCAGGTTGCCCAGCCCCAGGTGCGCAGGAGGGCGGAGCCGGCCACCTCAGCGTCTCACTGGCTTGGTCGCCCCCGAACTCACGGTGCAGAGCTGCCCGCAGCAGAAGAGCCCGCTGTGGCACTCCGACCAATGGGCAGGCTCTTCCTCAGACTCAACTCTCAGGCCCCAGACTCTCGGACTGGTGCCCCTGAGAGCCTGGTGCCCGGGCGCCCCGCACCCCTAGCGCCTGTGGGTAGGACGGCCCTGTGGACATCCTATGGCTGCCTCTCTCCAGTCGATTGATTGATTATATTTCTCTGCCACTTTTCATTTCAAGGAATCCCAATGCAGCTTACAAACAATAAACAACACATGATGGAACATCACAAATACAGTGGTACCTCGGTTTACAGACGCTTCGGGTTACGAACTCCGCTAACCAGGAAGTGGTTGCTCCAGGTTAAGAACGGAAATCGTGCAACAGCAGCATAGCAGCAACCGGAGGCCCCATTAGCGAAAGCATGCCTCAGGTTAAGAACCGTTTCGGGTTAAGAACGGACCTCTGGAACGAATTAAGTTCTTAACCTGAGGTACCACTGTACAGCATAAATCATATGGCATAATGAACAAATCACCACTATATGTGACATATATACAACATTATATAGGGTCATCAAACACACAAGGAAGTTTTTTTTTAGCTGCAGTAACAGTATAGTCGCTGCTAGACGACGATGTTTTGCTACCTCTCCTGTAGGTTCTTTCCCCAGCATGCCCGGCAGGGTCAGCTGGCTGAGTTTTGAGGTCCCAAAAAGGGGCTTTTGCCTTGCGCAGGTGTGGCATTTGTATACCCTATGTTGCTAAGAACACTCCCCATTGTGGAATGTGGTGTTGTGTCCAAATTTGATATGAAATATATATAGAATTGTTAATACAATTTTATGAAATGGTAAAACGGCATACAAATTTTTTTTAAAATGGTTTGTGCGTAACCTTTTTAAATATTTCGATGGGATATACCTCATTTTAGTCAATAATAGGCAAAAGTTCATCCATTTGTGCTACAGGAAATAATTTTTGAGAAAAAAAAAATGAAAAAGTCATCACCCTAATGGAGAACATAGCCATTATGGCTAGTAGCTATTGATAGCCTTATCCTTCCATAACTTGTTCTGGAAATTTCAGATACAGAAAGAGCAGAGGGGGGAAATAGGTATATAAAATCCCGATACAGGATCTACAGGGAAGATAAAAATAAGCTCAATTAAATTTTGCAATCACAATTGCGCTTTTCCTGAGTATTACATTATCCCTCCAGGAGATATTCACTCCCTGTGTTTTAGCTCGTTTTATGTAAGATGATTAGCTGGGATTGGTGGTGGTTTTCCACAGAGAAAATCCCTTGGCAAACAAAACACGAACATATTTGTATTAAAAGAAGCCAAAATGCAATCCTGTCACAAATGGAAAAGTGCGTGGACTCGAATATGCGGTGCATTTGGCCCTCTGGCGAAAGATATCTCCGCAAAATAATACAGCCTCAGACCTTATGCATAATTGGTGCTTGCTTGCAATCTCCGTAGAAGCAGAGAGCAATAGTTGCTAAACTGGGAGGAAATATTTGTGGACTTAAGAGAGTTAGCATGTGGGAGTCTTCAGCGCTAGTTGGGAATCCTCTTCATCTTTTAATTTTCTCCATAGGCAGTAGAGCTAAGCATGCAGCGGTTAGAAATTATTCATCACAATTAATTTATTTAAAGCAAGATTTGCACACCACTTAACTGTAAAAAAAAAACCATATGTGGTTTGCCAAAAAAGAGAGTAAAATATACATTTAATGACTGTCGTCCATCTGCGTGGGCCTAAGAGAAAATGCCCCAAGAGAAAATGGTGATCGACCAGAGTTACTGTTACTCAATTGCTCTGCCTTACTTCCCAAGGAAACACAAGGTAGACGACGGGTACAATATGGAAGAAAGAATCTCTCTCCTTGAACTTAATGGAATAATAAGCAAATCCAAGCCATCATTAAACAAAACCCCCACACAACAAAAACCATAAAAACAACAACACCCTTATATGTCTGCTCTGATGTAAAGATCTTCCATCTGGCTGTCCAAGGGAGGTTTGTTCCCAGATGCAGGTCAGAACCCAATCTCAATCAGGAATTTCTGCAGTTGTTCTACCTAGGAGGAAGGTATTTGTGACCAGGTGATAGTTGTTGCAGTCTATTGAGTCCAGAACTGGCTGTTTCATTAGTTACTACAGTACAGTGGTACCTTGCTTCTCACACTTAATCTGTTCCGGAAGTCCGTTCCAAAACCAAAGCGTTCCAAAACCAAGGCGCGCTTTCCCATAGAAAGTAATGCAAAATGGATTAATCTGTTCCAGACTTTTAAAAACAACCCCTAAAACAGCAATTTGACATGAATTTTACTATCTAACAAGGCCATGGATTTATAAAATGAAAGCAACAAACAATGTACTGCAGTCACAGAATCAATCAATCAATCAGTAGCTGAACTGAGTTCCACACAGTCACAAAAACAAAACAAAAACCCAAAATAAATAGCTAAAACAGACAGACCTCAGCATAACACTCAAAATGGAAGCGTGGCACTCAAAACAGAGCATGTTCGGCTTCTGCAAAAAGTTCACAAACCGGAACACACACTTCTGGGTTTGCAAGTGTTTGGGTTCCAAGTAGTTTGAGCACCAAGGCGTTTGAGAACCAAGGTACCACTGTATTACTTCCTATCACCTTCACCCAGGGAAGCATTCGCCGTTCTTTGGGCCCACCCAATCAACCCTCTTCAGCTTGATTTCACCAGTTAGGAATCAATATCACATATCCTTGCAAGCACCTCCTTCCTGTCACCAAGTCTTTCCAGCTGAAATTGATCCCACTAAGGCAGGGAAGACACCTTAGCTGGAGCTATAGCCATAATGGTAGCCACTACCTGTAGATCTCTGCAGGGTTAAGATCATCAAAATGGCGGACCAAAATGGAACCAGATTCTGGAAAACCCAGAAAATCTCCAATCAGCAGTTACTTCTGGATACAAGAAGGCTGCAAAATAAGATTTTTTTTCACTACCCTTATTGCAAGTGTGATTATGTGAGCTCTAACCAGTCCTTGATCAGCCTCAGAGAAGTTCTATGTCACCAGTGCCCTAGTTCATGGGTAGCCAAACTAAGGCCCAGGGCCGGATCCAGCCAATCGCCTTCTAAATCCAGCCCATGGGCGGTCCGAGAATCAGTGTGTTTTTACATGAGTAGAATGTGCCCTTTTATTTAAAATGCATCTCTGGGTTATTTGTGGGGCATAGGAATTTGTTCATTTCCCCCCAAAAAATATAGTCCGGACCCCCACAAGGTCTGAGGGACAGTGGAACGGCCCCTGCTGAAAAAGTTTGTTGACCCCTGCCAGTTGTTGTTGCTCAGCCTTTTTCACCATACACAACACCCTAGAATCACTACACCAACAGGATCACCTACTCTGTTCCCTGGAAAGTATTACAGATCACAGTATTCAGGATCCTGACATTTTGCTTGTTGGGAACCTTGCAAAATTAAATCTGGTTTTAAGTATGAAATGTCAACATTTCCTATGAAACACAAAATGAGCCAGCCATAAGACATTACAAATTTGACTGAGAATGTTCTGTCACTCAAAAGATATTTGCACAGTTATCTGTTCTTCTCCTGCTTGTATGCCCCATGGAAGAAATTAAAATTCATGCCCACATTGATGATTGAAAGCAAACCTCTCTTCTTTGCCTTTTTCTGCACTCACTATTTCTTTTGTTTTCCCTTTGACACTGTTATAATCCATACTGCAACTTCTCGTTGGAAGCTTTGCTTCTGAGAACAGACGAGTGTAGACTTTGTCTAAAGTCTGACCTTGATGTGGCATTCTCTCTCTCTCTCTCTCTCTCTCTCTCCATCAAGTCCTTTGTTCTAAATCAGTCGAGCTAGGCTTGGCATCTTTCTGAGTGAGGCTTCCACAGAATAAGTCCACATCAGACTGCCCAGATCTCTGTTGATCTTGTGGGATGCAGGACATCACAGTGTATCCTAGGTTGCGTTCATATGGGGGAAAGGTGTTCACTCACTGGCATTTACCATCCGTCCCCACAAATAGAGAGCAAACTGTTGGGGCTGGAAATATGGTCTGCCAAGTTGGGAGTTGCCTTCTGCTGCCTGAATTGGCTCACTTTTTTGATCCACCTGGATTGTCTTCCTGAGCTATTATTATTGGCCTGCAAGCAGTTGCAACAGGATAGGGAGCCTTGATTTCCCTTGAAGATATGTGGGTGTGTGTGTGTGTGTGTGTGTGTGTGTGTGTGTGCATGCTTTGTGCCTTTCCAGAGTGTGTTGGATTAAACTAGCTCTGTGTTCTGTTCCAGTCCTGTGCTTCTAAGGAGCAGGGAAGCCCATCAATGACAAAAGGCCACTACATAAATACTCATTAAATACACTACTCGCTTCCACACCACCGGCACCCATTTTTAGATTCCAGTCTACATTTAACACTAATTGAAGTTAAAATGTTGGCAGTCGCCGGAGTCGCATCATTCAAACTTCCCCCTCCTCTCTGCTGGTGTGGAAATCAAGCATCAAGCAATCCTTACTCATGTCTTCAAGTTGTCAGAATCCGTAAATGAGGGACCTTGTTCTCTGTCTGTAAAAATTAGCTGACAATGAAGATGAAGGTGCAGCAGCCCGGCTGCTGGCATTTCATTCAAATTTCAAGACAGATTGTGCCGGAATATCACTAGCGTGTATCTGTGGTAGCCAAAGGGGGGAAAATGAACTCAGGTTTCTTTTTTAAAGAAAGCTAGAAGAGTGATAGAGGAAGCGTAGTTAGCAGAACATCTGTAGAGAAAGGTAAAACAATGGATTGTCGCCGATTACTCTCTACTCTGTGTCCAGGGCAGCTGTTTATCAGCTCCATCTGGTACGCAGGCTGAGACCCTACCTGCCCGCGGACTGTCTCACCAGAGTAGTGCATGCTCTGGTTATCTCCCGCTTGGACTACTGTAATGCGCTCTATGTGGGGCTACCTTTGAAGGTGACCCGGAAACTACAACTAATCCAGAATGCGGCAGCTAGACTGGTGACTGGGAGTGGCCACCGAGACCACATAACACCGGTCCTGAAAGACCTACATTGGCTCCCAGTACGTTTCCGAGCACAATTCAAAGTGTTGGTGCTGACCTTTAAAGCCCTAAACGGCCTCGGTCCAGTATACCTGAAGGAGCGTCTCCTCCCCCATCGTTCTGCCCGGACACTGAGACCCAGCGCCGAGGGCCTTCTGGCTGTTCCCTCACTACGAGAAGCCAAGTTACAGGGAACCAGGCAGAGGGCCTTCTCGGTAGTGGCACCCACCCTGTGGAATGCCCTCCCACCAGAGGTCAAAGAGAATAACAATTACCAGACCTTTAGAAGGCATCTCAAGGCAGCCCTGTTTAGGGAAGCTTTTAATGTTTAATGGATTTCTGTATTTTAATATTTTGTTGGAAGCCGCCCAGAGTGGCTGGGGGAACCCGGCCAGATGGGCGGGGTATAAATAATAAATTATTATTATTATTATTATTATTATTATTATTATTCTCAGAGTAGACCCATTGAAATTAATAGAAATGACATGACTAACTTAGGTCCATTGCAGTACAGTTGTACCTCCGTTTACATAAACTTTGGGATACGAAAGCGGCAAACCTGGAAGTATTTTTCCGAGGTTTTGATGTGTCCATATGCGCAGAAGCAGTGGCTAGATTTCTGGTGGGGATTGCTCCATTGGCTGCCATCTTAGATTGGGGCTCTTTTGAAGGAGCTCATGCTACTGTTTAAAGCCCTCAATGTCTTAGCCTTCAAATATCTGAAAGACCACCTCCTTCCCTATAGACCCTCCCGGGGTTCAAGATCAACAGAAAGGGACCTTGTGATAGTCTCACCTCCCTCAAGGATTTGGGGTGGTGGGTCAGGAGAGGGCATTCTTTGTGTTAGCCCCTAAGCTAGTGGTTCACAAAGGGTGTGGCACGCCCCACTGATGTGGCAAGAATGGATGTCAAGCATGGGGGGGGGAGATTCGAGGACAATCATCTGAAAGAATCCGAAAGAGTTGAAATCTACTCCTCTCCGTCATACACTGGCATGAAAATTAAGAAAATATCACTTGTGCACAGTGCGACATAGACAAGCCAGAAACCTGGTTTGTCAGAAACAAGTCAAACTTATTTGTGCGCCCATCACATCCCACCAAATCCAACAGGCAGATGCTGTGTTGGGCAGCAGTTATGAATACAGCGCATTGTGTCTAATTAAGGGCTCCCAGTAAATGACATCTCACACACTTTGTTTGGATAGCTAACGAGAATGGAAGTGCAGATGCAATTAGTACCCGTCATTCTTTCACGCAAATGAAAATGAGACAGAATGATATGCTTTGAAAGGTCTCCAATTACAAACCACTTGTAGCAGCTTTCGGGAAAAACAACTTCGTCTTGTGGCCTATCTTCAAGACAGCGCTTCGTAGACTGCTGAGGTGCCCCCCCCCCCACCACCACATTTGCTCAGGAACGTCATCAACGTTGACATCAGTTCTTCACTAGCTCCCTGTTAGCTCCAGGATGCATGCTAGCAGTACAGAGAAAATCAAAAAGATTACATAGAATGGAGTGAAAATGGGATGGCACACTGTGAAGAAATCCAGAGTTTAGAAGAGCTGAAAACATCTGGCCCCAATATGAACCAAACCCAAATCTCACCCCAAGTTCAGGCTTGCCTTGCCTGCAGTTTTCTGCCATTCTGCCCTGCCTCCCTTCCTCCTTTCTATCATACCTTGGTAAAGGGGAAACCTGGATATCCTTTACATTTTTTGGCTTCCAATTTGATGGCATGAGCTCATCTGTAGAACCTCTTAATATATTAGTGAGGTAGGAGAGCTTGGGGGGGGGGGTCGCATCTGGCAACCAATGCACTCCATTGGTTTCAGGTAGCACATCCATGGATGAGTAAAAAAAGAGCCCAGGACACAAATTTTCACAGCCCTCTAGCAGCTATGGCGGCTCATTTACCAAATGTATTTAGTGATAACTCTGGAAGTATATACAGTGGTACCTTGGTTATCAAACACTTTGGTTCTCAAACTCCAAAAACCTGGAAGGAAGTGTTCCAGTTTCTGAACGTTTTTCAGAAGCCGAACATCTGATGTGGCTGTCGGCTATTGTTTCTGGGGCACCTGCACCAATCAGAAGCCATTTCTTGGTTTTTGAACATTTCAGAAGTCAAATAGACTTCTGGAACTGATTAGGTTTGGTGCTTTTGTTTTTGCTATTTCTTTTGTCTTTTTGTTTTTGAGGCTTTTCTGATTAATTGGTTTTTGTGACTGTGTGGAACCCAGTTCAGCTACTGATGGATGGATGGATTGTGTGACTGAGGAAATGGATAAAAGCCCCCCATCCAAACAATGACTATCATCAGTGCAGGAAAGAAAAGGGAAAATAAATAAATTTTTATCATCTACAATACTGTCTTATTTATTTTATAGTACAGTACTGATTATTGCTTTCATTTTATGGATTAATGGTCTTGATAGATGGTAAATTGCTGTTTGGGGGGTTGTTTTTAAAAGTCTGGAATGGATTAATTGGTTTTGCATTACTTTCTATGGGAAAGCGTGCCTTGGTATTGGAATGCTTTGGTTTTGGAACGGACTTCTGGAACGGATTAAGTTTGAGAACCAAAGTACCACCGTACTTGTTTCTGGCCAAACTAAGCCTCCTTGAGCTTAGGTGGGCTATCTAGTCCAACCCCCTAAAACTCAGAAGTTTGAAAGAGAATAATCGAAGGGCCATGTTAAGGACGACCTTTTCTGATTGTAGGACAGTTGGCTGCATGCTGCTGCCTTGGACATGAACCCGACACAAAGGCAGGACATAAGTAATAAAACCCCTATGAAATTTCAGTGATCAGCTCTTTTTGCAATGTATCGAGCAGTGTTTACCATTTTAATCTCCAATAGTTCTGGGCTGGGTGTGATATAATGGGCTAATTTTGGGAGGCTGCAGAAATGATGCAGTAGTTGGGGCTGACGAGATGCCAGTATGACTGGGAACATAAATGGATGTTCAATGCTGTGGTGGTTTTGTTGCCTCGGCATGAAATTTCAATGTAAAACAAATAGTCCCTTGGCATTTCTTAGGAAACTGTCCCGTGGGTCTATTGATTTTTCTCTCTCTGCACCTCCGTATGAATGCTCATTACCAACAATGCCTTATTAACATGGAATAGCTACATACTGCATAGTAAAGATTGCCACAAATCAAGCAGAATCTCAAGGTATTTGTGCTTGTTAGTAGTGACAGGTAGCCAGCTTGGTAAAGGCCCCTGACCATTAGGTCCAGTCAAGTCTGACTCTGGGGTTGCGGCGCTCATCTCGCTCTATAGGCTGAGGGAGCCGGCGTTTGTCCACAGACAGCTTCTGGGTCATGTGGCCAGCATGACAAAGCTGCTTCTGGCAAACCAGAGCAGCGCACGGAAATGCCATTTACCTTTCCGCTGGAGCGGTCCCTATTTATCTACTTGCACTTTGATGTGCTTTTGAACTGCTAGGTGGGCAGGAGCTGGGACCGAGCAACGGAAGCTCACCCCATTGCAGGGATTCGAACCTCCGACCTTCTGATCAGCAAGCCCTAGACTCTGTGGTTTAACCCACAGCGCCACCTGGGTCCCTTAACCAGCTTGGCACTTGCTCCCAAAATCTATTAGGACCTTTGAGATTTCCTTTCCCCCTTTCCCTTTTAAAACCATTGTAAAAAATAAGAATTCCCACATAATAATGCCGTACATTGGTCTATTGAAAACAGGGGGACCCAGTTATCATGAAATCCGTACATTAGTGAGACTGATCTTCTGTCCTCTGCTGTATTTCAAAAGTCCCACCACTCTCCAACAAAAGTCTTGTAAGAACGTAAGGGCATAACCAGAGCCTTCTGGATCAGGCCAATGGCCCATCTAGTCCAGTATCCTCTTCTCACAGTCATCAGCCAGAAACCAGGAAGCAAGATTCAAGCACATGAGCACTTTCCCCTCCCGTGGTTTCCACTGCTGCCTCCAACTACAGAGGCAGGACATAGGTATCATGGCTGGTAGCCATTGATATTCATCTCCTCCATGAATTTGTCTAATCCTCTTTTAAAACCATCCAAGCTGGTATTCATCATTGCTTCCTGCAGAAGCAAGTTCCATAGTTTAACTATGTGCTGCATGAAGAAGTGCTTAATTTTTTTTGTCTTGAAACTTCCAACATTCAGCTTCATTGAATGCCTATGGGTGCTATGTGGGGGACACACACTTACCCCCCCTGTTTCCTCTCTCTGTGTCATGCATAATTTTGTAAACTTCTGTCATATTGCCTTCTTACTCACATTTTCTCTAAACTAAGAAATTCAATTCCCTCGGTCATTTCAGTTGCTCATTTCTGTACCTTTTTGAATTCTGCAATATCCTTTTTGAGGTGAGATGACCAGAACTCTATTGCAAATGCCGTCACTTGATAGATCTGCATAATGGTACGGTATACCAACAACCTATGTGCATTTACGCATGTGGCAAAACAATAGAAAGAAATTTAAAAGAGGGTGGCAATCCCACCTGCCATTGCACCAGTGTGTTTTGACTATACATGATTTTGGCTTTAATAAAACAAAACAAAACAACAACAACAACAACAACAACAACAACAACAACAACAACAACAACAACAAAGGTACGACTCCTGTAATGTTATCCTCACATAAATTGCTGCTTGCTGTATTACCATATCAGCAGTTTCATTTTCATTTATTTTCCTAATGATCCCTAGTGTGGAATTTTCCTTTTTCACAGCCGCCGTACACTGGGTCAACATCTTCATCAAGCTGTCTGGCTATGATCCCCAGATCTCTTTCCTGATCTGCCACAGCCCCATGAGCATACACGTGAAATTAAGATTATTATTATTATTTTGCCCTAACGTGAATCACTTCACACTTGTTTACAATGAATTGCATTTGCCACTTTACAGCCCATTCACTCAGTTTGGAGAGGTCCTTTTGGAGCTCTCTTAGTTGACTTTCCTCATAGGGAAATTGGGTTTGCTTGTTTTTTTTTATCCCTGCCTCCAAAAGTAACGAATTATTGCCTGAATACTTTGGCCTATAGGTACTGGCAGAGTCATACGTGGTGAACCTCCAAAATGCACTCGCATCGTTGTAGAAACCACCAAAGAATTTTAATTCCTTTCCTAGTTGCAAAATGACCAGGATGCCTCCTCCTCCTCCTCTTTTTAACCTTCATACTAATCCTTTCAGCCCCAGTGAGAAAAGGAACTGCAATAGGAATTGCTGATTGGATTCTAGTAACATCACTCAGAGAGCTCTTCCAGATGGCCGGATCCAAATAATCAGAGCTCTGTTTTTAATTGGCAATCAAAGCCATTAATCGGTTAATTACAGCAATTGATGCTTTCAGTTCTGCTTCCAGAAAATAGCAGCCACAGCATTTATTATACGTAGGGAAGTGATCAAGGGGCTGTGCTCTTCACAAAGAATTGCATGCAGATCTCGGAGGCGGAGGCAGCTGATTTGGGAAGGGGAAATGCCTCGTTCTGTCGGTGGGGGGTGGGGAGCAGACTTAGAGGAAACAGCCAACCACCTGGGCAAAGGGATAATTGAAAGAATTCTCAGCTCCTTTGGTGAGATAAGGAATATGGGCCTGTACCTTTAAGAGTTGGACAGGATGTGACTGCCATTACTAAAACGTTGCTGTAATTAAAGGTCAGCTGGGAGAGTTCTATTGCTCACAATGTGCTCTGAATGAAAAAGACCTCAGACACAATCTCTGGCCTCTCCAGGTAGGTTTGGGAAAGACTTCCGTCTGGAACAATGGAGAGGCGCTGCCAGTTATTTCAGAGGATACTCAGCTAGATGGAGCAATGCTCTGACTCGGAATAAGGCACTTTCCTCTTGTTTGTGCATTTCTGTGAAAAGAAAACCATTCCCACCTAGAGAAAAATGGCATTTGGGGGAGACAGCAAGACTGAATGCTGCTTCAGTCTAACACTGAGGTGGTCAGCCTATGACTGTCAACAGCTTCTGGCTTGCTAACACCAGTTGCTGGAAGCTACAAGAGGAGAGAGTACTCTTGTGCTCAGGTCCTGCTTCCCATTTCTGACAGGTATCTGGTTGGCCACTGTGAGAACAGGATGCTGGAATGGCCTGATCTCAGGGCCAGCTCGCACATGAAGCAAGGTGATGCGACTGGCTTGCGCAACAGGATCAACAGGGGTGGCAGATCCCACCTCCAAAAAATGCGTTGCCAGCTGTTGTGGTGGCAAGAGGTGGCTGCGACACACTCCTTGGCTGGTGCCCTAACCCCCCTCTACAGTGGTCTCTCAGTAAATAGGAGGTGTTGCTGGTCTCCTCCCACCCCTAGGGAGAAAAGGGCAGGAGCTGTTTCCTGGGCTCTGCACCCACCTGGCATGATTCGGAGTGGGCCAATTTCCTTCCTGTGATGGCCTTTGGTTTCCAGTTCAACCATTGGCTGGGGTTGGTTTAATGCAGAATCGTAGAATTGTAGAGTTGCAAGGTAGAATCATAGAGTTGGAAGAGACCACAATGGCCATCCAGTCCAACCCCCTGCCAAGCAGGGAACATCATCAAAGCATTCTTGACATATGCCTGTCAAGCCTCTGCTTAAAGACCTCCAAAGAAGTAGACTCCACCACACTTCTTGGTAGCAAATTCCACTGCTGAACAGCTCTTACTGTCAGGAAGTTCTTCCTAATGTTTAGGTGGAATCTTCTTTCTTGTAGTTTGAATTCATTGCTCTGTGTCCGCTTCTCTGGAGCAGTAGAAAACAACCTTTCTCCCTCCTCTATATGACATCCTTTAATACATTTGAACATGGCTATCATATCACCCCTTAGCCTTCTCTTCTCCAGGCTAAACATGCCCAGCTCCCTAAGCCGTTCCTCATAAGGCATCGTTTCCAGGCCTTTGACCATTTTGGTTGCCCTCCTCTGGACACGTTCCAGCTTGTCAGTATCCTTCTTGAACTGTGGTGCCCAGAACTGGACACAGTACTCCAGGTGAGGTCTGACCAGAGCAGAATACAGTGGTACTATTACTTCCCTAGATCTAGATGCTATACTCCTTTTGATGCAGCCCAGAATTGCATTGGCTTTTTTAGCTGCTGCATCACACTGCTGACTCATGTCAAGTTTGTGGTCTACCAAGACGCCTAGATCCTTTTCACATGTACTGCTCTCAAGGCAGGTGTCTCCATATATATATATATATATATATATATATATATATATATATATATATATATATATATATATATAGCCCAAGTGTAGTACTTTACATTTCTCCTTGTTAAAATTCATCTGGTTTGCTTTGGCCCAGTTGTCTAATCTATTAAGGTCATTTTGAAGTGTGATCCTGTCCTCTGGGGTATTAGCCACCCCTCCCAATTTGGTGTCACCTGCAAACTTTCCCCGAAGGGTTACCTAGTGCAACCCCCTGCGGTGCAGAAATCATTTGCCCGATGTGGGGCTCAGACCCATGACCTTGAGGTGAAGTGTCTCATGCTCTACTGACTGAACTATCCCAGTCTATTCATAGACTGCTGTTTAAAAAAGGGTCAGAACAGACTTATAGATGAACACATGGAAATCTGGCATGGACTGGTAGTAGACTGATCTGTCTAGTCCTGATCTGTCCATCCAATGGGGAGTGCACTGTTTCATTCAGGGCTTCCCACTGGTACATGATTGGCCACTGTAAGAACAGGATGCTGGACCAAACAGTCCTTTGGCCTGATCGAGGAAGGGTCTTCTTATATTCCTTGATGATATAACCACAGGAATATACTGCCATTGTTTTGGTAACCATCTCCAAGTCTGGATCCCTCAGCCATTAGGGTAGGCTTAGAAAGAGAATGCTTTAAATAAAAAGCTGGTGACTGAAGGAAAGGCAAGGTTACAAGCTTTTGTTTTGTTTTGCGGGGTGGGTTGTCATTATAAACTACAGTATATGCACTCTTTGAAATCCTGGTCTTGCTTATGTAAAACATGTGTACTCCAAATTTTCTGAGTTGTAGCCTTTTATGTTTCTAAGTCTTCCAGGGGAGTTGTCAGGCAGGAATTTATTCCTCTTTATTGAAAATCCCTGTTCTACAGCTGCAAGCAAAGGTTTCTCAAGATGCCTAGCTCCTCCCCCCCATAAATAATTGGGACTGCAGCCTGGGTGATGTTGGGTCTTCCTTTTATCAAGATGGGCAAACACTGGCGAGAATAAAAAATGTGGCGTGCCAACCAGGGAGTCTTCCCAGTAATTGAATATCTGTAGCCGTATTTCAGAGGTTATGAGGGAAGGGCTAAACACATGCAGCATGCCTTACCAATTAGTGAATAGTTAGGAAAGATCAATGGGAGGAACGTGAACTCTACCAGGAAAGGCCTACACAGGGTCATGCTCACACCGGGGGATAAAACTGCACACCGTAGCCTTAAAGATTAATTCACTTGGCCCAGTGGGTATAATTTAATAAGGTATGTCACTGATCCATTTAACATCTGCATGTTTTCAGACACTAGGCTGTGTATCCTCTCCATTAATAATACATGCCAGGTAAACACAATCTGGATTAAAATCATTGGGGGGCAGTGGAGAAAGAGAGAGAGAGAGAGAGAGAGAGAGAGAGAGAGAGAGAGAGAGAGAGAGAGAGAGAGAGAGAGAGTGCGTGGATCAAGCTTTTTGCAGGTAGACCTATTCCTAATGCTAGTCCGCTTCATGGATGCCGTTTCACAGAATGACCTCTAACACTTGATAATGTGGGTGCCCTTTAAGGGACCGCGTGCGGTGCTACAGTTCCCAGGGAACTTATTAATAGAAGGGGGCTGGCCTGCTTCTCAGTGTTATTATTTGGAGGTTCACACCCAGCCTCAGTAATCAAGTTTCTTGCTGGGAGGTGGGGCCAGCCCCATTTAAAATAGGGGGTGGAGCCGACAATAGCCAGGTAGTCGGCTCTGGAGATTCACACACCCTACCCTCCCTTTGTTTAATGTTTTTTTTATTTGCAGGTTAACTTTTTCTTCCTGTTTAGTGGGTGCTGTTACGGTCTTTGACTGGTTGCTGTTGAAGGACCGGGAAGAAATTGTCCTGCATTGGCAGGTTTTGTCTTCCCCGTAGCAATTAGTCACAACTTTGGCAGTTATGGCCTTGGGCGGAATCCTTTAGTCTTTTCTTCCCTATAATGGGGGGTGGGGCGTGAAGTGGCGACTCACCCCCCCTGCAGCGGTGATTCCAGGGTCCCCTCTTTAAGGTTTTATATAATGGGTGTCACTGGCCATACACTGAAAGATTGTCAGTGAACTACCCTGCTGGGCTGCCTGCTACACTTACATCTCGCAGAGCACCCCTTTATCCCATTTACCCTGATGAGCCCCAGTTCCCCTAGCTGGGGGCTGGGAGGGATACACGCCCAAGGCTTAAGCCAAGGTCTTCCTACATTTGTAAGTTTAATAAAGTTGTGGCCTAATTTTTAATTCCATAACACTGTCAGAGTCTTTAATTCTTTCTTATGATCCCTGGGGGCTGGGGCTGCCGTGCCTGGTCACGCAATGCCATTTGTGTGTGTATCTATATCCAGGTGCTTGGAAGGATGTCGTTAGTCCTACTCACTGCATCTTACCAAAGGGTGATTGTAGAGATGGAAAGGCAGTAGGAAAAGATAACGAAGGTGATCAAGGGGTTGCCATGTCTTCCACACAAGGAAAGGTGTTCAGGACTATTTGATATCTAAAAATGAAAATTAAGAGAGGGGAACCTGCTAGGGGCATACAATAATTATGCAGAGGTTTGTTGACGTTGCCCCCCCCCCACACACACACACACTCGGGTAACACTAGAATTTTGAATCTTCCAGTTTTCAGAACAGACCAAAGGGACACAAAGTGTTTGCACAGTGCATGGTGAATTTATAATATTAATTGCTATGCGATGCAATGATTGTGGCGAGAGGAGCTGCTGGGATCTATGGACAGCTGCCCCATGTGGCGAGCCACTGAATTGCAGGCCCCACGCAGCGAGCTGCTTCTGCTTCATTACTAGAAACCTGACGAGTTCTTAAAGTGCAACTCCAGGATTGCTCTTCAGATATGAGATGTAATGCATGTTTGGTGGCAGTTTTGCTCCATATTGGATGCTGCTATCTGCTATAGCTTCCTGGAGTCGTGGGGATGTATGTGAGTGGAAGGCAAAATTGACCTCAAGCAAAGCAGCACCTGGTCCAGTGCCAGATGAAAATTGGCGACATGAGTTTGAAAGTGCTTGAGATGTTGCCAGCTTCATCATTTTGTCCTCCCGATGACGCCCCTTTCCCACTGCCTGCATTCCCAATTCATTACAGTCATTCCCTCCCCCCCCCCTACATTTCAATGTAGCTTGGCAACCTTCTTCATAAATCTTGCAGTTGCTAAGATGCAAAATGTGAATGAGTTCAAAAAAATCCCCGGGAGTAAATTATAAAACTGGACAGATTCAGGCTGAGCAAGAATTCTCATGGAGATAAATTCAGCCTGCCCAGTCGATGCCTCCCTAGATTTAGAATATTTCAGTGCCATAAAACTTTCAAAACTTCAAAGCTCTGGGAGGAAGGGAGGTATTTGCCCAAACAGCTCTGTTGCTTTTCTGTTCCCCGCCCTCCCTGCTATGGCTCACTGTGCTTAAAGATGCAAACCAATAGTCAGTCATCTTGCCCTTTGATGTCAAAGAGAGGAGACCAACATTTTCTCCGCTAGGATTCAGCTTTATAATTGGATAAACAATACATCGTCAAAGTGCCACAAACTACCGACAATGCACTTCAATGGGCCCTGCCAGCAAGAGTGCCAACTTTTAGACAAGTAAATCAAGGTGAACGCTTCCAGTCCTCAGGATTCTGTTTGGCAATAGGAACACTTGCACATTATACAAGGAGTCGCATCTCCTTTTCAAAGCTATTCATTTAATGCAGGACTGGGGGATCTGTATCCCTTCCGATGCTGCTTGGCCAGACTGGCAGAGGCTGAAGAGGAGTCCAGCAACATTTCGAAGTCCACAGGTACCCCACCACTGGTGTTGTGCATTGCTCTTTCTGAGTCGGTAAAACTGTGTGGAAAAAATGGGCAGATCAGCCTACATTTGTCCCATTTTGTGCAGATTTTCTGAAAGAGTATATGGAAAATTCACATTTAAATGGGATGCATTATTATAAGCATTGTTGTATATATTCCCCCAAAATATCATTTCCAGTGCACTTTTATGTATAGTATTTATTTTGCATTCATTTAAACCACAAGATACATACATTTCTATCCACGTTCTGAATACCAGACCTGTGTTGCCCAATTCCGGGAAGTGCAGAATTTGATTGGGAGTTGTGTTCAGATCTGGAATCAGCTTCAGGGCTATTTAGTTGGGTTAGTCAGTGGAACAGACTCCCTCAGGAGGTTGTGGGCTCTCCTTCATTGGAGGGTTTTAAGCAGAGGTTGGGTGGTCATTTGTCTTGCACACTTTAATTGAGATTCCTGCATTGCAGGGGGTTTGACTAGATGATCCTTGGGGTCCCTTCCAATATATTTTTTCATAAAGATTTTTATTGGTTTTCACATAAACACACAAATTAACAAATATAAAACAAACACACACACACACAAATACACACATAACACAACCTCTTGCATCTTATACTCTTCTGTCTTAATATAATTCGCTCTGCCGAGCTAAGACTTCCCTCCCTCCCATCCTTCGGCTTTGTTTTTCCACTCTTATCCCACAGTTTCTTTTACCTACTTATTCAAAGTCAATTCGTAGGATTTATTTTAGTCCTGCAAGTGTCCTTATACTTCTACAGTTCCTCTCCATATATTCAACGAATTTACTCCATTCTTTTTGGAACCTTGTTTCCCCCTGGTATCGGATCCTGTGGGTCAACTTAGCTAGTTCTGCATAGTCTATCATCTTCGTCCTCCACTCCTCAACTGTTGGTAAGTCCTGTAATTTCCATTTTTGGACCAATAAAGTTCTTGCCGCGGTTGTAGCATACATAAACAATCTCTGATCTTCTTTAGCAATTTCCCCACCCATTATACCCAATAAAAAAGCTTCATTTTGGGGGGGAAAGGTGTATCTAAACATCTTTTTCAATTCATTATATATCATTTCCCAATATCTTTTCACCTTTTCGCATTTCCACCACATATGAAAAAATTCACCATCTTTCTCTTGACATTTCCAGCACTTTTTGCTACTTGTTCTATACATTTTTGCCAATTTAACTGGTGTTAAATACCATCTATACATCATTTTCATAACATTTTCTTTCAAGGCGATATACATGCAGTGAATTTCATTGTTTCATTCCATAATTTCAACCACGCATCATATTCAATATTATACCCCAAATCTCTTGCCCATCTTGGGGTCCCTTCCAGTTCAACAGTTCTGATTCTTGAAAAGCATACCAGACAAATTTCTTCTCTGTCACTAGTCTGGGCTATACCACTTCAGGCTATACCACTTCAGCTGAGGTCTCACATGACTGAACGTTCCTCCTTACAACAGCAGCAGCAGCAGCAGCAGTAACAGGGCTCTTCTCAACTGAACATTCTAGGGATAGAATGCACATATTGAGATATGTAGATGAGCAGCTACCTGTACTGTACTTCTGTGCTGCTCTTTGAACCTCTGAGAACAGGAGGTTTAAATAGTAGCATGGGCTGTTTGCAAAAGGGCTTTCAAACAGCCCCACGTTGCACTTTTGCTGCAAATATTTGTTCTCATTAAGGGAATGGCATGCACATCCAAACTGAGCAGGATTGGCCCATGGGCTGGAGGTGCCCCACTCCAGCTCAAAGTTATGGGAGCTATAGCTCCTTGCAGAACACATACTTTGAATGTAGAAGCTCCCGGTCTACTGGATATCTGCTTCTCCAAAGATCTTATTTTGTATGTCTGGAAACAATCCCCACTGGCGACCACAAGACCTGCTCCCAGTCGGATTTGACAAACCCAGGCTAATGATGGACTAATTATCTAACTTAATAAAAGGTAGCCACATGTTCATATGACTTATGTGCTAATTGAAAACAGAGGACCGGGAGGATTGGGTGGGAATAACCCTGAATGGATAATTGACTGAAGTGATTGTGGCTTGGGCTCATTTGCATATGGTGGTCATTGCTGCCATATGCTCTTGTAAAAAAGCACTAGAAAAGTCCAGTTGCATCAGACCAAAGGCCCATCAAGCACAGCATCATGTTCTCACAGTGGCCAAGCAGATGCCCATGAGAAGCTCACAAGCAGGACCTGTGTTCAACAATATTTCCTCCACTTGTGATTCCAAACAACTGGTACTCAGAGACATACTGATTCCAATAGTGGAGGTAAAACATAGCCATTATGGCTGTAGCCAGTGATAACTTTACCCTCCATGAATTTGTCTACTCCTCTTTTGTAGCCATCCAAGTTGGTGGCCATCACTACATTTTGTCTGGAGCGAATTCCCTAGTTTATCTGTGTGCTACGCCAGAGACCTACACCAGAACGTTGAAATGAATGAGCTGAAGGATTGCAAAATGTGATGTGCGCAAAAAGTGCTATATCAGTGATGACTGATGGGCATAATTGCCCGAGTGAACAAATCTTTCCTGCTTGAACGTTTTGTCACATGCGGTGAAAAATTAATGCAAGCTCGGGTTTGTTTTACAAAATTAAACCCAACCAGAGGCAAAAGTTCACTGAGAAAATGAGTAACACTATGGCATTATAATCACATTCAGCACTTCCTTGTGGAAAACTGAATGTACTTTGCAGTCATTAACAAATGATCTGATGAACCTTATCATGTACCTCTAGGTAAGGGAAGAAATCATCTTCCTTGGTCTATAACTGACTGAAAAATAATCAACAGAGGATAAATGATGATCACACAGGAAACCTGCCACAAAGCCAATACTTTTGTGTGTGAGAGAGACAATGATCACCCAAATTCAGTTGAGTTTCCTATTGACTTTGAAGGCAACTAAATTCTGCCCTTAGCGAAGAGGACCTGCATGTTCCATTTAGAGCATTGTACTAGGATTGATTGTCCAAATCCTTTTTTTAAATGGCAGATTTTAGTGAATCCTATCATGTAGCCTCTCTTTTACTTTGTTGCCCATGTGCAGAGACCAGGGTTGTCACTTGCTGTAATCACGAGGGGTGCGTGCGTTGCTTCACTGTAGACTCTGAGATCTCCTTTGTGTGTTGAGAGGCAATTCTTGGCTGACCGAGGATAGGACCTAGTGACACATAGGGAAGGACTATTGACTATTGGCCATGCTGGCTGGGGCTGATAGGAGTTGGAGTGCAACAATATCTGGAGGGTCACACTTGGCCTAACCTGTAGAGCATATTTTAGGGTATATTTTATTCAATTGTAATGAATGTTTGTAAGTACATATATGGTGTGAGTTCAATCAGTCTAGGATGCAGTTCTCAGTGAAGCAGTCAACATGGGCCTGGGGCACCTCAGGTGATGTGAAGTTCCCCCATTGAAAACATGCCCACCAGCATGTCTGGCAGAAAGCCAGCATGTCAGGCAAAAGGCTTTCCTGGAACTGCAATGCTTTCTATTTGGAGGGATACAGTTGTGGATGGAGGAGGCTTCAAGCCACCTGAAGAGGTAGAGCCCAGGCATAGGTGTAGTCCTGGACCTAAACTACAGGCTTATAAATTCATAAGGACATATCCAACATTAGCAGATCCACTGGAATTAATGGGCATTCCTAAATTAGGTAGCGGTGGGCAAATATGTTGATTTTGGTTTCTCTCCCTTTCTCCATTTCCAGTTTGCACACCAGTTTGCTTTTTTTGTCTTCAAGAAAATTCATCAAAATTTAGTGCAACTTTATCCTACAATGCAGATTTTTGCAAAACAGTTTCCGCTGATACAATGCATTTGTGTCTGTCATTTTCACGAATATGTGCATTTTTTATGCCATGTCATTTTTGCATGGCATTGCAAAAGTCAGAGAAGTGCAAATTTCAAAGAATAACTGTTTTGGTTCGTGCTCTGTTTCAGAAAGTGTGAGAGATAAATTTACCCTAAAATGTGAAACTGATTTGTGGATTTCTCCTCCATCCTTTAGCTAAGATCCCTTAAGTTAGATCCCTTAACTTCAATAGGTATAAAGGTAAAGGGACCCCTGACCGTTAGGTCCAGTCGCGGATGACTCTGGGGTTGCGGCGCTCATCTCGCGTTATTGGCTGAGGAAGCCGCCGTACAGCTTTCAGGTCATGTGGCCAGCATGACTAAGCCACTTCTGGCGAACCAGAGCAGCACATGGAAACACTGTAGCGGTACCTATTTATCTACTTGCACTTTGACGTGCTTTTGAACTGCTAGGTTGGCAGGAGCTGGGACCGAGCAACGGAAGCTCACCCCGTTGCGGGGATTCAAACCGCCGACCTTCTGATCGGCAAGCCCTAGTCTCTGTGGTTTAACCCACAGCGTCACCTGCATCCCTTCAATAGGTATACTTGGAGTAAAATTTAGTGCACTATAACCCATGCCTTTTTTAAATAAATAAATAAATGATGATGATGATGATGATAATGCTGTGCTGCTATGCTATCATTCCCAACTGTATGTTACGACCCTAAAATTCTACCTTTTTCTGTATACATTAACCCCACCCCTGTAGCTTTCTGGTGTACACTTTTTAAATAGCCATCCATCTTCCTGGAAGACAAGTCTTGGCTATCGAAGGCTGCTATGGATGATCAATTGCAACTCACCAAGGTCATTATCAATATACAAACAAGTGGGTAAATATCATTCAGGATTCATCAGCATGAGCAATGATGTGAGGGTACCGTGAAACGGCAAACTTCATTCCGCCACCCCATAAGGTTTCATTAACGCTTATTTTGTAATAGAATAAGATAAAAATAAAAAACAAATTCAGAGAAAGAAAGAGCAAAAGAAAATGCAAAGTCCTCACTCAAAGGTAGCTCTTAACTCTTGTCACCCACATAAAGTGGTGGACCCCCCCCCCACCTCTCACCTGGAAGCTTTCCTTAGGAGATCTTCAGTTCCCTGCCCCAAAGAGAGGTGCTTCCCCACACTGCCCCACAGGAGCCCGGGGCTTGCCTGTCTATTCCCAACAGGAAGGGCTAGTGGACTGGCTGGCTGGGCTCGCCTGCTTGCTTGCTTACTCTGTGGCCACCTGAGCTCTTGGTGACCAGCACACCCTGACCAGCCCCAAAGGCACCATTTGCCTGCAGAGCTTGTAGCTAAGGCTGCTGCAACAAATAGTTGTGCAAGCCTTTGGGAGGCAGAGACATGAGAGGGCATCAGAGGAGGGAGGGAAGGAAAGAGGGACAGAGGGCAGTGTTGCCTGCAACATCCCTGACCAACATTCAAGGAACCCCAGGGTGCCATGGCACTATGCACCTCTGCTCTATGCACAGAACACACACATACATGTTTACTGCATCACTCGCAGGATCCCTATGATACACTATGTACTACTACCCCCAGCTCATCATAATAATGGGCATTTTGGTCGTGCAGGGATTGGAGAGGAATTCAAATACTGTAGCAGCCAGCCTAATACCTAAAAGGAGGTGCATGAACTGGTTTGCAAATAATGCATTTTTGTGTGTAGATGGAGTCTTTTAATTTTTTCTTTGCATTTTCTCCAAACCCCACCAGCTTCCCGGTTGCCTTCAGGCGGAAGTTCACCTTCATGAAATAGGTCTGAACTTTACAAGATTTCTGCCTCTGAGCAATTTTCTTCCAGAGAGCAACTGCATCTTAGAACAACATTTTTAAATCTCAGCATTAGGATGTTTTGAAAGATGCAAAGGGAAAAAAAGAGTATGTTTCCAGGCAAGAGTATCTGTGAAAAGGTGATATGTGCTCGTGGGCAGAAAGCAATGTCAAACTCGAAATGCTGCCGAAAAGATGGGGTATGTTGGGGGGTGTTGGACTCCCACCCCTCGGCCCTGGGATGCTTGACAAATTCAATTTTGTTAACTCTAATACAAATGCGCACCTCCTGGGGTAGAGTGCAAATTGGATTGTAGCTGTGCACTAGATTTTGCAACTCTCCGAATTTTGCAACCAGGTTCTCTACAGAGGGGTGGGTGGGACAAAATCCAGCTTCGAATACATTGTAAAAAAGTGATATTTTAAATGTAAATTTCTCTGTGTGTTTTTTTTAAAAAAAAGTTTTGAAAAAATGGCAGACTAATGCAGAAATGGGATAAAACAGACATTTGCAAAGGCGAATAAGACGTTAAATGGAATGGTCTGTGCATTCCTATTTTAAACCTTATAATCTGAAACTCAGGGCAGCTGAGTATGTAAGTGACTTCTGTATCCAGCTAAAGTTTGGGTTTTTTTTTTTTAACACTGGAAATTCTGCTTCTAGCCTTTCACTCACTGCAGTCAGCTCGACAATCTATCCTTGCTTTGGAAGCCTGATTCAGCTTCAGAAGAAGATTCACCACATCCTTCGTGTAGTATTAATCAAATTGACCTGCCTTCTCCTCTCCCTTCCATCCTCCCCCTGCTTTCCATTATCATTACAAGCATCATGGAGATGACTTTTCATTGCGTGGAGGACATTTAGACACCTGCCATTATCTCAAAGTGCCTGTCAAGATGCTTGAGATGGCCCCTTGTGGGACAATTGGATGGAGGAATTATGAATATGTGCTTGGGAAAATGAAGGAATTTAGACCATCATGCTATTGCTCCCCCATAATGTGGCAGCTACTTCAGGAAAATCTGCTGTTTTGAGATAACCAGAGGAGGAACGAAAGGCTGGGCTTTAGAATACTGAACAATGTGGTTCTTTCTAGGACTTGACGAATTTGAGCTTTGCAAATTTCAGTACAAACCAATGTATTCTGCATTTAATGTGTTGATTAGATTTTACAATATTTTTTTCCTAATGCACAAAAATCAACAAAAAAAGATGAAAGCAAGAAAGAAAATCAGTGCTCTGTAATGGTTAGAGTCCAACTGTTTAAGTTCACTGGGTGACCTTGGACAGTCACTATCTCTCAGCCTACCCTACCTTACAGGGTTGTCGTGAGGATACAATGGGGAAAGGAAAATGAGATGGGAAGTAATTCTAACAGGCAAGCAGAAATGATACCCTTGCATTTCTCTATAAATATTTAAAACTTACTTGATATTCCACTTGCCTCTGTGCACTCCTATAGTTTGATTGAGAAAAGGCCTACGAAGATGGATAGTTGCTAAATTAGTTTTCTGAATGATAGTCAACTATTCATGTTTCTGTGTGATAAAAAGAAAGAATTTAATTTTTAAAAAAATCTTCCTCGGAAAACAGCCTTGGCTAAAATGCAGACGTAGCTCTCTGTCAACCTCCGGTCATTATGTGTCTCAGGAAATGATAATGACCCTCCAACCTGTTGTGTTTAATGACAGTCGCCATTTAATCTCCAAGCGTAATTACTCCTGAAATTTATCAAGGAGCTCTTGCACCAATTAGCTTGTCAGAAATACCAACATTTCAGATCTTAACCCTTACACTAAGTACTTTATACAGGAGGGCCTCCGCCAGATATATCCACCTAACATGCTAACATTGGATGGGAGTTGAGAAACTAGTTCTCTGGGCTCAAAAGAAAGTAAACACAGTAAAGGGTTGTCAACATATGAGTTGTATTTTTGTGCTGGCACAAAATCTGCTCCTTAACTTTTGATCCTTCCCTGACTGCCCTACCTCTCACAATATGGTTGTACAAACTGGAGTATCATGAGTTTGCTGATTGCCATTGGTTTGTAATCTCATATGTCCCAGAAGGATTGGAGTTAGGCAACTGCTTAAAGATCAAGCCCCACATGGGAAACCACATCCCTATCATGATGAAACCAACTCTCCTCTTCTTTCGAGGGAATAGGATATGGCCAACTCCCCCCCCCCCCGGAAAAGTGGGGAACAACATTTGCAAACACTAAATTCCTCCAGCATTCATACCCATCATGAGTGATGGTTGACAAAGAGCTGAGTCTATCTTACTTTAGGCAAACCATATACTCTCGCTTTTCAGTATTCCAGGGATGAAGAATCAGGGACAAAAGAATCACCCCATATTTTCCCCATGCCCCATCATTCAGGCTCTAGGAGTGATTAATGATATTGTCGTTCTAAATTACTAGCATTCCTCATATCATTTTTGCCCCCTGTGCTTGGCTCCAACCCTATAAACACACAAACCTATATCAGACAAATTGTTTGGCTTTGCATTTTTGCTGGGGAAATAAATGCTATTATACAAGGTTTTGGAGGGTTGGGGTTTTGTTCTCTGGATAAGTGATATCCTAAGACACACCATTATTTCAGTGATGGTATCCATTTATCAAAATCATGCCTGCTAGTATGTGTGATTGTCACCTAAATGGGAGTGCACATCATAATTAGTCTTGCTGGGTTAAATTCCACGGTCAGCCAACGCAGGTGGTAAAACTACAAAAGGGATCTCAGCAGCATCTGTAAATGTGAGATTGGCCAGGATGGAAATAGCATTAGAGCTGAATGCATAATTTGGCATAAATTCCCTTTGCAGCACTTGAAGCACGTAGGAAAAGAAATTTTGCACACTCTTATACCTTAAAATCACAGGCAACATTTCCAATGGCAAAAACTGAACTATGGGATGCAAAAATCAATGTGCAAGTTGAAGAACAGGTGTGTTCAGGCATTTGCCTGGACACACAGATGTTCACACTCTAGGTGGGGGCAAGGCTCACTTGCAAACATGTCCCCAATTCCACCACCACCACCCAATCTCCAACATACCCAAGTTAAGGGTGCTTTACTCATATTTGCCTGGACACAAGTAAAGGAGGGGAATATGATAGAAGTATACATAATTGTAGATGGTGTGGTTGAAGTGGAAAGGGTGAGGGTTTTCTCCATCTTTCATAATACTAGACCATGGGTCCATCGAATGAAGCTGAACATTCAGGACAGCCATGCAGGGCATGGTTAAACTATAGAATTCCCTACCAGGAAGGGTAGTGATAGCTGCCAACTTGGATGACTTTAACAAAAACAACAACAATATGCCACTCATCTGACTGGGAGGTTTTATTATTTATATGCCGCCCACTCTGGGAGGCTTCCAACAAATTATTAAAACACAAAAAAACCTTACACATTAAAAACCTTCCTGTTCAGAGTTGCCTTCAGATGTCTCATAAAGGTCAGAAGGATGTTTATTTCCTTGACATCTAATGGGGAGGGTGTTTCACAGGGCAGGTGCCACTACTGAGAAGGCCCTCTGACTGGTTCTCTGTAACCTTGCCACTACTGCCAGAAAGCCCTCAGAGCTGGGTCTCAGTGTCCGGGATGAATGGTGCGGGTGGAGACGCTCCTTCAGGTATACTGGGCCAAAGCCATTTTAGGGCTTTGAATTTGATACATTTATGGAGGATAAGGCTATTAATGGCAACTAGCCACAATAGCTATATTCTCCCTACAATGTCAGAGGCAGTAAAATGTTATTCCATGAGGAACCCATTGTGTGTGGGTTTCTTATTCTATGAAACTTGAATGATACCCACATTTTTTGCACTCCTGGTGCCAGATTTTGGCACAGCACTATATGAAACCCTTTGTGTCTAATCCACAGGTATTTTATTTATTTATTATTTTATTCCAGCTATATGTTGTTGTTTAGTCGTTTAGTCGTGTCCGACTCTTCATGACCCCATGGACCATAGCACGCCAGGCACTCCTGTCTTCCACTGCCTCCCGCAGTTTGGTCAGACTCAAGTTGGTAGCTTCAAGAACACTGTCCAACCATCTCGTCCTCTGCCGTCCCCTTCTCCTTGTGCCCTCCATCTTTCCCAACATCAGGGCCTTTTCCAGGGAGTCTTCTCTTCTCATGAGGTGGCCAAAGTATTGGAGCCTCAGCTTCACGATCTGTCCTTCCAGTGAGCACTCAGGGCTGATTTCCTTCAGAATGGATAGGTTTGATCTTCTTGCAAACCTGTACGTGTGTGCGCGTGCGTGTGCCATTCCCTGATATTCCTGAGCAGTGTACAGTACGATCACAAGAAACCTACTGTGGATAAAATCAATTAAAATGAATGCTAAAAACAGAAAACTTTGTTGAAAATGCCTGCTGAAATAGAAAGGTCCGTGTCAAGCATTTGAAGTTCGACAGGGAAGGGGCCTGTCGGATCTCAGCAATGAGAAAGTTCCACCAAATTGTGTTCACAATACTGAATACACAAACCTCTGGTGGATACAGGCATTTCTTCTGAGCCATGTGGGGGCCAGTAAGAGAGACTCCCATAATAAATCACAGCAGTGCTTTTTTCGGGGGGGGGGGCACAGAGTATGCATCCCTCAAACATGTTGTGAATCTTTGTAGTTTTGTCCATTTACTGTATTTATTTCCCCCGATTTGGAACTATAAAATGGGGATTTTCTTGAATCAAAATGAGAGTACCCCTAAACATCTTTTAAACAGAAAAAAAGCACTGGATCACAATGACTGGGCAAGGATATAAAGAATTAGGCAGTTGTAAAGGGACGTGGGTGGAGCTGCGAGTTAAACCACAGAGCCTGGGGCTTGCCGATTGGAAGGTCGGCGGTTCGAATCCCTGCGACGGGTAAATGCAGGTAGCTGCTGAACAGAAAAGATGTTGATGGGAGAAATCTAGCACACATTTTCTGTATCCGGTGCATGTGCATCTTGAAAGAGAGCTGACCTTGTTTTTTAGATCCTTTCTATCATCTGCTGAGAACAGTTCCTGTTACAAGAGCCTTTAAAGCACTTGTGATCTCTTATCACTCTCCCCCTACACAACACACACACACACACACACACTGGTGCCTTCCTTTTTTGCTCTAGATTAAACGCATCTGAGTGCTTCTGTCATTCCTTATATAGCCCTCCTACCGCCAAGAATCTGGGTGAGCTTTGTTTACAGGCATCTTCAGTTCCTCGGGACAATTACCTCCTCATTACTGCAGTGGTGGGTGCTCTATAAATGCCTCCTGCAGATCAATGGATTAGATTTATCTAGCACAAGAACATCGGTTGGACCAAATCTCTCAGCTGCAAGAAAGTGATGCAGCTCCATTGACTAATATAAAGTGTTGCCTCCATAATCCATCAATAAAGGTTTCCCCCCTTGACTTTTCAGCTGCCTTGGCCTAGCCAATTGTTAGATCCAAGGATTTGTAAATCAGCCTCTGGGAAAACATTTTGTTTTAATAATGTGATGCCATTAAGGCTGAAAGCATCCCTCAGTTAAAAACAGGGCAATGGTTAACTTATTATTTCAGGAATTGTGAAACTGAGAATTTGTAGATGTTTAGGGCAGTGTTGTAAGTTATACATTATATCAGGGGTGTCAAACTCAAATTCATCGGGGGCCGCATCAGCAGTTTGGTCACCCTCAAAGGGCCGGTTGTGTCTGTAGGACTATGTGTCCACTCTTTATTATCATAAATTATTGTCACTGCATTCAATTATTACTGTTTTTTGTAATAATGTAAGCTCATTCCCGCCCCCTCGCGGATCACATTCCTGCGTCGTGGCGCGTGTGTGGGAGAGGATGTAAATGAGGGAAATTTGAACAAAAGGTGGGGATCGACGGCTTTGGGGGGGGGGGTCAACTAAACCTTCGTCAGGAAGGAGAAAGCCACTGCTGGGATTAAAAACCTGCAGATGGAAAGAGGGCTTCCCTCTCCCGCCCTGCGCACACCCAAACCCCGCTAGGCAGGATGCCACACGCTGCAACCCACCCCATGCTTTGGAGAGGGGCAGGAACCCGTGCCGCGTCGTCGCCACCTCCCTCCCGGCCGCCCCCCGGAGAGCAGCTCCGCTGGAACTGAGAAGCCAAAGGGCGGCTCGGGGGTGGGGGGCAGAGCAAAAGCCAGGCACCCTCCCGAGTGTCTATGAGGAGAAAACAGGGGAAGAGGGAAGAGAAACCCGGCTCCATCAAGAGAGCGGCTGTTGCGCTTCGCCTACTTCCCCCTCAGGCTCACTCCGCGTCCCTTTCGCCCGCTCGCTCGCCCACCTCCCGGATGCAGCCGAGGAGAGGAAGGGAAGCGGCGGGAGGCAGCTCCCCGGTGCCGCCTCACTCGCTCTCGGAGACAACAGCAAAGCCCGCAAAAAAAAAAAAAAACCAGCGCTGCTCCGTCCCGGCACCAACTTTGCTGGTGGCGCCAGTAGGGCTTTCCTACCTCCTCGGCGGGCTTCCTCCTCCTCCTCCTGCATCTCACTTCCCCGTCTGGCCGCTGTGCCACCGCCTCCCTCAGCCTCATTCGAAATTGAAATTCCCTGGCCAAGGCCGTCAGCGCGGCTCCAGCGCCCCGGCCTCCGCCTGCAGCCCCGCCCCCAGTTTTGACCCTCAGCCAATCGCAGGCTCCAGAACTACTGTCAGCGGCCATTGGCGGCGGCGGCTACGCGGGCCACATGACGAGGTCTGGCAGGCCGGATTAGGCCCCCGGGCCTTGTGTTTGACACCCGTGCATTATATGCTTTAGCTGAGATTCCTGCCCTGCAGAGGGTTGGACTAATGACCCTTGGGGTCCCTTCCAACTCTACAACTCTATGATTAGTACTGACAAATAAGTATTGCAGTTGTGCGCTGCTTTCATTAAAATCCAAAGGTCTGCATTGGGTTTCAGATGCAAAACTCTTAAGGGTGGAATTGTGACAGGTTGTGTGTTTTCTGCTGAAACCAGCAACCGTGCATCCTGTTCCCACACCCACTTTGGTAAAAGACATGTGTGATGCCATGTACTTGTGATGGCCACCAACTTGGCTGGCTTTCAAAGACGATTAGATGAATTCATGGAGGAAAAAGCAATCAATGTTAGAAGTCCGTAGTGGTGGTGTGCCTCTGAATACCAGTTGCAGCAGATCACAAGTGGGGAATCTTGCCTTTGTGCTCAGATCCTGCTTGCGGGCTCCCCACAGATAGAATCAGACTAACTCCCTCCTTGTTGTCTTACCTTCTTGCAGTGGCGGAGCAAGCCAAACGGGTGCCTTGGGTGGCGCATGTGCAGGGCAGGACACTCTGCGGGGCCTCCGAGGAATCTGCCTGCCTCCTCCCACTCAGTTGCCCTATAGCTGAGGGGGAGGCTGTGGGTGGACCATTTGAGGCAGCATGGAGCCTGCAGGCACCCAAGCCACTGCATCACTCCCAGGAGAGAGACACGTGGCTTGGGCGCACTGCAGGCCCTGCGGTGAGTGCCGCCTGGTATTTTGTCACCTCTCTCAGTGGTGACACCCAGGGCGGACCGCCCCCACCAAACCCCGCTTCCACCACCCCTGCCTTCTTGTTCCAACAGGCTTTGGGGAACTGACTGCTTTTAATGCAAAAGCTGGTGGCATGCTGTTTTTATTGCAATTATCAGTATGTTTTTAACAGATGGGAGAGAGAGAGAGACTGTTATCTCTTTTAATGTTTAATTGCTTTTTAATTATTATTTCTATGATTTTAGCTGTTCCTAGTTTTGTCTATAAGCCGCCTTGAGTCCCTGTCAGGAAAAAGGGTGGGGCATAAAGAAATAAAACAACAACAACAACAACAACAACAACAACAACAACTCAGGATCTTTTTTGCCCGTCTGCACAGTCTATAGGTCTTTCCACTTTTTCACAGCCCCTCTTGCTCTCCCCTCTTATGGCTGCTTATCCTAACATCAGACATGGACCAGACAGCCTTTTAAATATAAGACACATTCAAATAGGGGGCTGCCTTTGTAAAGTAGAACTCATGGCCATCCTAGACTGGTTTCTTCCACATCTTCCTCTCCACATGTCCAAACCATCCTCTGAGCTCCTACCCCACCTCCATCATTCAGCCCGGACACTGAGGTCCAGCTCTGAGGGCCTTCCGGCAGTTCCCTCACTGCGAGAAGGGAGCTTACAGGGTACCAGGCAGAGGGCCTTCTTGGTAGTGGCACCCGCCCTGTGGAGCACCCTCCATCGGATGTCAAGGAAATAAACAACTATCTGACTTTTGGAAGACATCTGAAGGCAGCCTTGTCTAGAGAAGTTTTTAATGTTTGATGTTTTATTATGCTTTTAATATTCTCTTGGAGCCACCCAGAGTGGCTGGGGAAACCCAGCAAGATGAGTGGGGTATAAATAATAATAATTGATGATGATGCATGATGCATGATTTCCATACCTCACCTCAGAAGAGCATGCAAATTGCAGCACTCACCACTCCCATTCCAATTTCCGATGGAATTCTCTGAGATCCCTACATGCAAACTGATGCATGTTTGGGGTTTAATTTGCAGTGTTACTAGTTTCATATTATCTAATAATCTGTCAGCTGTCTTGGGTACCCTTGGAAAGGAAGGCAGTGTAGATTAAAATAATAATAAATAAATAAATAACAACACTGGGCTTGGCTTGTTTTTCTGTTTTACTTTGGTGGTGCTCATTAAATCCTCCCCTCTAGAGAAATGTTTGGAGATCCAGCAAAAATGTTGAACAGGATGGTGTTGTTCCTAGAAATGAATGTGAATAACTCCCATTGCTCCTTCCTCTCCTCCTGACTTGCCTCGCAGTTGTCATTCTTGTAATCTGGGAAGTGAAGAGGCTGTTTAGTCATGGCATTTAATGTACACTGTAGACAGCTTTGCTGCGTTCCCTTTAATGGCATGCTGTTGCTGCTGCTGCTGCTTTATTTTCAAAAGCTAAATCTTAAACACAGCTTTGAAATGAAAAGGCCACTCTGATGTTCCTGTGTTTATAAAGCCAATCAATTGGTGCCTTCAAGCAATTATTGACTAATTAAAGACTATCTCACAGAAAACAGAGGAAAGCATTAGGCTCTTGCATGTGGAGTTAATGCCACTTCATAATATTTGCAGAAGGCCTCCTATATGGAGGAGCTAGCAGGCATTTATGGAACTGTCTAGCTTTCTTCACATGTTAATTTGCTAAGAAGAAATCTGCCTTTCACATGGGTACTGGGGCTACTTTTGCTGCACCCAGGCAGGTCTATTATGGAGCCAAAGGGCTGAGAGTTGAAAAGCTAGGTTTTCTAGGCATTATGGTTTCTGCAATACCCTGTATTTATATTTTAAATCCTGGTTGTTTGGGTAGCATTATTTACTGCTATAATTTCTTACTATCAGTGAGGCACTGAAATTGCTCATAATGGATAGGTGCATATTTAATTGAATAATTGCAAATAATTATTAGATACCGTTTTAAGTTCCGAAATTACTAAGACTGCATGCTGCAGTCAGTCAGTTAGATAAATAGAACCAAATAATTGAAGGTACCTTAAAAATTATCTAGTCCTATCCCCAATTGATGCAGAAAAACACACTCTTACAGCGTCCCAAATAGACATTTGAGTCTCGGCTTTAAAAAGAGCTAAGAAAGGAGAGCTAAAGGCTAAAATCTTATGCACAGTTACCTGGGAATATACCCCTTTGAACTCAATGGGACTTGCTTCTGATCTGACACATGGATGCTATTGATCAGTTAACCAGGCAGCAGATTTCTTTCCCTTTTTTTGATGAGGGGAACTTGCATTATTTCTTAATAAGTATAAAAAAGGAAAAGGACCCCTGGATGGTTAAGTACAGTCAAAGGCGACTATGGGGTTGCAGCGCTCATTTCGCTGTCAGGCTGAGAGAGCCAGCATTTGTCCACAGACAGCTTTCCGGGCATAGCTGCCAAGTACCCCGTTTTCCCCGGGAAACCCCCGTTTTGTCTTACCTTTTCCCGACAGTCCCCCGTATCACTTTGTCTCCCGTTATTCTTCCTTCTATTCTTCTGCCGGCAGCCATTTTTATTTTTTATTTTCTGATTTTCCCATCTATGGGCACTGAAAATGGCCGGCGCCAGCTTCAAAAGCCGCATCTACGCATGTATGGAAGTGCGTAGACGCGACTTTCGAAGCCGGCAGCAGCCATTTTTGGTGCCCATAGATGGGCAAAGCGACACCGGAAGTTGCGTCTACGCAACTGCCGGTGTCACACGGCTGCCGGTCCCAGATTCTGCAGTCCGGGACTTGGCAGGTAAGCTTTCTGGGTCATGTGACCACCAGGACTAAACAGCTTCTGGCGCAACAGAACACGGTGGCGAAAACCAGAGTGCATGGAAATGCCATTTACCTTGCACTGGCATGCTTTCAAACTGCTAGGTTGGTAGGAGCTGGGACAGAGCAATGGGAGCTCACCCAGTCACTGAGATTCAAACCACCAACCTTCCACTCAGCAAGCCCAAGAGGCTCAGCAGTTTAGACCACAGTGTCAGAAGTGGTTTAGTCATGCTGGCCACATGACCTGGAAAGCTGTCTGTGGACAAACGCTGGTTCCCTCGGCCAGAAAACGAGATGAGCGTTGCAACCCCATAGTTGCCTTTGACTGGACTTAACCAGCCAGGGGTCCTTTACCTTTTACCTTCTTATAAGTCCACAGCAGCTGCTTCACCAGAAACCATGGGAAGGAGGGAGGGAGGGAGGGAAGAGCAGGAAGGGGAAAAGATCAGACAAATAAGAGAGCATTTTTCCCTTCCTTTGTGTGCTTAAGGTCCTTTATAAGCTTTATACTCATATTGTCTTTGACCCTTTCCCCCTAGAGTAGGCATCCCCAAACTGCGGCCCTCCAGATGTTTTGGCCTACAACTCCCATGATCCCTAGCTAACAGGACCAGTGGTTGGGGAAGATGGGAATTGTAGTCCAAAACATCTGGAGGGCCGAAGTTTGGGGATGCCTGCCCTAGAGCATGCATAGACAAACTCGGCCCTCCAGATGTTTTGAGACTACAATTCCCATCATCCCTGACCACTGGTCCTGTTAGCTAGGGATGAAGGGAGTTGTAGTCCCAAAACATTTGGAGGGGCGAGTTTGCCTATGCCTGCCCTAGAGGGGTGTGTGTGTGTGTGTGTGTTACACCCACACCCACCCACCCACCCTTCCCTACTCAACTTCAACCAGAATTTAGGCTTTGAATTTACAGTGTATGAGGATGTCAGCATTTTATTTTTGTTGTTGCTGGGGATCAGAGGATTCATTTTATACAAAGTGCTTTTAGGGGAGAGAGGAGGAAAAAAAATAGTTTCTTGATTGGAACTCTAACTGGCAGCTCTTATAAGAAAATGAATATGTTTCAGCTCTCCTAAGACATCCTTGACAGGTCTCTTTGGAGCAATTGATTCTCCAATTTTGTAATCTTCGACAGCGGAATTCCAAAAAAAAAATCATTTGGGGACCTAAGACATAGCACCCATGTGACTCTCTTTCCTTAACACTCTGGCTTGTTCTTTCTTGACAACAATTTATGCCGTCGTGTGGCTCATTTTCCTTTTTTCCATACCACTTTCTATTGTAAAGAGTAACGGCATTGTAGACAAGTAGTTAGAATTGTCGGAAGTTTTCCTGCCCTTAATTTCTCCTATATCCTTTTTCAGAATGAGGGGTGGGGGTAGGGTCAAGACTGGCAGGTGGTCATTTTGCAAGGGAAAGTGCAGAAAGTCTTGGATTTATGACACTTGGAAGCCCTAGGCCAAGCATCCCCAAACTGCGGCCCTCCAGATGTTTTGGACTACAATTCCCATCATCCCTGACCACTGGTCTTCTTAGCTAGGGATCATGGGAGTTGTAGGCCAAAACATCTGAAGGGCCGCAGTTTGGGGATGCCTGCCCTAGGCTATTGCAAGATGGTACATCCCCTTTCTACACAAAGATACTGAGTGGACTGGCAGCTGAATCTTACTTCAACATGGGCCAATGTTTCTAAGATAAGCAGGCTCATTTGGGAGGTGTTTGACAGGCTTTTGACGCACACAACTCTGATTTCCAACAGAAGGGAATGGACAAGGGGGGTTCAGGAATGATAGTTGCAGGTGAATGCCTGCTGCCATGGGTGAGCATTTCATTTCACCTGGTGATATGTCTGGCCCTGTTGGCATCTACAAATAGGCCTGGGGAAAGGCTGTCTCAAACCCTGAGAGAGATGGACTAATGAAATTTCTTATGATTTAAAAGCCTGTCCCATCATTCCACTCTATACATATTCAGAAGTAGAAGTTCATGATATTACCCATCTTGGGGAGAATGTAGATAGAGATAATGCCCCCATCTCACAGTACTCGAGTCAAGAGTCACCCAATGAGGCTGACTTTTGGACCATTCGAGACAAACAAGAGGGAATAAATACTTCATCATGCAGTGAATAGTTGAACCATGGAAATCCCCACCAAGATGTAAGGATGACCACCAATTTGGTGGTCATGGAGGATAAGGTTATCAATAGTCATGGTCACTATATATTAGTTAGATGAGATTTGTGGGTTGCAGGAACAGGGGAGTAGGAACAGCATCCTGAATTGGACCCAAACTAGTTGGTACATCCATGATAACTGAACCACAAATGGTTATCTTCAGCTGAGTAGTGGGTACAAAACTTTGGGATAATCTTTGTGTGATCACATCCTTTCTTGCTTTGATTCTACCCTGTTCTTCTTCTACAATTTCTAAGGCAGCATCCAGGCAGCACTTTATGTCACTTCTGCAACATTTCCTCACCTAAAACTTTTCACATTTTGTATGATCCCTCACACAATGTAAAAAAAAAAAAACAACTGCTGCTGAAAACCTACCAATTTAGTGCTCTTCTCCATTTTTGCACCCCTGTTAATTTGGGAAGTGGTGGTAGTTTTGTGCTGTTTTCTTAGATTACACTGTGTGATTAAAGTTGGGGCCATTTTCTACCATAGAAGAGAACCTTGCCCCCTGTTCTCATATGGGGATCACCGGGGATCAGAAGCATGAATGTGCATAATGGGTGATGACATGTCCGATGATTTCTGGCTGCTCTCATGCCACACCCACTGGTGCAAATGGAATTTAGCATGATACGGTAGTATATCAGTCAAAAAGCCACAGTTCTATAACACGACAGCTAGTTTGGTGTGAAAAGGAGCATGAGAAACCAGGATGGAAGCGCTGGTCTTGTAACCAGGAAAACTAATGCAATAACCCCCAGGTCTGAATGCACCCTAAGTCATTCCTTGCTTAACAATGATTGTTGTTGTTGTTGTTGTTTAGTCGTTTAGTCGTGTCCGACTCTTCGTGACCCCATGGACCATAGCACGCCAGGCACTCCTGTCTTGCACTGCCTCCCGCAGTTTGGTCAAACTCATGTTCGTAGCTTCGAGAACACTGTCCAACCATCTTGTCCTCTGACGTCCCCTTCTCCTAGTGCCCTCAATCTTTCCCAACATCAGGGTCTTTTCCAAGGATTCTTCTCTTCTCATGAGGTGGCCAAAGTATTGGAGCCTCAGCTTCACGATCTGTCCTTCCAGGGAGCACTCAGGGCTGATTTCCTTAACAATGATACTTGTGTGAAAACGTATGTCTGCTGATCTTGAGGCATTTAGAGAAGACTTTGTTTCTTTTTACTACTGCAAGCAACTTTTTTCTCCTCCTGAACTGGAAAGTAATTATCCTTCAGCTTTCACACTTCTCTGAATTTTGTGATACACCTCTGTGTTCAAAAAAAAATTTGTGTGTGTTTTGTTTTGTTTTTGCTGGTAAATGCATTGAAATTCATATTTAAATATGATTTTTACACAAAACTTCTTTTAAAAATAGTAATAGATCAATGCAGAAATGGGAGCAAAATGGACTTAGGAGTGAACACATACAAAATTTGCAGAGGCATTAAATAATATTCTCTATTATTGTTTTTGCTACTGTTGTCATCAACAGCATCATTATCCCACAATGCCCCAGAACAGGGCATTTGTGGAAGATACAACATAGTGCTCATGCTGCCAAGACAGTTGCTGTTCCTATTACTTACAGGAGCAGCAAAAGAACAACATCCCCCCCAAAACCCCAAATCCTTCATCTGTATGTGCCTGAAATGTGTCTACTATTGTTGGAGAACCCCGCCATCTTGGAAAATACGCCCATGCAAATGCACACACTCCTGGAAAAATGAAGTAAAATGCCCCTCCTGATTTCTCTGCATATAGCTAGAGTGGAGAGTTTTGAGAAGCTGTTTGTATTCTCCTCTGGTAGAAGAACTGTGTCCAAAATTCAGAAGTAGGTTGTGGAGCAGGGGAGAATTCCTAATCCATGGGGAAACCAATGTGCTGTAGTACTTTAAGTTCCAATAATCCACATGACCGGTGCTCAGGAATGATGGGAACTGTAGTGCAGATATGGAGGGCACAGCATTAGCTCTCCCTGGCCAAATTAAACTTGACCAGGTAAATTTGAGAGTGTTGGTATGGGAATCGGTACTCCTCCAGGCATTGGGGTCCCAAGTTGTTTGGGTCCTCTGCAGCTCAATTGAAAACAATTTACCTCCCCGGTGACAAAATTAGATGCCATCTACTGCAATTTTGGAGATTATAGATTAAATACTGTTTGTTTAATGGAAGTCTCCCTAAAGCGGCTTCATGTTTTTCGGACATAAATCATTTCCCACAAAAAAGTAATGTTTATGCAGTTACATGCTGATGGCTTAATCCCTTTAATCTTTTAATATTCTATAACTAGCTTCTACTTATTGCTCAAGATCCCCTTTGGAAAAAAAATCTTCTCAAGCATCAGTGTTGCTTTGATCGGTAGGCGGTAATGATATCCTGAAAATGGCATAGCAGATGGAATGATTTACACATGCATCTCTCAGCTTTAGTTATCTTGCAGGGTAGCTGTAAGAATAAAATGTATGTATGGCCTTCTTAGGGGAGGAATTTGAAATAAATGCAATTTTATTATTTGTTTAGTGCAATGCCAAATGATGCCATGTTTAAATGATGAATCAATCCCTACAGGTGAGCATTTCAAATTATTTGAGGCTAGCTGGAGGTACTTTCCAATTCAGATGGTTCACAGGTTCAGCTAACATGCATGGCCTCTAGTCATTTGCAGGAGGGAGACCTTTTCTTAGTCAGGCCTGCATGGGAGCAATTTAAAGGAGGTAGCCATAGGAGTCCAGGTGACCTTAGAGCAGGCACCCCCAAACTCCGGCCCTCCAGATGTTTTGGACTACAATTCCCATCTTCCCCGACCACTGGTCCTGTTACCTAGGGATCACGGGAGTTGTCAGCCAAAACATCTGGAGGGCCGAAGTTTGGGGATGTCTGCCTTAGAGCATCCCAGCACATAGAAAGCTAGCACGTCAGGGCAGGGTTAGTTTAGAACAGGCATCCCCAAACTGTGGCCCTCCAGATGTTTTGGGCTACAACTCCCATGATTCCTAGCTAGCAGGACCAATGGTCAGGACCAAACACCAGGGGGTGCCTGGTTTAGAATCCTTGCTCTCTTTCCTATGCCTGGAAGTTTTTGGCAAGGGAGTTGCTTCAGATATGTGAAATGGTCGGAGTCTGACCTCAAACTCAGCCCTCCAGCTGTTTGGGGACTACAATTCCCACCATCCCTGACCACTGGTCCTGTTAGCTAGGGATGATGGGAGTTGTAGTCCCAAAACCGCTGGAGGGCCGAGTTTGGGGGTGCCTGCCCCACATGCTGTTTCTGAGCATGTTGATGTGCCTTAAGACTACAAAGTTTCTAGACGTCAGTCTTGTTCCATTGCCACACAGTTTGTTAGCACTGTTTTGATGGCACTGGATGTGACACCCGTATGGTTGACAGGAAATCATACCGCTTGAGATTCTTTATTGGTGCCGGTGAATCTGAGCAAAATACA
This sequence comes from Zootoca vivipara, assembly GCF_963506605.1. Taxonomy (NCBI): domain Eukaryota; kingdom Metazoa; phylum Chordata; class Lepidosauria; order Squamata; family Lacertidae; genus Zootoca; species Zootoca vivipara. The sequence continues at coordinate 52,594,155 of NC_083286.1, read as the reverse complement.
ATTCCATCTGCTAGCATCAATTTGCAAGAGGTGTCTGCAGAACATCCTATGGAGTTGCGAGCAAATGAGGTTTCATCTCATTGTTAACAAGGTTGAAATGCCTGGCCTGTCACCAGCGGATATGACCCTCGTGCTCCAGCGGGCCTGTTATATTGTCTGTTCCAGCTGGTGCTATTGGTTGTTAATCAGAAGTGTTTATACCTTTCCATTCTCACTCGATTCCTGCCCTCCCCGACCAACTTTATATTCAAAGTTGGTTCATTACCAAGTGCATTGTGACAACCTGGTCTTGACATTTTGCTGTCAGCTCTCGGTGATTGGTCAATATTACTCCTGCCACCCATCACAATGCAGAAAAATTTGTGATCACACCAATTAGGATGTTTACTCAATGTTTGGTTTGCAAGATAGTAAACTCCAAGCAGGGGGTTTAAGCCAGGTGAACGAGAAAGAAGCAGGAGGTGGGTGTGAGGGGGAGCTCCTGTAATGCAGGCACAAAGCAGTAACTATTGACGTAGCGAAACCAGATTTGCAGGAGATGCCGCAATAGAAAACAGCCCTGTAGATCTAATGTGAAACTAGGTTCTTGGTCTCTCTAGGGCAGGGGTGCAGAACTTCAGGCCCAGGGGCCAAATGCAGCTCTGAGGAGCCAGGAGGACTCTGCCCAGGTCACTCTTCTTACTGGCAGCAATTCACATCCTCTTTGAGTGTTTTTGACGGCCGGGATGTGCCATTAAACTCTAATGCTCATTCATGGGTGGAGAATATAGAGGGATGTGTAGACGATCGGAAACTGCTTTATACCAGGTCAGATCATTGGCATACCTGTCAACTGTCCTGGAAAAACCGGGACACCCCATTTCCCCCGTGAGAGCACGGCAGTAAAATTTCAGCCCAAGATCTCGCCCTGGAAAAAGCTTTTTTGAGGAGCTCCGCGATTTTGCACAGCAGCCCCAAACACATGCTTTTAGGTGCTGTGCATGAAAACAAGTGTCTTTTCCAGGCCTGTGATCTTGTGCAGGTCATGTGACTCACACAGGAGTGCAGACCCAGGCGATGGTGTCCCGGGTTTTGGGCTGCATCACATTGGAGGGTATGCATTTTGCTCAGTGTTGTCTACACTGATTGGCAGGGTTTTAGACATTAGTCTCCCCAAATCCTACTAGAGATGCCAGGGATTGAACCTAAGACTTTATGTGTGCATGGCAGATGCCCTGCCACTGAGCTATGGCTCTTCCCAAAAGGTGTGTGGGTGTGTTTCTGTGTGTGTGTGTGTGTGTGTGTGTGTGTGTGTGTGTGTGTGTATGTGTATGTAGAAACTAGACCACCATGCAAATGTAAAAATTTACATTTCTTGCCCCCACCCTCCCCTCCTGATGGTTTCAAGGAGCCAGGAGGAAACAAGAAAGCTTTTACTTATGATTTATTCAGTCACTGTGGTAACAGACAAAGAATTCCAGTCTTTCCTCCATGATAGAGTTGCTCACTATGGCTCCTCCTCCTTCCCCAACAGCACCAGCCCCTACGGAAGCCTCCCATTGCCAAACGTCGCTGCGTACGTTGCTCTTGCACCTTCAACGACCGTTGCATCCTAGGGGATGGAGTATCCTCTATGCTCTCTATTGAAGTGTTCGCTGGCTGCTCTCTGCCCTCCCTGACTTCTCCTAACTCAGCATAGCTTGGCTGCTTGCCCTTCTCTGCCTCGTTATCCCCATCATTGCTTGGTGCACTTCAATACTGTCTCTCTCCTCCCTGTCAGCTACAGGAGAAGGGCGGGGGAAGATCTCCACCAGGGCCGTCTTTACCCAGAGGTGCAATGGGGGCGAGGAACCCAGGCGCCGAATTCTGGGAGTGTGTGTGCCAGGATGAAGCCGCCCAAGCTCTTAACTATCTACCTGTTAAAATGAAGGCTTGTGTTAACTTTTTGGAGCCTTAGGTTTTGAAACATTGTGCCTGTACAGCTATTCTGTTACACAAAATAATAAATAATTTTGATCAAGCTAGAAAAACAAAAAACATATATACCTAGGTATTAGTGAAATGTATTGACTTTGTGTGCTCATTTACCAAAGATGTGCCGTTCCCAGTGGCGGTGTTTGTCATTCACAATGGTGGTGCTTGTCAAACTCAACGATTTGGGGGCACTGGGCGGATTTTTGCACCCCGGCGGAGCATATGCTAAAGACTCCCCTGATCCCCACCATTCCTCTGCCTTTTCTTTCCAGTCCCTGATATCCTTGTCCATTGGCATAAAGCACCTGGAAAGTCCTATAGGTGTTGTTGGACTAAAGTTCCTATCATGCCTGACCAACAGGGCAGTCTCGAGCAGGTCGGACGCCCTGGCGCTGAGGGGCGGAGATCGCTCTGGCGCCCCCGTTCTCGCAGGGTGCAGCATGGTTGCCACGCGGCGCCCGGCCTACCGGCCCGGTGCCCTGGCGCACCGCACCGCCGGGGCTCTACCTGGAGCCGGCCCTGCTGACCAATGACCAGGCTGGCTGGGGACTGATAGGAGTTGGAGTCCAGCAGCATCTGGGGACCACCACGTTAGCTACCCCTGCAGTAACTTTTGCCAGCTGTGGCTTTCCTCTCAAGATTACTAAACTGTTCTTAGAAAATAGATGCCGGCTTCCTATTGATTTTAATTGAAGTCCTGTTAGTGTCAGAAACAAAATGTTTATGAAGTCGTGTCTATTGAGTACAGAAAGATGGCAGTGTTTAGATCTCCCTATGCCCGATCAAAAGCAGCTCACTAGACAAAGGGAGAATGCATGTCCTTGCACACAGGCACCACTGGGCTAGTTGATTTAATACAAAACCGGCATTTTAACTTCCCAGTGCTACATTTGAGATTATCGTGGGAGGGGTGGTTTGCGGGGGGAGAGGATTGTATACCATAGAGGCTGATTTAAAATCTTTAAAGTTATGCCACTGTTTAATGCAGGGCCACTGAAAGTAGGCGAGGCACAGCAATTATTATAACTGATAAGCTACTCTAGTCAATTTGTTAAACCCTAGCAACTCCTGCTACTGCATAGCGGCCAAGATTAACTTGCTACTTATTCAGGTATTATTACCCCTCCAACGACATTAAATGTTCCACTCCTCACAGTCACATGCAAGCATTTTTATATATTATATAATAATGTACTATGTAGGAAACAGATAATGGCTGTTGTTATGGAGAATGGGTACAGCAAAATTTAGCGTGTTCCAAATTATCTTGGGCTACCAGGTCTCTCTTTCCTCCATGCTGTGCAGAAGAGACATGCTGTTCTTGCTTATCTGATCAATTAAGAATATATAAGGGCCAGAAGCAAAAGTGGATAGAGCAAAGATGCAACTCTCACGTTTTTGTACAGTAGTGTGCATTCCAGCCATAGAGCCAGTGTGGTGTAATGGTTAAGAGTGGTGGACTTGTAATCTGGTGAACCAGGTTCACTTCCCCGCTCCTCCACATGCAGCTGCTGGGTGACCTTGGGCTAGTCACACTTCTCTGAAGTCTCTCAGCCTCATTCACCTCACAGAGTGTTTGTTGTGGGGGAGGAAGGGAAAGGAGAATGTTAGCCGCTTTGAGACTCCTTCGGGTAGTGAAGTGGGATATCAAATCCAAGCTACTCCCCCTCCTCCTCTTCTTCTTCTGTTTTTTTAATGAATTCTTTATTGAGATTTTAAAATAAGACATACACAACAATAATGGTAGAAAAAAAGAAAAAAGAGAAAAAGAACATACATAAATAATAGAAAAGAGTAAATAAGCAACATAAATGGACAAACAAATTAAATAATACTGGGTGAACTGAACTAAATTCTTAACTTAACATAACATAATACAATAAAAAATAACATGACATAGCATAACTTATTATGATATGACATATCAACTGTGCCAACAGGGGGGGGGGGACAAGGAAAAAAGAAAGAAAGAAAAAAAGAAAAAGAAAAAAGAATCACGTCTAAAAGGAATTGAATATGCATTTCAAATTGCACATTACTAAAATCTCTTCCCCCCCTTCCCCCCCCTCCACCCTGTCGTGACTTCCAACCTCTCCTATATTCTGATTTAAATTTCTCTGATGTTTGCATACGCTTATCCAATTTGGTTCTTTCTTCAAATTACTTTGTCTTATTTGTGCCCCTCATAATTCCGCTATAAGTTCCGTCCTTTCCACTTGTTTCTGCAGGTATACTTTGAGTGGTTTCCAGTCTTCTCCTGCTTTCTCTTCACTTAAACCTTTGGTTATACCTACCCTAATTGCCAGATTTTGATAATTTATTAATTTAGTCAGCCACTCTTCTTTACTAGGTATTTTTTCACTTTTCCAATTTCTGGCAATTAGGAGTCTGCTCGCTATGGTTGCATGCATCAGCACGCACCTATCTTTTGCTTTGATCTCCTCACTCAGCATACTCAGAAGAAAGATTTCAGGTTCTTTTTTAAAGGAATATTTGACTATTTTTTTTTAATTCATTGTATACCTCGTCCCAATACTTCTTAATTTCCCTACAGCACCACCATACATGTATGAAGGTGCCTCCTCTTCTTCTGTCAACAGTTTCCTTCTGTCATGAACTGGCAGGACAGTGAGGAAGTGTAAGAAGATCTTGGCGAGGGGTGTAGCCATGATTGGTACACAGCGTGACAAGCTGAAGAAGGGGAGGGGAGGTTGGGGACTTAGGAGGTACTCATAGGACATCAGAGGATGTTGAAGGGGCAGCTGACAGTTCACAGGAAACAGCGAAAGGCGACATACCACCAGTGTTGCCCATGTCTCCACGAACGATGCATGCTCAGAGGTGTCAGGAACTGTGGGAGGTGCACTTTAAGAGGCAGGTGGGAGAACACAGCCCGGTTTACTAGTTGATCAGGTGAAGATCATGGGGCTTGTTAGGTCTGGGAGGAAGTTTTGGTCACTCAGCTGGATTAAGCTCAGCGCAGGTGAGGATCACACATTTTATCAAGTGGAGGGGAACTGCTGCTGGGCTGGAGCAAGCTCAGGTGTGTCAAACAAGATTGGGAGGAATGAAAGGAAAGCAAGGCAGAGACTCTGTGTTTGCTAAACGTTCTCCATTGATGGTTCATGGCTTGGCTGCTTCAGGAACTCCACTGGACTGAATTTTTAGGACTGACCATAAGATTCCAAACCTGAATTTTCTGCAGAGCCTTATGGTTTGACCTTAAACCTTTCTCATTGATGGTACCTGAACCTGTTTGGAACCATTGGACTATGTGACTCCTTTCTAGTGTTGCCCTTGGGATTGTGGTGCACTATTGGGACTTAACCTCAGACACTGTGGTCCACCTCCAACTCCTTATCCAGGTAAGTAAGAGGCCTTACACTGCTCAACGACACGTTCCATGTAGGCAAAACCACTTGAGGAGGGCACACAGCTGGGCTGGTGAGAGGTGTTGCTTGAGGAGAGTCTTGAGGACTGAATAGAGAGGCTAGGGGAGCAACATTTGGTCCCAGGACTGAAGTTCCAAACCACTGCTATAAATCACGAGTTTGCCACTCATGGGTCTTCCAGCAAGGCTGACTTAAGCAAGAAATTCTTGAGTCATGAGAGGGAGGGGAGAAAATGTAAGATGGTCTCAGTTTAAAATGGAGGTTTCCCTCCCCCACAAACCTTGCTTTCATGGTCTCTAGGTTGCTGCATCCCATGCTTTGCATATAAGGAAGTCTTGCTTTGAGCCTTGGCACTTCCAGTTAAAGAATCTCGTGTGTGGTTCCACTGTCAGCTTGGAGAACCCCTGACAATTAAAGCAGAGACTCCATCCATGGATAGCTGTTGCAATATTTATTTATTTTATTAAAACATTTACAACCCACACTTCATCTGCACAGATGCCAGGGTGGGATAGAATGCATAGTAATCCACTTGGGACATGGAGAAAGCCCCCCCCCCCACTGAAGACTGATCTTAAGACATAGGCAGGATGCTATAGGGAGAGGTACATAAGGTAACTTTATATCTCCCCTGTCACAACCAATGAGGATAATGGATGGAGCTCAACAGGGGACATGTACCTTTCAATAGCCAAGGACAATTTTAAAATGTGGTTCTGACATCACAGCGACACCATACACTAGAAATCACTACAATACGACTTTGAAGAGTCATGGCTGTCCCCCAAAGAATTATGGGAAGTGTGGTTTGCTGAGGGTGTTGAGTTATCAGGAGCCCCCCCCATTCCCCTCACAGAAATACAACTCCTAAAGTGGTTTAACAATCCCAGTGGTTTAACAAACCCTCACAATTATAGCTCTGTCAGTGGAACATATTTTTCCACCTGAGGTGGTTGCCTCACTCTGCCTAATGGTAGGGCCAGCCTGGCCTAGCAGTTTTGGTGGAAATAAGGAGAAGCAGAGCTTCATTGTTTCCAGCTGGAAGCCTTTCATCTGTTGTAGACATAGGGGCCAACTCCTAAGGGCTCAAATAAAATATTGGAGGGTGGGGGGCAAAGTTGATGGGCATTACCCTTCAAATGACGTGCATGTGCCATGTTTTATGATTGCTTATGTAGGGTGGAGCTTACCTGTCCCCTCCCTAATATTTTATTCCAATTGGCACCCCTGGTTGTAGAAAGAGAGTTCTTTATCTATTTCTAGGCAAAAAACAAAATATCAAAGTTTAAACAAATGTGTTGCTTACATTTTCTCATGGCAACTTTTCTTCTTCATCCCTGTTGATTTCTGGATGTCATACTGTGGCAGCGCAACATGAGTGAAGACCTATTTGATTAGGGATAATGCAAGTAGTTAAGTTTTAATCCGGCCATCCATCCCTCTGTGGTATCCTTCAGAATTTCAATCGATCCTCTCTCTCCCTCTCTCTAAGGTCTTTGTGGTAATGATAGAGGCTCTTGGCTGAGGTCAGTGTCTTTTATCAATTAAAGTGCAGGGAGCTGGCAGGAAATGATGCAACAGAGTTCACAAGTTATCCTGATAGCAATACATTATATTTTTTTGTAGGTTAGGAGGAGAGAGAAGGGTGGGGGAAGAGGCAAGCAATATGTGAGGTAAATTAATTCAAGGAGGCCTCTGAAATGCATTTAATATTGATTATTATGATTCTCCCTCAGCAATTTTATCCGTGCCACATGGTTTACAGGCACTAAGGTTAAAGAGCCCCAGGTGGTTTTAAAAGCTGCCTGACGTACCTGCAGGGAAATGTGCCAGGCAGTCATTTTGATTTTTGAGACAGCTAGAGATGCATGTATCAGAGAAGCTTCCAGAAAGGGCCACCAGCTCTACCATACCATTAGGAAGAATGAGGTGGCCACATCAACAGCCGATTCTGCATGAAAGGTCAGCAAATTGTGAGTTATTTTGTTGCCGTTGGATTTTTACTCCTAGGTAGAGGCACTTGTAAAAATTTCTGTCTCAGATGGCAAAATAACTTGGTCAGGCTTGTATTCTAATAGAAATACCAGAGGAGAATGACAGTTATCCTTCCTGACCACCATTTTGGCACAAAATGATTTTTGCCTTGGCTCTCTATAACAAAAGTGGGTTTTTTTTTATTAAAAAAAGCTACATTTAAATGCTTTGCAATTTCCATTATTTGCAAATGTATTGATGCATAATTGGCACTTCCTCTACAGGTGCCTCATTGCTCCCCCCCCCAAAGTTGTTTGTTTGTCAACTTTATATAAATTGCTCATTGTTAGAGGCAGACTATAGGGGACTAAGGCTTCAATTCTAAGCATGTTTACTCAGAAGTCTCGATGAATTCAGTGGTGCTCACTCCCAGGTAAGTGGGGTTAGGAATGCAACCTTAATCTGCTTCCTGCTGTGAATTTTAATGCATTGTTCATTATTGCTCCTTTCACATGGAAATTAGCTTGAGAGCTCTATTTCAGTTGTCTGAATATACGTTGCAAATTTTAAAAGGGACTTGTATGTGTTTAAGTGGCAGGAAACATCCGTACAATCCAGGACGCAGAGTGCAAAATATCAACAGGATCCTAAACTGTCGCCACCTCATGCCTGAGTGATGGAAATGAGACTGCATGACAAGCTTATGCTGAACTGTGAAATCATGCCAGTGAGAGGCTGCAGTCCTGACCACCCCCCATTGCCTGGGAGTAAGCCCCTACTGAGCACTTGCACTGAGCACTTGGCAAGAAGGAGCTCAGCATTCTGAAGGATAAGAGCCTCCTATCAAAATAGCAGAGTGCATATTGAGAAAGAAACTCAAGAAAAACTAGTTACCTTAACAACTTGTTTTTCTTGAGTTTCTTTCTCAATATGTAGGAGGGAGTGGCCCTCAGAAACCACCTAGATCAGGAGTTGGGGACCTTTGGCCCATCTGATTGTGGTTGGACTACAGGTCCCATCCTACCCGAGTATTGGCTGTGATGGCTGTGGCTGGTGGGACGTGGGGCCAACCATATCTAGGGAAGCACAAGTTCCCCACCCCTGATCCAGGCAAACCCTTTCCATTGGGGAGTCTGCAGTGAGATTGTCCTCAAGCTGATTTATTTAAACGTCATCTGTCTCTAAAGGCTCACAATAATGTAGTCCTTAAGAGTCAACCTAGATGTTTTCCATTCAAACTAGAAAGAGAATAATGGTGAATCAGGCCCCTAGGGTGATGGGAAAGGGAGGCACAAGGTTTTAGCTCGGGATCAGTTTGTTAATTGTACTTCTGACAAGACCATTCTTCTGACCAGAGGAGTGGTGGACAGTTCAGTTATTGTGGTACAGGAAGGAATTCTGGTTCAAAAGATACTGGTTCAAAAGATAATTGCGTCTTGAAATGTCTCCTTATAGCTCCACACATGTTTAGTTGTATCTTGCTCTGATTGTGGCCCTCCTGGTTGATTCAGGTGCAGATGTGTATTTCAGAACAGCTTGAAATGTCAATGATAGATCATCATCATGCTTAAGGAGGAGTTTTCCCAGTTCCATAAGTAGTCAGACTTTTGATGTGTTTTTTCCTCCTTGGAAGAACCGTGTTCAGAGGAGAGAGTGTTTCTGAATATTTAAAGCTATTTGAGTAGGTGGAATCATAGCAATTGATTTTAAGGGTGAGCTGCTTATCCATTCAGAGATCAAATCTGGAATTTAAAACTGAGTCAGCTATCCTGGGTCAAATGTTTTTCGTAGCCATCAACCAGTGGCTAACCCCACGAGTCAAAAGATAGGTGATAATAATTTCATGGCTTACTAAGCTTCCTGGTGGTCCTCTGAAGCAGATCATAGTTGTTCCCCATTTTGCAGACATGAAACCAGATTTGAGGTTGCATCTAAGCTGGGATTTGAATACCAGACTGTCAAGACTACAAATCAATGCTCAAGTTCATCAGACTCCAGACCTCTGTAAGAAGCAGCTTCCTAAAGCACTTGTTGGTTATCCAAGTCATGAACCTTGAAAGTTAGCAGTGATTAATTGGTTTCCCGTGGTTCAGTTCAGATCAGCTTGGAAAAGGGGGGAGAGTTGGGAGAGCTCATATGAATGGGCCCTCTGTGTCATTGGGCAAGGTTCATTCCAGGAAGGCTATCATCTGGAAAGTGGAGGGCAGAGGCTCCCTGGCTGAGTATATGACATGGAGCAACATGTGTCTCACCCCATTGAGAAATCTCATCTATCATTATTCTCATTCACTGCGTGATCTGTAAGTCTAATAACTGAACAACAGGTCACAGTTCAGTGCTTAACCGATGCTGTAGAACAGCCAAGGTGAGCTGATACTCCCTGGCATCTAACCTCATCTGACTGAAGCTAACGGCAATCACTTTCATTTTTTTTCAAAAGTGCAAAATTGCCTGTTTTAGAACATCCCGTGTATTATTTGAGATGCGATCATGAGGGCACTTGGAGGGTAACACTCTTCAAGGTGAAGAGGTCCTTGCTGAATGCAGAATTTTAATGTGATGCCGCACAGCACCTAAACTTCTCAGATGTTGTCTCTATGACAGTGGCATTGCTAAGAATAACTGGGGAGAGGAGAATCGGAATAGGAGATATCCCTGAAGAATTTGACCTTCCTGTGTTGGATGTCTTCGAAGAACATCATGCTGAAATCCAGATAATGTTTAGAGAGCTTCCGAGCTCTCTAAAAGCTAATTTGTCTGGGTGTGAAGGATATGTTGCATATTTATAAATCTGCAGTTTGTACAGCTACTGTTTCATAACCTCTTATAGCATAATGATCGTTGAGTCGTCCTAATTCCCTTAAAGTAGAAAATGAAATGGATTTTCAGGGCATATAAGGTGTATCCAATTCTTCTAATTATTTACTCTTTTGAAGTTTGATCTCATAGAAAAAGAAAATAGAATGTGCCTGCTTGGTGTGAAAGCTGGATAAGTGATGAGACGTGAATGGGAGGTTAGCAGATATAATAATAATAATAATAATAATAATAATAATAATAATAATAATAATAATTTTTTATTTATACCCCGCCCTCCCCAGTCAAAAACCGGGCTCAGGGCGGCTGACACCAACAGAATTACAATAAAACATAAAAACAATTAATTAAAATACAGATTTAAATACAATATTAAAATTTAAAGTGCAGCCTCATTTCAAGTAGTCCATAAATCCAAGCCATGAGGGAGGAAAACACAGGGGTCAAGCTGAGTCTAACCCAAAGGCCAGGCGGAACAGCTCTGTCTTGCATGCCCTGCGGAAAGATGACAAATCCCGCAGGGCCCTGGTCTCCTGGGAAAGAGCGTTCCACCAAGTTGGGGCCAGTACTGAAAAGGCCTTGGTTCTAGGAGAGGCCAATCTAGCCATCTTATGGCTCGGGATCTCCAGAATATTGTTGTTTGTGGACCTTAAGGTCCTCCGTGGGGCATACCAGGAGAGGCGGCCCCGTAGGTACGAGGGTCCCAAGCCGCATAGGGCTTTAAAGGTCAAAACCAGCACCTTAAACCTGATCCTGTACTCCACTGGGAGCCAGTGCAGCTGGTAAAGCACTGGATGAATGTGATCCCGGGACCCTGTAAGGAGCCTCGCCGCGGCATTCTGCACCCGCTGGAGTTTCTGGGTCAGCTTTTATTCCAGCTATATGTTGTTGTTTAGTCGTTTAGTCGTGTCCGACTCTTCATGACCCCATGGACCATAGCACGCCAGGCACTCCTGTCTTCCACTGCCTCCCGCAGTTTGGTCAGACTCAAGTTGGTAGCTTCAAGAACACTGTCCAACCATCTCGTCCTCTGCCGTCCCCTTCTCCTTGTGCCCTCCATCTTTCCCAACATCAGGGCCTTTTCCAGGGAGTCTTCTCTTCTCATGAGGTGGCCAAAGTATTGGAGCCTCAGCTTCACGATCTGTCCTTCCAGTGAGCACTCAGGGCTGATTTCCTTCAGAATGGATAGGTTTGATCTTCTTGCAAACCTGTACGTGTGTGCGCGTGCGTGTGCCATTCCCTGATATTCCTGAGCAGTGTACAGTACGATCACAAGAAACCTACTGTGGATAAAATCAATTAAAATGAATGCTAAAAACAGAAAACTTTGTTGAAAATGCCTGCTGAAATAGAAAGGTCCGTGTCAAGCATTTGAAGTTCGACAGGGAAGGGGCCTGTCGGATCTCAGCAATGAGAAAGTTCCACCAAATTGTGTTCACAATACTGAATACACAAACCTCTGGTGGATACAGGCATTTCTTCTGAGCCATGTGGGGGCCAGTAAGAGAGACTCCCATAATAAATCACAGCAGTGCTTTTTTCGGGGGGGGGCACAGAGTATGCATCCCCCAAACATGTTGTGAATCTTTGTAGTTTTGTCCATTTACTGTATTTATTTCCCCCGATTTGGAACTATAAAATGGGGATTTTCTTGAATCAAAATGAGAGTACCCCTAAACATCTTTTAAACAGAAAAAAAGCACTGGATCACAATGACTGGGCAAGGATATAAAGAATTAGGCAGTTGTAAAGGGACGTGGGTGGAGCTGCGAGTTAAACCACAGAGCCTGGGGCTTGCCGATTGGAAGGTCGGCGGTTCGAATCCCTGCGACGGGTAAATGCAGGTAGCTGCTGAACAGAAAAGATGTTGATGGGAGAAATCTAGCACACATTTTCTGTATCCGGTGCATGTGCATCTTGAAAGAGAGCTGACCTTGTTTTTTAGATCCTTTCTATCATCTGCTGAGAACAGTTCCTGTTACAAGAGCCTTTAAAGCACTTGTGATCTCTTATCACTCTCCCCCTACACAACACACACACACACACACACACTGGTGCCTTCCTTTTTTGCTCTAGATTAAACGCATCTGAGTGCTTCTGTCATTCCTTATATAGCCCTCCTACCGCCAAGAATCTGGGTGAGCTTTGTTTACAGGCATCTTCAGTTCCTCGGGACAATTACCTCCTCATTACTGCAGTGGTGGGTGCTCTATAAATGCCTCCTGCAGATCAATGGATTAGATTTATCTAGCACAAGAACATCGGTTGGACCAAATCTCTCAGCTGCAAGAAAGTGATGCAGCTCCATTGACTAATATAAAGTGTTGCCTCCATAATCCATCAATAAAGGTTTCCCCCCTTGACTTTTCAGCTGCCTTGGCCTAGCCAATTGTTAGATCCAAGGATTTGTAAATCAGCCTCTGGGAAAACATTTTGTTTTAATAATGTGATGCCATTAAGGCTGAAAGCATCCCTCAGTTAAAAACAGGGCAATGGTTAACTTATTATTTCAGGAATTGTGAAACTGAGAATTTGTAGATGTTTAGGGCAGTGTTGTAAGTTATACATTATATCAGGGGTGTCAAACTCAAATTCATCGGGGGCCGCATCAGCAGTTTGGTCACCCTCAAAGGGCCGGTTGTGTCTGTAGGACTATGTGTCCACTCTTTATTATCATAAATTATTGTCACTGCATTCAATTATTACTGTTTTTTGTAATAATGTAAGCTCATTCCCGCCCCCTCGCGGATCACATTCCTGCGTCGTGGCGCGTGTGTGGGAGAGGATGTAAATGAGGGAAATTTGAACAAAAGGTGGGGATCGACGGCTTTGGGGGGGGGGGGTCAACTAAACCTTCGTCAGGAAGGAGAAAGCCACTGCTGGGATTAAAAACCTGCAGATGGAAAGAGGGCTTCCCTCTCCCGCCCTGCGCACACCCAAACCCCGCTAGGCAGGATGCCACACGCTGCAACCCACCCCATGCTTTGGAGAGGGGCAGGAACCCGTGCCGCGTCGTCGCCACCTCCCTCCCGGCCGCCCCCCGGAGAGCAGCTCCGCTGGAACTGAGAAGCCAAAGGGCGGCTCGGGGGTGGGGGGCAGAGCAAAAGCCAGGCACCCTCCCGAGTGTCTATGAGGAGAAAACAGGGGAAGAGGGAAGAGAAACCCGGCTCCATCAAGAGAGCGGCTGTTGCGCTTCGCCTACTTCCCCCTCAGGCTCACTCCGCGTCCCTTTCGCCCGCTCGCTCGCCCACCTCCCGGATGCAGCCGAGGAGAGGAAGGGAAGCGGCGGGAGGCAGCTCCCCGGTGCCGCCTCACTCGCTCTCGGAGACAACAGCAAAGCCCGCAAAAAAAAAAAAAAAACCAGCGCTGCTCCGTCCCGGCACCAACTTTGCTGGTGGCGCCAGTAGGGCTTTCCTACCTCCTCGGCGGGCTTCCTCCTCCTCCTCCTCCTGCATCTCACTTCCCCGTCTGGCCGCTGTGCCACCGCCTCCCTCAGCCTCATTCGAAATTGAAATTCCCTGGCCAAGGCCGTCAGCGCGGCTCCAGCGCCCCGGCCTCCGCCTGCAGCCCCGCCCCCAGTTTTGACCCTCAGCCAATCGCAGGCTCCAGAACTACTGTCAGCGGCCATTGGCGGCGGCGGCTACGCGGGCCACATGACGAGGTCTGGCAGGCCGGATTAGGCCCCCGGGCCTTGTGTTTGACACCCGTGCATTATATGCTTTAGCTGAGATTCCTGCCCTGCAGAGGGTTGGACTAATGACCCTTGGGGTCCCTTCCAACTCTACAACTCTATGATTAGTACTGACAAATAAGTATTGCAGTTGTGCGCTGCTTTCATTAAAATCCAAAGGTCTGCATTGGGTTTCAGATGCAAAACTCTTAAGGGTGGAATTGTGACAGGTTGTGTGTTTTCTGCTGAAACCAGCAACCGTGCATCCTGTTCCCACACCCACTTTGGTAAAAGACATGTGTGATGCCATGTACTTGTGATGGCCACCAACTTGGCTGGCTTTCAAAGACGATTAGATGAATTCATGGAGGAAAAAGCAATCAATGTTAGAAGTCCGTAGTGGTGGTGTGCCTCTGAATACCAGTTGCAGCAGATCACAAGTGGGGAATCTTGCCTTTGTGCTCAGATCCTGCTTGCGGGCTCCCCACAGATAGAATCAGACTAACTCCCTCCTTGTTGTCTTACCTTCTTGCAGTGGCGGAGCAAGCCAAACGGGTGCCTTGGGTGGCGCATGTGCAGGGCAGGACACTCTGCGGGGCCTCCGAGGAATCTGCCTGCCTCCTCCCACTCAGTTGCCCTATAGCTGAGGGGGAGGCTGTGGGTGGACCATTTGAGGCAGCATGGAGCCTGCAGGCACCCAAGCCACTGCATCACTCCCAGGAGAGAGACACGTGGCTTGGGCGCACTGCAGGCCCTGCGGTGAGTGCCGCCTGGTATTTTGTCACCTCTCTCAGTGGTGACACCCAGGGCGGACCGCCCCCACCAAACCCCGCTTCCACCACCCCTGCCTTCTTGTTCCAACAGGCTTTGGGGAACTGACTGCTTTTAATGCAAAAGCTGGTGGCATGCTGTTTTTATTGCAATTATCAGTATGTTTTTAACAGATGGGAGAGAGAGAGAGACTGTTATCTCTTTTAATGTTTAATTGCTTTTTAATTATTATTTCTATGATTTTAGCTGTTCCTAGTTTTGTCTATAAGCCGCCTTGAGTCCCTGTCAGGAAAAAGGGTGGGGCATAAAGAAATAAAACAACAACAACAACAACAACAACAACAACAACAACTCAGGATCTTTTTTGCCCGTCTGCACAGTCTATAGGTCTTTCCACTTTTTCACAGCCCCTCTTGCTCTCCCCTCTTATGGCTGCTTATCCTAACATCAGACATGGACCAGACAGCCTTTTAAATATAAGACACATTCAAATAGGGGGCTGCCTTTGTAAAGTAGAACTCATGGCCATCCTAGACTGGTTTCTTCCACATCTTCCTCTCCACATGTCCAAACCATCCTCTGAGCTCCTACCCCACCTCCATCATTCAGCCCGGACACTGAGGTCCAGCTCTGAGGGCCTTCCGGCAGTTCCCTCACTGCGAGAAGGGAGCTTACAGGGTACCAGGCAGAGGGCCTTCTTGGTAGTGGCACCCGCCCTGTGGAGCACCCTCCATCGGATGTCAAGGAAATAAACAACTATCTGACTTTTGGAAGACATCTGAAGGCAGCCTTGTCTAGAGAAGTTTTTAATGTTTGATGTTTTATTATGCTTTTAATATTCTCTTGGAGCCACCCAGAGTGGCTGGGGAAACCCAGCAAGATGAGTGGGGTATAAATAATAATAATTGATGATGATGCATGATGCATGATTTCCATACCTCACCTCAGAAGAGCATGCAAATTGCAGCACTCACCACTCCCATTCCAATTTCCGATGGAATTCTCTGAGATCCCTACATGCAAACTGATGCATGTTTGGGGTTTAATTTGCAGTGTTACTAGTTTCATATTATCTAATAATCTGTCAGCTGTCTTGGGTACCCTTGGAAAGGAAGGCAGTGTAGATTAAAATAATAATAAATAAATAAATAACAACACTGGGCTTGGCTTGTTTTTCTGTTTTACTTTGGTGGTGCTCATTAAATCCTCCCCTCTAGAGAAATGTTTGGAGATCCAGCAAAAATGTTGAACAGGATGGTGTTGTTCCTAGAAATGAATGTGAATAACTCCCATTGCTCCTTCCTCTCCTCCTGACTTGCCTCGCAGTTGTCATTCTTGTAATCTGGGAAGTGAAGAGGCTGTTTAGTCATGGCATTTAATGTACACTGTAGACAGCTTTGCTGCGTTCCCTTTAATGGCATGCTGTTGCTGCTGCTGCTGCTTTATTTTCAAAAGCTAAATCTTAAACACAGCTTTGAAATGAAAAGGCCACTCTGATGTTCCTGTGTTTATAAAGCCAATCAATTGGTGCCTTCAAGCAATTATTGACTAATTAAAGACTATCTCACAGAAAACAGAGGAAAGCATTAGGCTCTTGCATGTGGAGTTAATGCCACTTCATAATATTTGCAGAAGGCCTCCTATATGGAGGAGCTAGCAGGCATTTATGGAACTGTCTAGCTTTCTTCACATGTTAATTTGCTAAGAAGAAATCTGCCTTTCACATGGGTACTGGGGCTACTTTTGCTGCACCCAGGCAGGTCTATTATGGAGCCAAAGGGCTGAGAGTTGAAAAGCTAGGTTTTCTAGGCATTATGGTTTCTGCAATACCCTGTATTTATATTTTAAATCCTGGTTGTTTGGGTAGCATTATTTACTGCTATAATTTCTTACTATCAGTGAGGCACTGAAATTGCTCATAATGGATAGGTGCATATTTAATTGAATAATTGCAAATAATTATTAGATACCGTTTTAAGTTCCGAAATTACTAAGACTGCATGCTGCAGTCAGTCAGTTAGATAAATAGAACCAAATAATTGAAGGTACCTTAAAAATTATCTAGTCCTATCCCCAATTGATGCAGAAAAACACACTCTTACAGCGTCCCAAATAGACATTTGAGTCTCGGCTTTAAAAAGAGCTAAGAAAGGCTGCCGGTCCCAGATTCTGCAGTCCGGGACTTGGCAGGTAAGCTTTCTGGGTCATGTGACCACCAGGACTAAACAGCTTCTGGCGCAACAGAACACGGTGGCGAAAACCAGAGTGCATGGAAATGCCATTTACCTTGCACTGGCATGCTTTCAAACTGCTAGGTTGGTAGGAGCTGGGACAGAGCAATGGGAGCTCACCCAGTCACTGAGATTCAAACCACCAACCTTCCACTCAGCAAGCCCAAGAGGCTCAGCAGTTTAGACCACAGTGTCAGAAGTGGTTTAGTCATGCTGGCCACATGACCTGGAAAGCTGTCTGTGGACAAACGCTGGTTCCCTCGGCCAGAAAACGAGATGAGCGTTGCAACCCCATAGTTGCCTTTGACTGGACTTAACCAGCCAGGGGTCCTTTACCTTTTACCTTCTTATAAGTCCACAGCAGCTGCTTCACCAGAAACCATGGGAAGGAGGGAGGGAGGGAGGGAAGAGCAGGAAGGGGAAAAGATCAGACAAATAAGAGAGCATTTTTCCCTTCCTTTGTGTGCTTAAGGTCCTTTATAAGCTTTATACTCATATTGTCTTTGACCCTTTCCCCCTAGAGTAGGCATCCCCAAACTGCGGCCCTCCAGATGTTTTGGCCTACAACTCCCATGATCCCTAGCTAACAGGACCAGTGGTTGGGGAAGATGGGAATTGTAGTCCAAAACATCTGGAGGGCCGAAGTTTGGGGATGCCTGCCCTAGAGCATGCATAGACAAACTCGGCCCTCCAGATGTTTTGAGACTACAATTCCCATCATCCCTGACCACTGGTCCTGTTAGCTAGGGATGAAGGGAGTTGTAGTCCCAAAACATTTGGAGGGGCGAGTTTGCCTATGCCTGCCCTAGAGGGGTGTGTGTGTGTGTGTGTGTTACACCCACACCCACCCACCCACCCTTCCCTACTCAACTTCAACCAGAATTTAGGCTTTGAATTTACAGTGTATGAGGATGTCAGCATTTTATTTTTGTTGTTGCTGGGGATCAGAGGATTCATTTTATACAAAGTGCTTTTAGGGGAGAGAGGAGGAAAAAAAATAGTTTCTTGATTGGAACTCTAACTGGCAGCTCTTATAAGAAAATGAATATGTTTCAGCTCTCCTAAGACATCCTTGACAGGTCTCTTTGGAGCAATTGATTCTCCAATTTTGTAATCTTCGACAGCGGAATTCCAAAAAAAAAATCATTTGGGGACCTAAGACATAGCACCCATGTGACTCTCTTTCCTTAACACTCTGGCTTGTTCTTTCTTGACAACAATTTATGCCGTCGTGTGGCTCATTTTCCTTTTTTCCATACCACTTTCTATTGTAAAGAGTAACGGCATTGTAGACAAGTAGTTAGAATTGTCGGAAGTTTTCCTGCCCTTAATTTCTCCTATATCCTTTTTCAGAATGAGGGGTGGGGGTAGGGTCAAGACTGGCAGGTGGTCATTTTGCAAGGGAAAGTGCAGAAAGTCTTGGATTTATGACACTTGGAAGCCCTAGGCCAAGCATCCCCAAACTGCGGCCCTCCAGATGTTTTGGACTACAATTCCCATCATCCCTGACCACTGGTCTTCTTAGCTAGGGATCATGGGAGTTGTAGGCCAAAACATCTGAAGGGCCGCAGTTTGGGGATGCCTGCCCTAGGCTATTGCAAGATGGTACATCCCCTTTCTACACAAAGATACTGAGTGGACTGGCAGCTGAATCTTACTTCAACATGGGCCAATGTTTCTAAGATAAGCAGGCTCATTTGGGAGGTGTTTGACAGGCTTTTGACGCACACAACTCTGATTTCCAACAGAAGGGAATGGACAAGGGGGGTTCAGGAATGATAGTTGCAGGTGAATGCCTGCTGCCATGGGTGAGCATTTCATTTCACCTGGTGATATGTCTGGCCCTGTTGGCATCTACAAATAGGCCTGGGGAAAGGCTGTCTCAAACCCTGAGAGAGATGGACTAATGAAATTTCTTATGATTTAAAAGCCTGTCCCATCATTCCACTCTATACATATTCAGAAGTAGAAGTTCATGATATTACCCATCTTGGGGAGAATGTAGATAGAGATAATGCCCCCATCTCACAGTACTCGAGTCAAGAGTCACCCAATGAGGCTGACTTTTGGACCATTCGAGACAAACAAGAGGGAATAAATACTTCATCATGCAGTGAATAGTTGAACCATGGAAATCCCCACCAAGATGTAAGGATGACCACCAATTTGGTGGTCATGGAGGATAAGGTTATCAATAGTCATGGTCACTATATATTAGTTAGATGAGATTTGTGGGTTGCAGGAACAGGGGAGTAGGAACAGCATCCTGAATTGGACCCAAACTAGTTGGTACATCCATGATAACTGAACCACAAATGGTTATCTTCAGCTGAGTAGTGGGTACAAAACTTTGGGATAATCTTTGTGTGATCACATCCTTTCTTGCTTTGATTCTACCCTGTTCTTCTTCTACAATTTCTAAGGCAGCATCCAGGCAGCACTTTATGTCACTTCTGCAACATTTCCTCACCTAAAACTTTTCACATTTTGTATGATCCCTCACACAATGTAAAAAAAAAAAAACAACTGCTGCTGAAAACCTACCAATTTAGTGCTCTTCTCCATTTTTGCACCCCTGTTAATTTGGGAAGTGGTGGTAGTTTTGTGCTGTTTTCTTAGATTACACTGTGTGATTAAAGTTGGGGCCATTTTCTACCATAGAAGAGAACCTTGCCCCCTGTTCTCATATGGGGATCACCGGGGATCAGAAGCATGAATGTGCATAATGGGTGATGACATGTCCGATGATTTCTGGCTGCTCTCATGCCACACCCACTGGTGCAAATGGAATTTAGCATGATACGGTAGTATATCAGTCAAAAAGCCACAGTTCTATAACACGACAGCTAGTTTGGTGTGAAAAGGAGCATGAGAAACCAGGATGGAAGCGCTGGTCTTGTAACCAGGAAAACTAATGCAATAACCCCCAGGTCTGAATGCACCCTAAGTCATTCCTTGCTTAACAATGATTGTTGTTGTTGTTGTTGTTTAGTCGTTTAGTCGTGTCCGACTCTTCGTGACCCCATGGACCATAGCACGCCAGGCACTCCTGTCTTGCACTGCCTCCCGCAGTTTGGTCAAACTCATGTTCGTAGCTTCGAGAACACTGTCCAACCATCTTGTCCTCTGACGTCCCCTTCTCCTAGTGCCCTCAATCTTTCCCAACATCAGGGTCTTTTCCAAGGATTCTTCTCTTCTCATGAGGTGGCCAAAGTATTGGAGCCTCAGCTTCACGATCTGTCCTTCCAGGGAGCACTCAGGGCTGATTTCCTTAACAATGATACTTGTGTGAAAACGTATGTCTGCTGATCTTGAGGCATTTAGAGAAGACTTTGTTTCTTTTTACTACTGCAAGCAACTTTTTTCTCCTCCTGAACTGGAAAGTAATTATCCTTCAGCTTTCACACTTCTCTGAATTTTGTGATACACCTCTGTGTTCAAAAAAAAATTTGTGTGTGTTTTGTTTTGTTTTTGCTGGTAAATGCATTGAAATTCATATTTAAATATGATTTTTACACAAAACTTCTTTTAAAAATAGTAATAGATCAATGCAGAAATGGGAGCAAAATGGACTTAGGAGTGAACACATACAAAATTTGCAGAGGCATTAAATAATATTCTCTATTATTGTTTTTGCTACTGTTGTCATCAACAGCATCATTATCCCACAATGCCCCAGAACAGGGCATTTGTGGAAGATACAACATAGTGCTCATGCTGCCAAGACAGTTGCTGTTCCTATTACTTACAGGAGCAGCAAAAGAACAACATCCCCCCCAAAACCCCAAATCCTTCATCTGTATGTGCCTGAAATGTGTCTACTATTGTTGGAGAACCCCGCCATCTTGGAAAATACGCCCATGCAAATGCACACACTCCTGGAAAAATGAAGTAAAATGCCCCTCCTGATTTCTCTGCATATAGCTAGAGTGGAGAGTTTTGAGAAGCTGTTTGTATTCTCCTCTGGTAGAAGAACTGTGTCCAAAATTCAGAAGTAGGTTGTGGAGCAGGGGAGAATTCCTAATCCATGGGGAAACCAATGTGCTGTAGTACTTTAAGTTCCAATAATCCACATGACCGGTGCTCAGGAATGATGGGAACTGTAGTGCAGATATGGAGGGCACAGCATTAGCTCTCCCTGGCCAAATTAAACTTGACCAGGTAAATTTGAGAGTGTTGGTATGGGAATCGGTACTCCTCCAGGCATTGGGGTCCCAAGTTGTTTGGGTCCTCTGCAGCTCAATTGAAAACAATTTACCTCCCCGGTGACAAAATTAGATGCCATCTACTGCAATTTTGGAGATTATAGATTAAATACTGTTTGTTTAATGGAAGTCTCCCTAAAGCGGCTTCATGTTTTTCGGACATAAATCATTTCCCACAAAAAAGTAATGTTTATGCAGTTACATGCTGATGGCTTAATCCCTTTAATCTTTTAATATTCTATAACTAGCTTCTACTTATTGCTCAAGATCCCCTTTGGAAAAAAAATCTTCTCAAGCATCAGTGTTGCTTTGATCGGTAGGCGGTAATGATATCCTGAAAATGGCATAGCAGATGGAATGATTTACACATGCATCTCTCAGCTTTAGTTATCTTGCAGGGTAGCTGTAAGAATAAAATGTATGTATGGCCTTCTTAGGGGAGGAATTTGAAATAAATGCAATTTTATTATTTGTTTAGTGCAATGCCAAATGATGCCATGTTTAAATGATGAATCAATCCCTACAGGTGAGCATTTCAAATTATTTGAGGCTAGCTGGAGGTACTTTCCAATTCAGATGGTTCACAGGTTCAGCTAACATGCATGGCCTCTAGTCATTTGCAGGAGGGAGACCTTTTCTTAGTCAGGCCTGCATGGGAGCAATTTAAAGGAGGTAGCCATAGGAGTCCAGGTGACCTTAGAGCAGGCACCCCCAAACTCCGGCCCTCCAGATGTTTTGGACTACAATTCCCATCTTCCCCGACCACTGGTCCTGTTACCTAGGGATCACGGGAGTTGTCAGCCAAAACATCTGGAGGGCCGAAGTTTGGGGATGTCTGCCTTAGAGCATCCCAGCACATAGAAAGCTAGCACGTCAGGGCAGGGTTAGTTTAGAACAGGCATCCCCAAACTGTGGCCCTCCAGATGTTTTGGGCTACAACTCCCATGATTCCTAGCTAGCAGGACCAATGGTCAGGACCAAACACCAGGGGGTGCCTGGTTTAGAATCCTTGCTCTCTTTCCTATGCCTGGAAGTTTTTGGCAAGGGAGTTGCTTCAGATATGTGAAATGGTCGGAGTCTGACCTCAAACTCAGCCCTCCAGCTGTTTGGGGACTACAATTCCCACCATCCCTGACCACTGGTCCTGTTAGCTAGGGATGATGGGAGTTGTAGTCCCAAAACCGCTGGAGGGCCGAGTTTGGGGGTGCCTGCCCCACATGCTGTTTCTGAGCATGTTGATGTGCCTTAAGACTACAAAGTTTCTAGACGTCAGTCTTGTTCCATTGCCACACAGTTTGTTAGCACTGTTTTGATGGCACTGGATGTGACACCCGTATGGTTGACAGGAAATCATACCGCTTGAGATTCTTTATTGGTGCCGGTGAATCTGAGCAAAATACAATTCCATCTGCTAGCATCAATTTGCAAGAGGTGTCTGCAGAACATCCTATGGAGTTGCGAGCAAATGAGGTTTCATCTCATTGTTAACAAGGTTGAAATGCCTGGCCTGTCACCAGCGGATATGACCCTCGTGCTCCAGCGGGCCTGTTATATTGTCTGTTCCAGCTGGTGCTATTGGTTGTTAATCAGAAGTGTTTATACCTTTCCATTCTCACTCGATTCCTGCCCTCCCCGACCAACTTTATATTCAAAGTTGGTTCATTACCAAGTGCATTGTGACAACCTGGTCTTGACATTTTGCTGTCAGCTCTCGGTGATTGGTCAATATTACTCCTGCCACCCATCACAATGCAGAAAAATTTGTGATCACACCAATTAGGATGTTTACTCAATGTTTGGTTTGCAAGATAGTAAACTCCAAGCAGGGGGTTTAAGCCAGGTGAACGAGAAAGAAGCAGGAGGTGGGTGTGAGGGGGAGCTCCTGTAATGCAGGCACAAAGCAGTAACTATTGACGTAGCGAAACCAGATTTGCAGGAGATGCCGCAATAGAAAACAGCCCTGTAGATCTAATGTGAAACTAGGTTCTTGGTCTCTCTAGGGCAGGGGTGCAGAACTTCAGGCCCAGGGGCCAAATGCAGCTCTGAGGAGCCAGGAGGACTCTGCCCAGGTCACTCTTCTTACTGGCAGCAATTCACATCCTCTTTGAGTGTTTTTGACGGCCGGGATGTGCCATTAAACTCTAATGCTCATTCATGGGTGGAGAATATAGAGGGATGTGTAGACGATCGGAAACTGCTTTATACCAGGTCAGATCATTGGCATACCTGTCAACTGTCCTGGAAAAACCGGGACACCCCATTTCCCCCGTGAGAGCACGGCAGTAAAATTTCAGCCCAAGATCTCGCCCTGGAAAAAGCTTTTTTGAGGAGCTCCGCGATTTTGCACAGCAGCCCCAAACACATGCTTTTAGGTGCTGTGCATGAAAACAAGTGTCTTTTCCAGGCCTGTGATCTTGTGCAGGTCATGTGACTCACACAGGAGTGCAGACCCAGGCGATGGTGTCCCGGGTTTTGGGCTGCATCACATTGGAGGGTATGCATTTTGCTCAGTGTTGTCTACACTGATTGGCAGGGTTTTAGACATTAGTCTCCCCAAATCCTACTAGAGATGCCAGGGATTGAACCTAAGACTTTATGTGTGCATGGCAGATGCCCTGCCACTGAGCTATGGCTCTTCCCAAAAGGTGTGTGGGTGTGTTTCTGTGTGTGTGTGTGTGTGTGTGTGTGTGTGTGTGTGTGTGTATGTGTATGTAGAAACTAGACCACCATGCAAATGTAAAAATTTACATTTCTTGCCCCCACCCTCCCCTCCTGATGGTTTCAAGGAGCCAGGAGGAAACAAGAAAGCTTTTACTTATGATTTATTCAGTCACTGTGGTAACAGACAAAGAATTCCAGTCTTTCCTCCATGATAGAGTTGCTCACTATGGCTCCTCCTCCTTCCCCAACAGCACCAGCCCCTACGGAAGCCTCCCATTGCCAAACGTCGCTGCGTACGTTGCTCTTGCACCTTCAACGACCGTTGCATCCTAGGGGATGGAGTATCCTCTATGCTCTCTATTGAAGTGTTCGCTGGCTGCTCTCTGCCCTCCCTGACTTCTCCTAACTCAGCATAGCTTGGCTGCTTGCCCTTCTCTGCCTCGTTATCCCCATCATTGCTTGGTGCACTTCAATACTGTCTCTCTCCTCCCTGTCAGCTACAGGAGAAGGGCGGGGGAAGATCTCCACCAGGGCCGTCTTTACCCAGAGGTGCAATGGGGGCGAGGAACCCAGGCGCCGAATTCTGGGAGTGTGTGTGCCAGGATGAAGCCGCCCAAGCTCTTAACTATCTACCTGTTAAAATGAAGGCTTGTGTTAACTTTTTGGAGCCTTAGGTTTTGAAACATTGTGCCTGTACAGCTATTCTGTTACACAAAATAATAAATAATTTTGATCAAGCTAGAAAAACAAAAAACATATATACCTAGGTATTAGTGAAATGTATTGACTTTGTGTGCTCATTTACCAAAGATGTGCCGTTCCCAGTGGCGGTGTTTGTCATTCACAATGGTGGTGCTTGTCAAACTCAACGATTTGGGGGCACTGGGCGGATTTTTGCACCCCGGCGGAGCATATGCTAAAGACTCCCCTGATCCCCACCATTCCTCTGCCTTTTCTTTCCAGTCCCTGATATCCTTGTCCATTGGCATAAAGCACCTGGAAAGTCCTATAGGTGTTGTTGGACTAAAGTTCCTATCATGCCTGACCAACAGGGCAGTCTCGAGCAGGTCGGACGCCCTGGCGCTGAGGGGCGGAGATCGCTCTGGCGCCCCCGTTCTCGCAGGGTGCAGCATGGTTGCCACGCGGCGCCCGGCCTACCGGCCCGGTGCCCTGGCGCACCGCACCGCCGGGGCTCTACCTGGAGCCGGCCCTGCTGACCAATGACCAGGCTGGCTGGGGACTGATAGGAGTTGGAGTCCAGCAGCATCTGGGGACCACCACGTTAGCTACCCCTGCAGTAACTTTTGCCAGCTGTGGCTTTCCTCTCAAGATTACTAAACTGTTCTTAGAAAATAGATGCCGGCTTCCTATTGATTTTAATTGAAGTCCTGTTAGTGTCAGAAACAAAATGTTTATGAAGTCGTGTCTATTGAGTACAGAAAGATGGCAGTGTTTAGATCTCCCTATGCCCGATCAAAAGCAGCTCACTAGACAAAGGGAGAATGCATGTCCTTGCACACAGGCACCACTGGGCTAGTTGATTTAATACAAAACCGGCATTTTAACTTCCCAGTGCTACATTTGAGATTATCGTGGGAGGGGTGGTTTGCGGGGGGAGAGGATTGTATACCATAGAGGCTGATTTAAAATCTTTAAAGTTATGCCACTGTTTAATGCAGGGCCACTGAAAGTAGGCGAGGCACAGCAATTATTATAACTGATAAGCTACTCTAGTCAATTTGTTAAACCCTAGCAACTCCTGCTACTGCATAGCGGCCAAGATTAACTTGCTACTTATTCAGGTATTATTACCCCTCCAACGACATTAAATGTTCCACTCCTCACAGTCACATGCAAGCATTTTTATATATTATATAATAATGTACTATGTAGGAAACAGATAATGGCTGTTGTTATGGAGAATGGGTACAGCAAAATTTAGCGTGTTCCAAATTATCTTGGGCTACCAGGTCTCTCTTTCCTCCATGCTGTGCAGAAGAGACATGCTGTTCTTGCTTATCTGATCAATTAAGAATATATAAGGGCCAGAAGCAAAAGTGGATAGAGCAAAGATGCAACTCTCACGTTTTTGTACAGTAGTGTGCATTCCAGCCATAGAGCCAGTGTGGTGTAATGGTTAAGAGTGGTGGACTTGTAATCTGGTGAACCAGGTTCACTTCCCCGCTCCTCCACATGCAGCTGCTGGGTGACCTTGGGCTAGTCACACTTCTCTGAAGTCTCTCAGCCTCATTCACCTCACAGAGTGTTTGTTGTGGGGGAGGAAGGGAAAGGAGAATGTTAGCCGCTTTGAGACTCCTTCGGGTAGTGAAGTGGGATATCAAATCCAAGCTACTCCCCCTCCTCCTCTTCTTCTTCTGTTTTTTTAATGAATTCTTTATTGAGATTTTAAAATAAGACATACACAACAATAATGGTAGAAAAAAAGAAAAAAGAGAAAAAGAACATACATAAATAATAGAAAAGAGTAAATAAGCAACATAAATGGACAAACAAATTAAATAATACTGGGTGAACTGAACTAAATTCTTAACTTAACATAACATAATACAATAAAAAATAACATGACATAGCATAACTTATTATGATATGACATATCAACTGTGCCAACAGGGGGGGGGGGACAAGGAAAAAAGAAAGAAAGAAAAAAAGAAAAAGAAAAAAGAATCACGTCTAAAAGGAATTGAATATGCATTTCAAATTGCACATTACTAAAATCTCTTCCCCCCCTTCCCCCCCCTCCACCCTGTTGTGACTTCCAACCTCTCCTATATTCTGATTTAAATTTCTCTGATGTTTGCATACGCTTATCCAATTTGGTTCTTTCTTCAAATTACTTTGTCTTATTTGTGCCCCTCATAATTCCGCTATAAGTTCCGTCCTTTCCACTTGTTTCTGCAGGTATACTTTGAGTGGTTTCCAGTCTTCTCCTGCTTTCTCTTCACTTAAACCTTTGGTTATACCTACCCTAATTGCCAGATTTTGATAATTTATTAATTTAGTCAGCCACTCTTCTTTACTAGGTATTTTTTCACTTTTCCAATTTCTGGCAATTAGGAGTCTGCTCGCTATGGTTGCATGCATCAGCACGCACCTATCTTTTGCTTTGATCTCCTCACTCAGCATACTCAGAAGAAAGATTTCAGGTTCTTTTTTAAAGGAATATTTGACTATTTTTTTTTAATTCATTGTATACCTCGTCCCAATACTTCTTAATTTCCCTACAGCACCACCATACATGTATGAAGGTGCCTCCTCTTCTTCTGTCAACAGTTTCCTTCTGTCATGAACTGGCAGGACAGTGAGGAAGTGTAAGAAGATCTTGGCGAGGGGTGTAGCCATGATTGGTACACAGCGTGACAAGCTGAAGAAGGGGAGGGGAGGTTGGGGACTTAGGAGGTACTCATAGGACATCAGAGGATGTTGAAGGGGCAGCTGACAGTTCACAGGAAACAGCGAAAGGCGACATACCACCAGTGTTGCCCATGTCTCCACGAACGATGCATGCTCAGAGGTGTCAGGAACTGTGGGAGGTGCACTTTAAGAGGCAGGTGGGAGAACACAGCCCGGTTTACTAGTTGATCAGGTGAAGATCATGGGGCTTGTTAGGTCTGGGAGGAAGTTTTGGTCACTCAGCTGGATTAAGCTCAGCGCAGGTGAGGATCACACATTTTATCAAGTGGAGGGGAACTGCTGCTGGGCTGGAGCAAGCTCAGGTGTGTCAAACAAGATTGGGAGGAATGAAAGGAAAGCAAGGCAGAGACTCTGTGTTTGCTAAACGTTCTCCATTGATGGTTCATGGCTTGGCTGCTTCAGGAACTCCACTGGACTGAATTTTTAGGACTGACCATAAGATTCCAAACCTGAATTTTCTGCAGAGCCTTATGGTTTGACCTTAAACCTTTCTCATTGATGGTACCTGAACCTGTTTGGAACCATTGGACTATGTGACTCCTTTCTAGTGTTGCCCTTGGGATTGTGGTGCACTATTGGGACTTAACCTCAGACACTGTGGTCCACCTCCAACTCCTTATCCAGGTAAGTAAGAGGCCTTACACTGCTCAACGACACGTTCCATGTAGGCAAAACCACTTGAGGAGGGCACACAGCTGGGCTGGTGAGAGGTGTTGCTTGAGGAGAGTCTTGAGGACTGAATAGAGAGGCTAGGGGAGCAACATTTGGTCCCAGGACTGAAGTTCCAAACCACTGCTATAAATCACGAGTTTGCCACTCATGGGTCTTCCAGCAAGGCTGACTTAAGCAAGAAATTCTTGAGTCATGAGAGGGAGGGGAGAAAATGTAAGATGGTCTCAGTTTAAAATGGAGGTTTCCCTCCCCCACAAACCTTGCTTTCATGGTCTCTAGGTTGCTGCATCCCATGCTTTGCATATAAGGAAGTCTTGCTTTGAGCCTTGGCACTTCCAGTTAAAGAATCTCGTGTGTGGTTCCACTGTCAGCTTGGAGAACCCCTGACAATTAAAGCAGAGACTCCATCCATGGATAGCTGTTGCAATATTTATTTATTTTATTAAAACATTTACAACCCACACTTCATCTGCACAGATGCCAGGGTGGGATAGAATGCATAGTAATCCACTTGGGACATGGAGAAAGCCCCCCCCCCCACTGAAGACTGATCTTAAGACATAGGCAGGATGCTATAGGGAGAGGTACATAAGGTAACTTTATATCTCCCCTGTCACAACCAATGAGGATAATGGATGGAGCTCAACAGGGGACATGTACCTTTCAATAGCCAAGGACAATTTTAAAATGTGGTTCTGACATCACAGCGACACCATACACTAGAAATCACTACAATACGACTTTGAAGAGTCATGGCTGTCCCCCAAAGAATTATGGGAAGTGTGGTTTGCTGAGGGTGTTGAGTTATCAGGAGCCCCCCCCATTCCCCTCACAGAAATACAACTCCTAAAGTGGTTTAACAATCCCAGTGGTTTAACAAACCCTCACAATTATAGCTCTGTCAGTGGAACATATTTTTCCACCTGAGGTGGTTGCCTCACTCTGCCTAATGGTAGGGCCAGCCTGGCCTAGCAGTTTTGGTGGAAATAAGGAGAAGCAGAGCTTCATTGTTTCCAGCTGGAAGCCTTTCATCTGTTGTAGACATAGGGGCCAACTCCTAAGGGCTCAAATAAAATATTGGAGGGTGGGGGGCAAAGTTGATGGGCATTACCCTTCAAATGACGTGCATGTGCCATGTTTTATGATTGCTTATGTAGGGTGGAGCTTACCTGTCCCCTCCCTAATATTTTATTCCAATTGGCACCCCTGGTTGTAGAAAGAGAGTTCTTTATCTATTTCTAGGCAAAAAACAAAATATCAAAGTTTAAACAAATGTGTTGCTTACATTTTCTCATGGCAACTTTTCTTCTTCATCCCTGTTGATTTCTGGATGTCATACTGTGGCAGCGCAACATGAGTGAAGACCTATTTGATTAGGGATAATGCAAGTAGTTAAGTTTTAATCCGGCCATCCATCCCTCTGTGGTATCCTTCAGAATTTCAATCGATCCTCTCTCTCCCTCTCTCTAAGGTCTTTGTGGTAATGATAGAGGCTCTTGGCTGAGGTCAGTGTCTTTTATCAATTAAAGTGCAGGGAGCTGGCAGGAAATGATGCAACAGAGTTCACAAGTTATCCTGATAGCAATACATTATATTTTTTTGTAGGTTAGGAGGAGAGAGAAGGGTGGGGGAAGAGGCAAGCAATATGTGAGGTAAATTAATTCAAGGAGGCCTCTGAAATGCATTTAATATTGATTATTATGATTCTCCCTCAGCAATTTTATCCGTGCCACATGGTTTACAGGCACTAAGGTTAAAGAGCCCCAGGTGGTTTTAAAAGCTGCCTGACGTACCTGCAGGGAAATGTGCCAGGCAGTCATTTTGATTTTTGAGACAGCTAGAGATGCATGTATCAGAGAAGCTTCCAGAAAGGGCCACCAGCTCTACCATACCATTAGGAAGAATGAGGTGGCCACATCAACAGCCGATTCTGCATGAAAGGTCAGCAAATTGTGAGTTATTTTGTTGCCGTTGGATTTTTACTCCTAGGTAGAGGCACTTGTAAAAATTTCTGTCTCAGATGGCAAAATAACTTGGTCAGGCTTGTATTCTAATAGAAATACCAGAGGAGAATGACAGTTATCCTTCCTGACCACCATTTTGGCACAAAATGATTTTTGCCTTGGCTCTCTATAACAAAAGTGGGTTTTTTTTTATTAAAAAAAGCTACATTTAAATGCTTTGCAATTTCCATTATTTGCAAATGTATTGATGCATAATTGGCACTTCCTCTACAGGTGCCTCATTGCTCCCCCCCCCAAAGTTGTTTGTTTGTCAACTTTATATAAATTGCTCATTGTTAGAGGCAGACTATAGGGGACTAAGGCTTCAATTCTAAGCATGTTTACTCAGAAGTCTCGATGAATTCAGTGGTGCTCACTCCCAGGTAAGTGGGGTTAGGAATGCAACCTTAATCTGCTTCCTGCTGTGAATTTTAATGCATTGTTCATTATTGCTCCTTTCACATGGAAATTAGCTTGAGAGCTCTATTTCAGTTGTCTGAATATACGTTGCAAATTTTAAAAGGGACTTGTATGTGTTTAAGTGGCAGGAAACATCCGTACAATCCAGGACGCAGAGTGCAAAATATCAACAGGATCCTAAACTGTCGCCACCTCATGCCTGAGTGATGGAAATGAGACTGCATGACAAGCTTATGCTGAACTGTGAAATCATGCCAGTGAGAGGCTGCAGTCCTGACCACCCCCCATTGCCTGGGAGTAAGCCCCTACTGAGCACTTGCACTGAGCACTTGGCAAGAAGGAGCTCAGCATTCTGAAGGATAAGAGCCTCCTATCAAAATAGCAGAGTGCATATTGAGAAAGAAACTCAAGAAAAACTAGTTACCTTAACAACTTGTTTTTCTTGAGTTTCTTTCTCAATATGTAGGAGGGAGTGGCCCTCAGAAACCACCTAGATCAGGAGTTGGGGACCTTTGGCCCATCTGATTGTGGTTGGACTACAGGTCCCATCCTACCCGAGTATTGGCTGTGATGGCTGTGGCTGGTGGGACGTGGGGCCAACCATATCTAGGGAAGCACAAGTTCCCCACCCCTGATCCAGGCAAACCCTTTCCATTGGGGAGTCTGCAGTGAGATTGTCCTCAAGCTGATTTATTTAAACGTCATCTGTCTCTAAAGGCTCACAATAATGTAGTCCTTAAGAGTCAACCTAGATGTTTTCCATTCAAACTAGAAAGAGAATAATGGTGAATCAGGCCCCTAGGGTGATGGGAAAGGGAGGCACAAGGTTTTAGCTCGGGATCAGTTTGTTAATTGTACTTCTGACAAGACCATTCTTCTGACCAGAGGAGTGGTGGACAGTTCAGTTATTGTGGTACAGGAAGGAATTCTGGTTCAAAAGATACTGGTTCAAAAGATAATTGCGTCTTGAAATGTCTCCTTATAGCTCCACACATGTTTAGTTGTATCTTGCTCTGATTGTGGCCCTCCTGGTTGATTCAGGTGCAGATGTGTATTTCAGAACAGCTTGAAATGTCAATGATAGATCATCATCATGCTTAAGGAGGAGTTTTCCCAGTTCCATAAGTAGTCAGACTTTTGATGTGTTTTTTCCTCCTTGGAAGAACCGTGTTCAGAGGAGAGAGTGTTTCTGAATATTTAAAGCTATTTGAGTAGGTGGAATCATAGCAATTGATTTTAAGGGTGAGCTGCTTATCCATTCAGAGATCAAATCTGGAATTTAAAACTGAGTCAGCTATCCTGGGTCAAATGTTTTTCGTAGCCATCAACCAGTGGCTAACCCCACGAGTCAAAAGATAGGTGATAATAATTTCATGGCTTACTAAGCTTCCTGGTGGTCCTCTGAAGCAGATCATAGTTGTTCCCCATTTTGCAGACATGAAACCAGATTTGAGGTTGCATCTAAGCTGGGATTTGAATACCAGACTGTCAAGACTACAAATCAATGCTCAAGTTCATCAGACTCCAGACCTCTGTAAGAAGCAGCTTCCTAAAGCACTTGTTGGTTATCCAAGTCATGAACCTTGAAAGTTAGCAGTGATTAATTGGTTTCCCGTGGTTCAGTTCAGATCAGCTTGGAAAAGGGGGGAGAGTTGGGAGAGCTCATATGAATGGGCCCTCTGTGTCATTGGGCAAGGTTCATTCCAGGAAGGCTATCATCTGGAAAGTGGAGGGCAGAGGCTCCCTGGCTGAGTATATGACATGGAGCAACATGTGTCTCACCCCATTGAGAAATCTCATCTATCATTATTCTCATTCACTGCGTGATCTGTAAGTCTAATAACTGAACAACAGGTCACAGTTCAGTGCTTAACCGATGCTGTAGAACAGCCAAGGTGAGCTGATACTCCCTGGCATCTAACCTCATCTGACTGAAGCTAACGGCAATCACTTTCATTTTTTTTCAAAAGTGCAAAATTGCCTGTTTTAGAACATCCCGTGTATTATTTGAGATGCGATCATGAGGGCACTTGGAGGGTAACACTCTTCAAGGTGAAGAGGTCCTTGCTGAATGCAGAATTTTAATGTGATGCCGCACAGCACCTAAACTTCTCAGATGTTGTCTCTATGACAGTGGCATTGCTAAGAATAACTGGGGAGAGGAGAATCGGAATAGGAGATATCCCTGAAGAATTTGACCTTCCTGTGTTGGATGTCTTCGAAGAACATCATGCTGAAATCCAGATAATGTTTAGAGAGCTTCCGAGCTCTCTAAAAGCTAATTTGTCTGGGTGTGAAGGATATGTTGCATATTTATAAATCTGCAGTTTGTACAGCTACTGTTTCATAACCTCTTATAGCATAATGATCGTTGAGTGGTCCTAATTCCCTTAAAGTAGAAAATGAAATGGATTTTCAGGGCATATAAGGTGTATCCAATTCTTCTAATTATTTACTCTTTTGAAGTTTGATCTCATAGAAAAAGAAAATAGAATGTGCCTGCTTGGTGTGAAAGCTGGATAAGTGATGAGACGTGAATGGGAGGTTAGCAGATATAATAATAATAATAATAATAATAATAATAATAATAATAATAATAATTTTTTATTTATACCCCGCCCTCCCCAGTCAAAAACCGGGCTCAGGGCGGCTGACACCAACAGAATTACAATAAAACATAAAAACAATTAATTAAAATACAGATTTAAATACAATATTAAAATTTAAAGTGCAGCCTCATTTCAAGTAGTCCATAAATCCAAGCCATGAGGGAGGAAAACACAGGGGTCAAGCTGAGTCTAACCCAAAGGCCAGGCGGAACAGCTCTGTCTTGCATGCCCTGCGGAAAGATGACAAATCCCGCAGGGCCCTGGTCTCCTGGGAAAGAGCGTTCCACCAAGTTGGGGCCAGTACTGAAAAGGCCTTGGTTCTAGGAGAGGCCAATCTAGCCATCTTATGGCTCGGGATCTCCAGAATATTGTTGTTTGTGGACCTTAAGGTCCTCCGTGGGGCATACCAGGAGAGGCGGCCCCGTAGGTACGAGGGTCCCAAGCCGCATAGGGCTTTAAAGGTCAAAACCAGCACCTTAAACCTGATCCTGTACTCCACTGGGAGCCAGTGCAGCTGGTAAAGCACTGGATGAATGTGATCCCGGGACCCTGTAAGGAGCCTCGCCGCGGCATTCTGCACCCGCTGGAGTTTCTGGGTCAGCTTTAAGGGCAGCCCCGCGTAGAGCAAGTTACAATAGTCAAGCCTGGAGGTGATCGTCACATGGATCACTGTGGCCAGATCAGGGTGAGAGAGGTAAGGGACCAACTGCTTGATGCGGCGGAGATGGAGAAATGCCACCTTTGCTGTGGATGCAACCTGCGCCTCCATGGAAAGGGAGGCGTCAAAGGTTACACCCAAACTCTTGACAGAAGGCGCTGGCACCATTTTTTATGACAGTGCTGGCTCTGGCTATAGGTTTTGGAGGACCTTTAGGCAACAGACTCTCAATTGTCCTGTCCTGTCCTGAGTCAGCTGCCTCATTCTGCCCAACAGTAGGGCCGACCCTGGAGGGCTGCTCATTTCTTTGGTGCTATGATTACTGGAACATAAGCAGCTGTCGGTTCAGGAATCTCTTGTCAGTGGGACCCCCTGCTATGTTGAGGGTTCTTGGCAGATGCCAAACCTTGATGGTGGCTCTGCTTCATGAAACTATGAGTGGCTTCAGAGATGATGAACAGGCAGTGTGGAACTGTTTTTCAAATGGTGGGATAGCGATTCCTGGAGACCCAGAGGGTGGCAACATGAGAACAGGTCTTTTCAGTGGTGGCTCCCTGCTTGTGGAATGCTCTCCTCAAGGAGGCTTGCTGATGCCCTCTTTGTCTAGTTTTTGGCACCAGACAAAACCTTTCCTTTTCACTGGGCTTTTGACCCTTAGTCTGAAGGGCTTTTAAGTATTTGCGGCCTCTTCTAGTGAGGCGGGATCTGCCAGACCTGTGAAAATGTGTGCATGTGTGTTTGTTTATTGTTTGATCATAGAGTTGGAAGGGATCCTGAGAGTCATCTAGTCAACAGTGCAGGAAATCTTTTGCCCAGCATTTATTGTATGTCGTTTTAGTATTTCTTTGCGCTTGTCACTTTGAGTCATTCTTGGGAACAAAGCAACGGCAACAACCACAAGTGGGCTCCAGTTCTCACTGAGGTATCTAGGCCAGGCATCCCCAAACTGCAGCCCTCCAGATGTTTTGGCCTACAACTCCCACGATCCTTAGCTAGCAGGACCAGTGGTCAGGGAAGATGGGAACTGTAGTCCAAAACATCTGGAGGGCCGAAGTTTGGGGATGCCTGATCTAGGCTGCCCCACTTCAGACTGCAGATGTGGGCTAACATCACAAAATGCTTCTTGGTTGCCTTCATTCTCTCTTTGTTGTCTTTCCAGACATATCTAGTTGATTATGGGCATCAATGACCTAGAGCAGGGGTAAGCAATATGGTGACCTTTAGAGGTTGTTGGAATCTAGCTTCTATCAGCCCCCAGACAGCATGGCTAATGGCCAGGGATCACGGGAGTTTTAGCTTAACTTTTGAAGAGCACCCATGTTGGCTCTCACTGAACTACAGATGAATCTTGAATCTGATCCAGCAAGGCTCTTCAGATGTTTTGCAGTGTGATGTGTACACACACACACACACCCCACTTTCTCTTCATAATTATGATCACTTTGGTAGTTTTCTCATAAACAAAACAAAGTGCAAGAGAAATAACATTAGCAACCCATTGCGGAGAGCTCATTTCAACATCTGCACTCAAATTGAAATAGCTCACGGAGAGAATGGAGGTCTCCTCTTCCTGCCGGTTAGAAAATGTCATTTAAATGTCAGAGATTTCTACATTCTTGACAATAGCTTCAATAAAAAACAATATGTAAAGTTTAACCAAATACCTTTTGAAAAGTCAACCCTCGGGATTTTTTTTTAAAAAAATATCAGTGTGATGTAAGGAAATACTGGCTTATATTTACTAGGGAATCATTGCAACGAGGATGTTTAGTACACTGTTATCGCTGGACAGAACAAGGCCTTCCTGCTCTGAGCTAGCAGAACAGGGAGAAGAGGATGAGAAGAGGGAGGAAAGGCCAGGAATCTCAGCTCACTGTGACCACATCCACATCATATGTTTAAAGCATTTGTACCACTTTAACAGCCATGGCTTTCCGAAATAATAATAATAATAATAATAAATTTATTATACTGTAGTTTAAAGTTGCTGAGGGTTGTTAGGAGACCCCTCGACCACTCCCAGATCTACGGTACATTTCCCAAAGTTCACTGGGAAGAGGGATTGTTAAACCTCTTTTTGTTTAGGGAAGCCTATACAGATGCATAGGATGTTGATATGTTTTATTCTGGTTTTCAGCTTATTGTTGACCTTATATTTTTTGAATTAATTTTTTGAATTGTTTTAACTGTTTTTACTGATAATTTTTTTTCCAAATACATTTTTATTGTTTTTTTCTCATGTTCATTAACATCAGACAAATCATAATCAACACATATACAACAAGTAGCTTTGCCAAGCTTTGACCCCCCCCCCCCAAAAGCAGGTAATATATTTTGATCTATTCACACATTTTCCAATTTTACAACCAAATCAATGTTGTAGGATCTATTTCAATCCCGCCAGTGTCTTTAAATTCTTATAATTCCCCTTTACATAATCAACAAATTTACTCCACTCTTTCTTGAATTTCATATCATCCTGTTCTCGGATTCTGCACGTTAGTTCAGCCATTTCCATATAATCCAACATCTTTGCCTGCCATTCCGCAAGCAAAGGTAGCTCTTGGGATTTCAATTTTTGGGCTATCAGTATTCTCGCAGCCACTGTGGTGTACACAAACAATGTTTTTACTGATAATTTCATTGTTTTATTCTTTTGCAAAACACTGAGGTTTGTGTTGTATGTTTACAATCAAGAGGTATGTGAATTTTCATAAAAGAAATACAATTTTTTATTTGTAAGATTCCTTGAGAACTTTTAGGTGAGGCTAAAATGTTGTAAATACATGCACTGCAGCCTTTTGTATTTTATTTGTCCTGCAAATGAGTGACGCCCCCTCCACACACACACATTCTGGGTGGAAGGCACAGGCCAAGCTAATATGTGACCCAGTTGTTTATGCGATTCCTTGGTTTGCTTTCCGAAGAACACACTTTCTCAAATGTGTGGCCTTCTCTTCCTGCTATTTTTTTCCTTTATGATTTTGTGTGTTCTGCTCAAAATGTGGTTGATTGTTTAGGGTGCCTCATCACCTTCTGCCTTATCCATCCATGATCTTCTTTTTCTTTTAATGTGATTGGTGACAGAGGATTATTGGGAATGGAAGCTCAGGCTAGCCACTCTGTAAGGGAATCTCTGAAGCAATGCTACATCTGGGGAGACAGTCACTGTCTTCAATTCTCCTTAGCAGATATTAACATCTGTCTTCCACAAATCTATCTGGTTCTTTTTCACCTGCTCGCTCTTTCTTTTCCTCTTCTGGGTTGGCAAATTCAACTGACTCTTCGATTTTCTGAGCACCTTGTTGTTGTTTAGTCGTTTAGTCGTGTCCGACTCTTCGTGACCCCATGGACCATGAGTTTGGTCAAACTCATGTTCGTAGCTTCGAGAACACTGTCCAACCAATTCGTCCTCTGTCATCCCCTTCTCCTAGTGCCCTCAATCTTTCCCAACATCAGGGTCTTTCCCAAGGATTCTTCTCTTCTCATGAGGTGGCCAAAGTATTGGAGCCTCAGCTTCACAATCTGTCCTTCCAGTGAGCACTCAGGGCTGATTTCCTTCAGAATGGATAGGTTGGATCTTCTTGCAGTCCATGGGACTCTCAAGAGTCTCCTCCAGCACCATAATTCAAAAGCATCAATTCTTTGGCGATCAGCCTTCTTTATGGTCCAGCTCTGAGCACCTTACTCAGCCTAAATAGTACATCATTTAGTTCCCATAGCACATGTCTGGTCTTCCTAGCCAGATTCAACGGGATTTTTGTATCTTTAAAAGGATGGAGCTCATAATTTCCTTTGTTCTGCCTCAATGAAGGTGAGTGCTGATTTAGCATCACAAAATCCACCTGAGTGAGAAAAGTTGCTCTAATAAACCAAACAACTTCCTCCTTTCATTTAGGGAGTGGCGCAGGTGAGGACAGGGACGTTAGCGTTCCTCCACACTTTTTATTCCTAGAAATGTTGTTTGGATGTCTGAACAGGGCTAACCATGCATATGATTATTTCCATATCCAACTCAGGTCAAGTCCTGTGCAACAACGCTAAATAAAGGAGAGCACAGGTGCTTCACCTTCAAATTTACTTATTTGAGTGTAGAGAACTATGCTCTATCTCTGAGCTATAGCCTCATCCTTTGTCCCACTGTTTGCCCTTCCTGACGGCTCTCTTCTCTTCTCCCACCTTCATCAGTTGGCCTTCCTAATTACTTTCCTTTATTTACCCATTCAGATGTTCATGGGCTTTTGCCTTCCCACCCAATACACTACTGCCAGATATGTTTACTTGCATGGTTTAATCTCATTACACTGTTTCTCTGTGAATGAAGCCTGTGAGCTGTTTGTAACTGGATTATACACAGTGGCTTTTTTATTATTATCATTGCAATTTGCTAAACAAGGTTATTCAAGGACTGCTACTTAGTGTAGAATTCCTCTTTGAGACATTTCATGTCTTTGCCTCGTAATTCAGGCACTCAATTCAAGCTTTCAAGTTTCCATCTTTTTTTCTCTGTTCATCTCACCCCCTCCTACCTTTTCTGTGTCTTTTTATGTTCTGCATTTGCTGGCAATAATAAGCAATGTGCCTTTTTTTTTCCTCCAGCTGTTGAGAAACAGCTTTGTGACTTATCATAATGTCGGCAAGGACACTAGACTTAATCAGCAATGCAGAAAATGTAGCACTGAGCACATTGCGAAGAAAAATGGGAATTTGCAACAAAAGAAGAAGAGGAGGAGGAAGAAGAGGAAACATGCTTTGCTTCAATAAACCCTTAAAAAAAATCTTTCACTTGCATTTAACATTTTGATCCAGAATGGTCACAAGCATGTTGTGGAATCTCACAGGCCCCAATCCCAGAGTCCTACTTCAAGGACAAGAATTCAATTTCTCATACAATTAAAAAGAGGGGAGACGGGGAACAAAAATGAATAAAATCCAACAGCAACCCAACCCTCCAAGAAACCCCAATCTGTGCAATAAATTACGCAGAGAAATTCTCCCAATAAAGCATTTTTTTAAATGTGCCAGTTTAACTGGGTTGAGTGTGTGGGTGCCTCAGCCTCATAAATCTTAAGGAAAAATTAAATTACGCTAAGTTGAGACTTGCATCTTGTAATTAAAACAAGGCTGATTCCACTAAGCCCTAAATATAAATTAACATTTCTATTTCCATTTTTATGTGCTCATAATTTCTCAGGATGAAGAGGAGGGGGGGGGAGAGAGAGACGCACGTGTGGTGTGGGGAGAGGGAGGAGGAAAAAGGAGATTCACCTTTCGTGTTGGGAAGGTAGCACACAATGCCGTTCATTGTCTTGCAACTCAGTTCAGTTAGCAAAGTGATTTGGGTTAGTTAGCCATTGTGTTTGGTTGAAGGCAGAAGATGAAAACCTCTCCATTAAAGGAAGGTGGAGGGAGTTCTCAAGGTTCTGACCAAGAAATGGAACTGTGGCAGGTGGGGCAGATGAAAGGGCGAGGCTTTGTAGACGGAAGCATGCTTGGCGAACCTGGTCCAATACCCCTGGCATTCCACTGACACGCTGATACCTCTGTTGGTGGGTCCTACCTGGCAATGTTCAGCAGCAGTGGGGTGTTCCAAGTAGTCACTGAGTGGCCTAGTTTAACTACTGTTTAAATCTCCCCCAGTGCGACACCACATTGGGGAAATTTGAAAGCTGATTACTCCCAGCCTTCTGGTTACCAGGGGCAAATGTGAGCAGTGAAACTAATATATTTCTCTAACAATGTTGGAGCTGTGGTTTTAACATGGTGTGATGAAAACTGTGTGGGGTGAAAGGTATGTGAAGCTTGCCTTTGAAGCTCCTGATTTGAGGAATAGGGATGTTTGGGTCAGCAGCATTGTTCTGGCAGACTGAAACTGCTCCCGCTCTGATTTCCAAAGCTTGCCACGTTTAGATGTCAGATTTCTGTCTGTCCTTTTGCATAGAGATTGGCCTTGTTTGATCTCTTTAGACAGCAGTAGGATGTTGTCGGGAGATGGCATATCTATCTATTGGTTGTTTTTTTTATATTCCAGCTTCCAAACAAATAGTGCTCAGCTCAGTTGGTTAGAGCATGGTGCTGATAACATCAAGGGTGCAGGTTCGATCCCCATATTCTAGCTGCATATTCCTGCATTGCAGGTGGTTGGACTAGAATCAGGGGTGGCCAACTCCCAAGAGAATGTGATCTACTCACAGAGTTAAAAACAGGCAGTGATCTACCCCATTTTGGGGGGTTCAGGTTGTTGAGCTTTTTTAGGGAGGAAAGCCTGTTTTTTAGGGGTTCGGGTCAAAGTTGTTGAGCTTTTTTAGGGGAGTCAAAGTTGTTGAGCTTCAGTGATCTACCAGTGATCTACCACAGACGTCCAGTGATCTACCACCGGTAGATCATGACATACCTGTTGGACGTGCCTGGACTAGATGATCCACAGGTTTCCTTCCAACTCTACAGTTCTATGATTCTACGTAGGTTTTGCTTTGTGAAAGCAAACCAGGATGAATGCTCACTAAAGTGGTAACCTGAAAGAGCCCAAAGGCAGGTGTACAGAAATGAAACATTTGCTTAGGATTGTTGCTTTATGGTTTGCTTCAGAAAAAAATCCCAAGTGGGTGGGAACTCATGCTAGTCCAATAAGTAGTATTGTAGTTGACCAGGTAAATGGGAGAATATAATGCCAATTTTTTTAAAAAAGCATGAATGATGTCATCTAACTGCAGAAGGGGTATTTGCTGGTGGTGTAAGCTCTGGAGCTTAGAGAATAGGGGTTGTAGCCAACTGTAGTCATACTCAGAGTAGTCCCATTGAAAATAATGGTCATGACTAACTTGGTTTTATTGATTTCAATAAGTCTGCTCTGAGTAAACCATAGCTGGATACAACCCCTAGATCTGGCCTGTAACATTATCCTTTCTTAAGTAGGCTAGGCTCAGACCATGACTGACCAAGGCTATCCATTAAACTTCATGGCAGACCAGGGATGCAAAACCAGACCTCCCCAGTGAAATCCAGCATGCTAATCATTATAGCACCCTTTACCAGCATATGTTCCTGAATAACAGCTGCCAGGAATAATAATTGGGCTGAGTGCCATAGGCTTTGGGATGACCAATATATAAGAACGAAATGTTTAACTAGATGGGATATTGGCTTCATCCAGCAGACTTCTATATTCTTATATATTTTGCTGGCATGTTCTCAGGCTTCCGTCTCCATTCTGGCTCAGAGAAAGACTCAGAGGGGGAGAAAATACCACTTGGGGTGTCATTATTCCCCACTCTTGGACCTTCCAGGCTCAAATATGTGGCTGTACCTGATTCCCTAAACCCAGAGGGCTTCAGGATAATGAAGCTTGCATTCTAACTGCAGGCAACAAGGGCTATTCTAGGGCAGTAGTAGACAATGCGGTCTTGTTGGACTCCAACTCCCATCATCCCTCACAATTTCCTGGCTTGGACCGATGGGAGCTGTAGATCGGCAACATGTGGATGACACCACATTGGCTACCCTTGTTCTAGGGCCCAAGATGATTACAGTCTTGATGAGGAGCCAGGCCTGTCTCCCTTATCGATTCCCTTGATGTCTCTACCGGGACTTCTAACAAGAAAGCCTGTTATTGCAGGTCAAGGTTGTATAATGTCAGCTAAGTGCTGGGCCAAGATAACTCACTTAACTCATGTCAAATAGCCATTGGATTGCAAGAATGTCATATCGCTGTCAGCTTAGAGAAGGTTCAGGCTTGCCACTTTATATAACAGGGCTCTATAGTTCCCTTTCTTTCCCTGAGCCTGTGAGTCATTTTCTCCCCTCGTTCATTAAACTGATCTCTTCTTTCAGCTATTTGCCTTCTCAAAGAGACTAGAGCTGAAAGGACAGACCAAGTCAGACAGGAATAACCATCAGTATAGCTTTTCTAGAGAGTAGGAGCTCCCTGTTGAATATCTTCTTCTTGAAACCTTTGGGTTGAAATGAATCGGGTCCTCGAGTGCTTCCCAAAGGCATCTGGTTGGCCATTGTGAGAACAGGATGCTACACTAGATGGGCCATTGGCCTCTTCTCATGATAATGATGTCAGTATGGTAAAAAGTCTGCCGCCCCCACACCCCAAAGAAAAACTTAGGCTATACATGATATGTCTTGCTTTTGTTCTGATCCAGGGGTTCCCAACAAAATTTTCTCGAGGACCCCTCATCGAGCCGCTATTGTGACAAGGACCCCCATTAATTCCTAATCCTAAATCTAATTCCTAATTCCTAATCTAATTTTTCCAGTAAGCTTAACACTGATCTTGGAAGGGTTAGGTTCAAGGGACGCCAACGATTTAGGTTCAATGGACACTGACAAGATCGGTTCGAGAGTCACTGACTTACTTGCTTGAACATCAAATGCATTATCTTCCTCTTCATCTGTAGGCCTTTGTCGTTTTAACGAACCACTTTTTAACCAATGGTCCATTTTTAGCTACGCGAACTGTAGCTTCCACGAAAAACAACGCTTTGTTTACAAACACTACTGTTTTGCAAAGAGGCAGCGCGCGCCAGGGAGGAGGGAGGGGAATGGAGAAGAAAGGGTACCTGCGCACTAGTGCACAAATGAAGCCGACGCGCGCAAAGCATCTTGGGGAGGTGAGTGTTAGTAGAATGTGCACGCTGCCTCTTTGCAAAACAGTGTTTGTAAAGCGCCACCTAACGGCCTACAGCAGAACTACTGCCTCTATCTAATTCTAGTTTTGCGCTAGACTCTGCTCATGCAGGAAGCGGCCAAAACAAAAAATCTGTTATCATACGAAATATATTTAATATATTTTTTATTCTAATAGCATCTTGCGGACCCCTCTGGCATAGCTCGTGGACCCCTGGGGGTCTGCGGACCACCTGTTGGGAACCACTGTTCTGATCAATATAACTGGTTGCTTTTTCTTCAACACCCTTTTTCATCCCCAGTTGATGTCCATAATACTACTTAGCTAGAGAGATTTTATTGTACTTATTGCAGTTGGATAAATCTGCATTTAGCTGGGACGTGGGTGGTACTGTGGTGTAAACCACTGAGCCTTGGGCTTGGCAATCGGAAGCTCGGCGGTTTGAATCCCCGCGACGGGGTGAGTTCCCATTGCTCGGTCCCATCTCTTGCCAACCTAGCAGTTCAAAAGCACATCAAAGTGCAAGTAGATAAATAGGACCTAAATAAATAGGACCTCTGGCGGGAAAGTAAACAGCATTTCTGTGCGCTGCTCTGGTTTTGCCAGAAGCGGCTTAGACATGCTGGCCACATGACCCAGAAAAACTGACCCGGAAAAACTGTCTGTGGACACACATCAGCTCCCTCAGCCAGTA
Source organism: Zootoca vivipara (assembly GCF_963506605.1). NCBI lineage: Eukaryota > Metazoa > Chordata > Lepidosauria > Squamata > Lacertidae > Zootoca > Zootoca vivipara. Next base: position 52,551,358 of record NC_083286.1, on the reverse strand, counting down.
AAGTGAGATGAGCGCTGCAACCCCAGAGTCGTTTGTGACTGGACTTAACTGTCAGGGGTCCTTTACCTTTACCTTTTTTACAATAATTCTGTACTGCTTTTGAGAGTTTACTGGCATACCTTTTCTCGGTTGAATATTATTTGGGGTGGTTTAAGAATACAATTTTATCTACAATAATGGAAACTGGGAATATGATCAGGAACATACCAGAGAGTAAATCCTATTGAACTTGCTTCTGAGTAAAAATGCTTAGGATTGCAGTGTAAGGCTGCAATCTTTACCCAATTACCTGGGAGCAAGCTCCTTTGAATACAGTGGGACATACTTCTGAGTCATGTAAAGGCTTGCAGTATAAGGCTCAACTTGCAATGCTGGAGCAAGGGTTTCATATGTCAGTTTCACCATTGCCTTCATTCGGTTCAGGAATTTTATTTTGAGCATAAACAGGACTCCATTTTTGCACCCACACCCACACACAAAGCGCATGTGCAAAGGCTCCTGTTTCCATAATGTACAAGAGGGTGGGTTTGATCTTTCTGCCACTTTTAATTGTTCTCTGACATGTGGAGGGGAAGAAAAGGAAAACTGGAACATTTTGGTTTTCAGAAACCAAGATGGTTTCTGTAATTTTGGGACTGTCACTGGTAAATCAGGACACTTGGAGGGTTGAATCCTGACTGAGGTTGAATCCTGACAAGACAGAAGTACTGTTTGTGGGGGACAGGAGGCGGGCAGGTGTGGGGGACTCCCTCGTCCTGAATGGGGTAATTGTGCCCCTGTAGGACCAGATGCGGGGACACAGGTGGCGCTGTGGTTAAACCACAGAGCCTAGGGCTTGCCGATCAGAAGGTTGGCGGTTCGAATCCCTGCGACAGGGTGAGCTCCCATTGCTCGGTCCCAGCTCCTGCCAACCTAGCAGTTCAAAAGCACGTCAAAGTGCAAGTAGATAAATAGGGACTGCTCCGGCGGGAAGGTAAACAGCGTTTCCGTGTGCTGCTCTGGTTTGCCAGAAGTGGCTTTGTCATGCTGGCCACATGACCTGGAAGCTGTACGCCAGCTCCCTCGGCCAATAATGCGAGATGAGCGTGCAACCCCAGAGTCGGTCACGACTGGACCTAATGGTCAGGCGTCCCTTTACCTTTACCTCTTAGGACCAGATGCACAGCCTGGGAGTCATGTTGGACTCACAGCTGTCCATGGAGGCGCAGGTCAATTCTGTACCCAGGGCAGCTGTTTATCAGCTCCATCTGGTACGCAGGCTGAGACCCTTCCTGCCCACGGACTGTCTTGCCAGTGTGGTGCATGCTCTAGTTATCTCTCGCTTGGACTACTGCAATGGGCTCTATGTGGGTCTACCTTTGAAGGTGACCTGGAAACTACAATTAATCTAGAATGCGGCAGCTAGACTGGTGACTGGGATCAGTCGCCGAGACCACATAACACCGGTCTTGAAAGACCTACATTGGCTCCCAGTACGTTTCTGAGCACAATTCAAAGTGGCTGACCTTTAAAGCCCTAAACGACCTCGGTCCAGTATACCTGAAGGAGCGTCTCCACCTCCTCATTCTGCCCGGACACTGAGGTCTAGCACCGAGGGCCTTCTGGCGGTTCCCTCGCTGCGAGAAGCCAAGTTACAGGAAACCAGGCAGAGGGCCTTTTTAGTAGTGGCACCCACCCTGTGGAACACCCTCCCACCAGATGTCAAAGAGAAAAACAACTACCAGATTTTTAGGTGACACCTGAAGGCAGCCCTGTTTAGGGAAGCTTTTAATGTTTAATAAGTTATTGTATTTTAATATTTCTGTTGGAAGCCGCCCAGAGTGGCTGGGGAAACCCAGCCAGATGGGCGGGGTATAAATCATTACCTCCTGGCTTACCTCCTTTTTTCATTAGCTGCAGCAAAACATGCTTCTGGTGCATCTGAGGCTGGATCCAGACACATCAAAGAAGCATATCAGTTAAACTTGTTGCAAACTTTGTATGAGAAATCAGGTTAGCAAAAACAGAACTCCACAGCACCATCTGGTGTCACAGTGTTAGAATGCATAAACAATGCACACAAAGTGAGTTTTCTTTGTCAATGTAGCTGAGCCCTGAGTCTGCCACACAGTTGCCAGACTCTCCGCTTAACCTCGGCCACAGGTACATAGATTTGCCCTTGTTTTCTTCTGTTTACTCCTGGACTCAGTAAAAAAAGCAGTTCTTTGCTTCCTGGCTCATTTTACGGTAACTAGTTTTGGTGGCAAGTCTAGTTTAATCAATATAAACCTAGAATTCAGTTGCTGAACCAGGACCTAAAAAATCCAAGACGGGTTGTTGTTTTTAAAGCCCTGTTGCAAACACAGTTATTGGTTTGTGTCTAGCTAACAAGTGGGAAGAAAATTCTCCCCATGTTGTCCAGCAAAATTAAAGGTACATCTGCTCAGCAGTGGCCCCTTGAGCTTAAATGAGATCTCAACAGTAATAACATTCTGAAAAATAGCATTTCTCATTCCTTACAGTGGCTGTTGGAAGTGAATTGATTTTGATTGTCACAGCTGTTCAGATGAGAATAATGAAGGAAAGCTTCCTTTTCTTAATTATAACATAACAATGCCTTTTGTGAATATTTAAAATTTCTGGTGTCAAATCCTTGCTGTTCTCGGTGCTTTCATCTACACAGAAAGAGCAAACTTCATAAAGTATTGTTTCTGATCTGCTTTTAGTTTAGTATTTCTAAGAGAAGTCAGGTTTTCCTGGGGGGAAATGCACACAAACATCTACAATACAATCTCCCCCTTTTTTATTTTAAAATATCTTTAAATGTACCAATGCTGTAAAGCATTCAGAAGATAAATCTATGTGAACGGATGGTACAGTGTACCAAGTAGAAGAAATGGTTCAGTATTTTTCAACCATATCTAGGCCTAGCAGCAATGTGTGTGTGTGTGTGTGTGTGTGTGTGTGTGTGTGTGTGTGTGTGTGTGTGTAGATAGATGCTTTTCAAATATATGCCATTTCCCAAAGTGCTTTGGGTAGATCCTTTTGTTGCACACACACTCACACAATGAATTATGTATAGCGCTCCGACACTTAGTCATTGTATTAGTCCATGTAGTATTTGTGTGGAATCTTTTCAAATTCATTGCCAGAGTATTATCATATTAATGACTCTGGCAACTGAAGTTATCGGGAAGAAGGAAAGGGGGTGGCGGGAGAATGAATATTTAAAAGTCCATGCCAGGTGACATGGGGGAATATTAATTGTCAGTTGTTGAAGAAATTGAATGTCCAGAAATATTATGGAGACTACTTATCTAGAAAATTACAGAAAAGGTGTCTTTGTTGTAGGCTCCAGGGCTGTTGGCTTAGGCCTGATTCACAGAGGCCAGTTTCTCTCCACACAAGCAGACATGGGACCATAATTGTGTGAGGAAACCAAAAGCATCTCTGCTATCCAACCTAATTGTACACTAAGGATGGATGAATTTGTCATTTCAGATTCTATTTTTTGAATCACACCTGTCAAAATTCCCTCTTTTGTACAGCTTAAAAGTACAGGAGTTCTGTCTTCCTTTCCTTCTGGTGTGTGTGTTTGTGTTTGCAAGGAGTCATGTTCATAGCTGCCAAGTCTCCCGCATTCCCCGGGAAATCCCCGTTTTTCCAGCTGCTCCTAGCTGAAAAAACGGATTTTTTTTTTTGGTTTTTCCCTGGTTTATTCTGGCGCGGCGGCCATTTTGGAACTGGGCAAAGCAGCATCAAAAGTCATTTCTGAGCATGCTCCGCCCAGTTCCAAAATGGCGGCAGCGCTACTTCCGGTCTGCTTCTTCTGGCCCGGTCCCTTATTTCTCCGACAGCAACTTGGCAGATATGGTCATGTTGCAATTTGAGGTTAATGGTGAGTCTGCTCCTGGGTCACACAATGAAACAAGGATTAGCATCTTTAGCTGCCTGTTGAAGTTTGCACCCGTGCAGGAGGTCTCCAGCACCTGCCGTCACTACCTCTTCACCTGCCATCTACATTTAGAAATAATTGATACAGTTAAACAGAGAAACAATACCTCTAAACAGTTCCAGCCCATCCATGAGACCAGATGAGGCGACTGCTTTAGACGGTAGGATCCACAGGTGCAGCAAATCTGGCCCACCGCTTACTGCCAGTGGTGGCAGCAGCAGTCGGCACCTTCTCGGCAGTCCCCCTACATCACCTTTACAGAAACTAGGAAGTGCTGCTGGTCTCCTTCCACCCTTTGGGAGGAAATGGTGGGGCTGCCCTCTGGGGTGGCCTGGGCTCTGCACCCACACAGTATGATTCAGAGGTTTCTCCCCCTTCAATGGCCTTTGATTTCCACTCCAACCATTGGATGAAGTTGATTTGATTCTGCCCCCCTTGTTCTCGATATAGATCTATATTTCCCTCAAGTTTCTTGGGCTGGGGCTGCCTCTAACCATAGCAGGGAACAATGACATAAGCAGGTTACCTGCATGCTCAGTCCAGGTTCTATGACCCGCTCAAGTACAGGACTGTCCTCTGTAAATGGCCATCCTATGTTTACAGCAGCCTTCTTCAAACTGATGCTCCTTCAGACGTTGCTGGAGTCCAGCTCCTAGTACTCCTGGCCAACCAAGGGCCAGGAATGATGGTGCTTGTGGTCTAAAACATCTAGAGGGCACATAAGTGAGGAAGGACACCTTCACTTTGCTGAAGGATGAAAAGGAGACTGCCTTTACTCCACTGAAGTCTGGGTTCCTCTCCAATCATGAAAGCAAACCAAAAGCTGAAATGATTTAAGGGGCTCTGTTATCCTCAAGATTCATTGCGTGTTGAGGTACCAGTACAACCCCCCCCCAATAACTCACACTTCACACAGGAATTTAAGTTTAAGGTTTTTGTCATTATTTTGGCCACAAGTTTATTTAAATACAACTAAAGTGAGTGGTTGCTTAGGCATTGGTTCCCGCCATCTGTCCCCCGCCTGGGACAGAACAAACTGACTCCTGCTAATGTGCTAGGGAAGTCAGTATAGGCGAGCACCCTCTGAGAGAGGATGGAGCTGGGAGCCAAACCCTTCACCACTCCCTCGGATGCTCCCCAAGGCTCATGCGCGGTCCTAGCCCCTACCGGGGGTACAGACAAACATGTGGAGCCCCAGGATTCCTTTAATGGAATATTCCTATCAGCAGCAGCAGCAATTTTGAGGGGCAGGCCCAACCAAATCCTTACCCCTCCACCATCCAAATTGAACCAATGCTCTAACCGCAACCTTACAAGTTGTGACGATTTGCTACGCAGTAGGCAAAAACCGCAGGGCACCAGCCAATCAGCCAAGTGGACAAAATTCCTACCAGGCCCCTTTTCCAAAACAGGAGACCCCATGACATGCATACCAATGTCAAGCGCAAAGAACCCCTAAATATAGGGCGGGGGGCGGGAGATCCGTTGCAAGCAGCAAAGTGAAACCGCAAGCTGCATGCACTAGTATTTCAAGGCTATGGCTGCCAATCAATTAACTTGCAACATACCAATTTCCCCAGCAACAGCAAACCCCCAATCACCCTTGTGGCCAACTAGATTGACCCGCCCAACAAACCTGGGATTGCCCTGTTAACCCTTCTACAACTCGTGCTCTCCATGATTGGAGAACCCGTTTTATAATGCACACTGGTCATTTACTGTGCTTGCTTTCTCCCTTTTTTCCTTTCTGCAAAACCCGGTGACATTTGTGTATTGCTAACCCAGGTGGCGCTGTGGGTTAAATCACTGAGCCTAGGGCTTGCTGATCAGAAGGTCGGCGGTTCGAATCCCTGTGACGGGGTGAGCTCCCGTTGCTCGGTCCCAGCTCCTGCCAACCTAGCAGTTCGAAAGCACGTCAAAAATGCAAGTAGATAAATAGGAACCGCTACAGCGGGAAGGTAAACGGTGTTCCCGTGTGTTGCTCTGGTTCGCCAGAAGTGGCTTTGTCATGCTGGCCACATGACCTGGAAGCTATACGCCGGCTCCCTCAGCCAATAATATGAGAGGAGTGCGCAACCCCAGAGTCGGTCACGACTGGACCTAATGGTCAGGGGTCCTTTACCTTAAAATGCGGCTCACCGAGCTGTAGACAATAAATCCCATTAAACCTTTCAAATCAATCTGAAACCAGTTTCAGAAGAAAACTGCCCAACTCTATAAGTGATGAGTGATATTTTTGAAAACAAAAACTGAGACATGGAAAACCACTCAAAGTGTGATAGTGGGGTGGGAACAATCTACTCAACCGGTGTCGGAGAAAGGAATCGCCAGGGCTCCTTTGGTCTTAATCTGTTGGGTAAATCTACATCAAATAGTTCAGGAAAGAATTATTGCCTCTTCCTAAGCACTGTTCCTTTCCTTTCCTTCCTTTTTAAAAAGAGCAGTACTTCATGAGTGTTTTCCCCTCATGAGACCATTGAGTAATTGAGCTCTCCTTACATTTTTCAAACGGCATCAATTCCACGTAAGGCCAATAATGAGCATTCTACCAAATCCCTTCCTAATGTCTTGGCAAATGCTGATGTTCTGTAGAACTACTTCCAGCTGTGTCTAGATAAAGCAAGAATCAAGTAGAAACACTCACAGGACAAAATTTATGTCATCCGTGGTGAGGGCCTAAACTGGTTTATTTGCTGAAAATTGAGGCACCGTAATAAAAGCTGAGGTTTGCTAGGGCAAATATTTATGGGATTTTTTGGGGGGGCGGGGCGGACGGGCTGTTAGAACACACTGTCCAATATTATTTTGTACATAATTGTGGTTTGTGTAATTACACTTGTTTTGCAAAATATTTCCCAACCACTGCATACTGAAATGAGGAAGCAATGTAAAGTTCTGGTGGCTGTGAGGAAAACTGAGTGGAGAGTCCTGGGTTTTAAACAGTAGAGGGTGCAATGAAATGTCATACAAAAAGATGAGCAACAGCTGAAAATGCCACCCTTATGATGAATTCTTGCTCTCCACTTCTGAAATGTCCACCATGTCTTGCTATCATTGTGTATATAGTTTTTCACCCGGGTTAAGGGCAAGTACTTGAAGGGGGAACTTCATGTAGAGGTGAGTGGGTGGAGCAAGCCCGGCTGAGAAATAAGCAGGACTCCTTGTCTACTACGCTTAAATGAAGCTGTTCCTTTTTTAGTTTACCTGGAGTCCATTTCTTTCTCCCCACCCCTTTTTTAAAAAGGCAGCCCAGGTGGGCAGCAACACAATCATTATGCTGGGCAATTTCCTGCCACTGTCAGCCATTGGAATGGGATGAAGCAGGGAGGGCCCAAGACATTTTGCTGCCTGAGATGATGAACAAAATGGCGCCCCCATTCCATGAGCAGAAATTGACTTGCTGGCGGTTGAATTTTGCTTAAACACCAGTGACAGGACAGCTTCCTTCAGCACACCTGAGGGCGGCAGGGAACATGGCATCAAGGAGGAGGCCTTTAGCCCTTGCCCTGCAGCAGTCCTGATCTGAATATAGAGGCATCTATTTTTTTTAAAAAAAATGAAATAATAGTGCATTGGGAGCTCTTTCAACTGCAAGTTGCATGAATAGAGTCCTCTGGTTAGGGTCAGGCGTGTGACTGGGGGGAGGGGAGAGTTGAGCCAGAGTCCTGATCCCCCCCCTCCCTCTCCCTGATCAGCTCTTAGTTAAAAACAACAAGAAGAATGCCAAATGCCATGAAAAATGTCACATCAAGCCTTTAGATCGTAACCATGGTTGCAATCCTGACCTCCAGGTGCTCGAATCTCCAGCAGGGCCCCTCAGCTCAGCACCTTATCTCCTGTTTTTCAGTTTCTATTGGCCTCCATCCCTTATATCTCCATCCCTGGAACCATAAGCTTATGGAAAGGGACTGTGTCAGCTTAAGAGATCTATATACTGGCTGGCTGCTGTTGGCAGGTACTTGGTAGGTTATTTCTAGAGAATATTGATAAATTGTAGACCACTTTTTCCACTTCCGGGTGCGAGGCTCCCATCAAACCTTGCTCTTTCAATCCTTTCGTCATCATTTCCCTATGCTCGTCTTGAAGGGTGGCCCCAAATAGTGCCAGTATTTTGTGGGAGGGATTCAGGTGCTTACTGGGAAATTTAGGTATGCACAACTAAAGTAGATTAAAGCGTTCTGTTGCTCCAGTGTGTGAGAGTCACCTTAAAAGAGACATGGACTTCCTGCTGGTAGGAAAGTGATGAGGAAATGAAAGAGAATGTTTGGAATGTACAATGATTAACAGGAAGGTGGATGGGCACCCCCGTAAGCAAGCCAAGAGGAATGCTTAATTTCATTTAACTCCCCTCCCCCACCCCAACCCACAAAAGACAAATAAGAACAAATGTCCAATAAAGATCAGACATAGTTGGAATTCTGTGTAAGTTTTGTGAAAGCAAACCAGGTTGAATGCTCACTAAACTGGTCATCTGGAAGAGCCCGAAGACAGATGTGTAGAAATGAAACATTTGCTTATGGTTGTTGCTTTACGGTTGGCTTTTAGAACTGCTTCCTTGCCATTTTTCATGGGTTCACCCTCCCCCAAGAGCAGATGCCATGTTCCGTCCCCTGCCCCCACCCTCCCAAGCCACATTATAGTTGACATTTTAAAGAGGGACCTCTTCCTTTGCGATTAGAAGCTCCTGAATGTTTGGACGAGGCCTCCTTGATTGAAACGGAGCAGGAGACCAAAGGGCTGGTAGTGTGTGAAATCCTGCTGTGTGTGACAAGGATGTTCCGATATACTTTGTTGCTGAGATGGTTGAAGCAGCGCCCTGGTGTTTTGCGATGGCAGCAGATGTAAATAGGCTTGCGCTGTGCTCAGGCAGATAAGGACGCTTGACTTATGTGCTGTCAATGCTCTTCTGCTTTGGTAGGGAAAATGAAATCTGCGCCCCATGCAACTAGACACAACTTTCAAAGAACTGGAATGGCAATATTATATATGCAAACTAGTCATTCCTCTTTACTTTCTCAAGAGGAAGAATGTGACTCTTCAGCATTCAGCCCAGCCTGAGACATTCTAGTAGCAAAAACAATCCAATGCATTGAGGAAATATTTTTAACCAAAGTGACAAGACAAACCACTCCCTCCCCCATCCTTTTTTTTTTTGCTGGGGGTATAAAACTTCTTTTTCCCATGTCACTGGTAGATCCATGATCAATACAGTATTTGCTCAGCAAAAATTCATTTTTTGCTTCCTTTTAAGCGAGCACCAGCTTCAAACCTGGATTTGTGCTCAAGCTTTTAGACATGGTTATTGTCATTCCTTAAATTATAATAACAGTTGCTTATGTTTATTTCTCTACTGTTTATCTGCTCCTGGTCTGTAGTTGGATTGTTAGTATTTGTTTGTTATTATTCAATGTATTTATATCCTGCCTTTCTCCCAAGTTGGGATTCAAGGCAGCTTAAGTCTTTTTAAAACAACAGGGTCACTTGGCATACTACCATAGAATTGTAGAGTGGGAAGGTTACCCCAAAGCTCATCTAGTCCAGCCCCCCCCCAATACAGGAATCCTGCCCACAGCAGTCTTGGGGTGGGGTAGGGGCTCAAACCACCAACCTTCTGATTAAAAGCCAGGTGCACAGACCCATTGGGCCATGGCTGAGTTGACATCTCTTAGTTAACTGCTTTTGGATGCCCACAAAATAAGCTTGCCCTTGGAATTTAGGCAGCATTACTTGGCTTTGGAAGGACCCAAGTGGCACTATGGGTTAAACCACAGAGTCTAGGGCTTGCTGATCAGAAGGTCAGCGGTTCGAATCCCTGCAACGGGGTGAGCTCCCGTTGCTTGGTCCCAGCTCCTGCCCACCTAGCAGTTCGAAAGCACATCAAAGTGCAAGTAGATAAATAGGGACCACTCTGGCGGGAAGGTAAACGGCATTTCTGTGTGCTGCTCTGGTTCACCAGAAGTGGCTTTGTCATGCTGGCCACATGACCCGGAAGCTGTCTGCGGACAAACGCTGGCTCCCTCGGCCTATAGAGTGAGATGAGCGCCGCAACCCCAGAGTCGGACACGACTGGACCTGATGGTCAGGGCCCCTTTACTTGGCTCCAAATCAGAACACAGAAATTTCAGAACACAACCTGTTTTTCCTCAGGGTTGGAAGGGAAGGAGAGCTGGCAAGCAGTTTATCTTGGAAATATGGAATGAATGTAAATAAATGAAAACTTTCCACCTGTAGATTTTGTGGGAACGATGCTTGTACTTAAATGAACTTCAGCTTTGGAAAGAGTTTTTACAGGGCGTATTAAGTTGTTATTTTTCATTAATCTCTCCCACTATCTCTCTCTGAGGTTAATTCTGCTGTAGAGATCATTGCCTTCTGAGGTACAAAAAAGAAATTCAATCTTTAGATAGTACCTATTAAATCAGAACGACTTCCCTGGTACTTTCTGTGATGCACACATCTATATCTGTAGAGAAAACGACAGTCTAATTCTGCTTAGTACTTTCAACCTGTTTTCTTTTTCATTGGAAAAGTTAATCTATGTGGCTAAAATAATCTCAGGTCACCCAAAGGGTGAATTGAGAATTTCTCCCCGAGATGAGAGAATAATTTAGGATGGGTGCATGTGCTTTTCCAACCTCTTCCTGATGCTCATACTTTCAAACTACAGCTGAAGTTCTACTCATTCAGAGGGATCCTGTTTGGGCTAAGGTCCCATCTTGCATGGATAAGCCATGGGTGGGGGACATCAGGGGAGCTTGACCATACAGTCTTTGACTCCCAGCACACCTTTCAATGCATGGGCAGGACTGCCTGTGCCCTCCCCTCTTTTGTAAAGACTTGCGTCGAAAAACAAAACAAAAAACAACACTTCAATCCTGAAAGTTATGAAGCAAAAAGTGCAGGCAAGCCTTAGCTTTCGAAGTTATTTCTGTGAAATAAGCCAGCCTGGCTGTTCCTGCCTTTCAGTGTTTTTAGCCAATGAGTGCAATCAGAGCTGTGATTGATGAGTTAGTTGTTTGGACATCAGACATGCCTGGGGTCCTAAAGGGCTGTTGTTTCCCCCCCACCCCTGCACTTTTCATTCCAGCTAGCAGCTTCTGTTTGAAGATGGTTTAATGATTAAGAATCCATACAGCATGTGCTGATGGCTACACATCCATGTATTGCTTCACAAGACCCATTTTCCTCAAGCAAAGGATTCACATCACCTACGTGTATAAATGGCTTGTGCCCCTCCCCCTCCCTGAGACATCCCATAAATGCATACAGCTTTAAACCTCCTACACATCACTGCAGGAGTCTTTCAGTCTATTTCAGGCATAAGCAAACTCAGCCCTCCAGATGTTTTGGGACTACAACTCCCATCATCCCTGACCACTGGTCCTGTTAGCTAGGGGTGATGGGAGTTGTAGTCCCAAAATATCTGCAGGACCGAGTTTGCCTATGCCTGGTCTATTTCTTTCTTTCTTTCTTTTTTTTTTGAAGTTAAAAAAGACTTTATTTCGGAATTCAAAATATACAACAAAAGAAATAACAAACTTAGATAAGATAAAATTCATCATATGCATAAATACAATCCCCCTCTACCCACCCTCTCCCTCCCCCTCCCCTCTGTACTTCCCTCCGCACTATTTCGACTTCCTTTTTCCCTTCTTGTATTCACTCGTGCATTACTTCCAATATAATTCCACTTTGCTATTAAATTTCTAATTAATTATTTTTGTTTTTATTCTCTTCATATCCCTAATCTACACATATTAACATATCTTCTTTCGAACAATGTTTCCTCATATACTCATCGTAACTATCCCACTCTTTTTTTAATTTCTGCTTCGACTGGTCCCTTACAGCTGCTGTCAACCTTGCCAACGATAAGTACTCGCTCAATTTATTTATCCATTCCTCTACTGATGGTATCCTAGGAGACTTCCAATTTGCTGCTATAAGCATTCTTGCTGCCGTACTTGCATATAGGAAAACTTTTATATTTTCTTTGGGGATTTCCTCATTTAACAAACCTAATAAATACATATCTGGTTTTTTTGATATTGATCGTTTCATCATTTTTTTCATTTCTTCGTGTATATTATTCCAAAATTTCGCTATCTCCTCACATTCCCACCATATATGAATAAAAGTTCCCGGTTTTTTACTACATCTCCAGCACAAATTGGATTTGATTTTATAAATCTTTGCAAGTTTCACTGGTGTTAAATACCATCTATAGTAAATTTTCAAGAAATTTTCTTTTAAGTTGTTAGCAGCTGTAAATTTGATGTCCTGACCCCACAGCTTATCCCATTGTTCGATGGTGATTGTATGGCCAAGATCTTTTGACCATTTTATCATTGCCTCTTTCGTACTCTCTTCCATTAGATCCCAATCTAAGAGTAAACTATACGTTTTAGATAATACTTTCTTTTTGTTTTGGATGACCTCTAATTCAAATTTGGTACTTTCTTTTGCAAAACCTAATTTTTTATCTTTTTGGAAAACACTAATTAACTGTATATACTGCCAATTGCTGATTCCTAACCTTTTTAACTCTTCATATTCCTTCAATTTGTAATTACCTTGTTCTTCTTTTATTAGGTCTCTATACCTTGGCCAATTCTTTTCATTGTATAATCTTTTAATTGCGTATGCCTCAATTGGTGAAATCCACCAAGGCGTCAGCGGTTCCGCAAATCTCTTATATCTCCTCCACACTTTATATAATGCCCCTCTTAATATATGATTTAAAAACTCTTTATTTACTTTCTCTTTTTCATAATTTAAATACGCGTGCCAGCCGAATCTGCAATTGTAGCTTTCCAGATCTAAAATTCTATTTTCACCCAATTTGATCCAATCTTTTATCCAAATTAGACATTCTGCCTCATAATATAGCTTCAAATTTGGCAATGAGAACCCTCCCCTATCCCTTCTTTCTGTTAATAATTTATATTTGATTCGTGGTCTTTTTCCTTGCCATATGAAATTCGTTATATCCTTTCGCCAGACTTCGAAACATCCTTCCTCTATAATTATGGGGATTGTTTGGAATAAATACAGCATCCTTGGCAGAATGTTCATTTTAATTATTGAGACCCTCCCTAATATTGATAATTGCAATTTGTCCCACTTTTGTAAATCCCTTCTAATTTCGCCCCAGACTTTCTCATAATTATTTTTATACAAATTTATATTTTTCATCGTTATATTTATACCTAAGTATTTAGCTTTGTTCACAATTTTTAATCCTATTTTGATTTCTAATTCCTTTTGCTCTTTTTCTTGCATATTTTTTACTAATAACTTTGTTTTTTCTTTATTTAATTTGAACCCTGATACTGCCCCGAATTCATTAATTATCTCCAATGCCTTACTTATACTTGTCTCAGGGTCTTCCATCGTTATTATAACATCATCTGCGAAGGCTCTCGTTTTGAAAATTTCCTTTCCCACCTTTATACCTTTGATTTCTTCCTCTTCTCTTATTTTATTAAGTAATATCTCAAGTATAAATATAAATAACAGCGGAGATAGCGGGCAGCTATCTCTGGTCTATTTCTTTGCTTTGTTTCAATTATAGAACTGAAGCATAAAAAAGTAAGCTGGTCATGTTATATAAATGAACCTTTGCCTTTTCCCCATCAACCCATGTACCTCCTTTGCCTCTCAAATGATTATTGCAGATCTTGTTTTATAGGACAGCGGTTGTTTCAGCCCCATAAATCAATGTGCACTGAGCATTTCAGTGTGGTGCCTACAAAGGGACCACCAGCCCAATGTGGTTTTCATTACTGAATATGAAGGGACTGCAAACATTTCCTTAGCTTTTGAAACAAACCCCACAGGTTTTATTTTCTTTGAGTCACTGGTCAAAGCTGCCACTTCCCTGAAGCTTTGTTCCGTGCTGATTTGGTCAGTGTCATAACTAGTCATTTCTGTGCTCCCGATTTTCCACCTACCATTCTTCTCTCCAAACTTAAGAAGAGCTGTTCACCTCTTAGCATCAATGCTACTGAAAATTCTAACCCCTCAGGGAGGTAGCTCATCTCAGAGTTATTATGTAAAAAACTCCACAAATGGACTCCAAACTGTTTGCTTCTGCTATGTAGTTTTCTTCTCTGCTACCACCAGTCTCCAATGATTGAATGTGCTTTCAAGTGCTTTCAATACACTTTTAGGATGCTGCCTTATACCAGGTCAGACCTATGCTCCTTCTAGCTCGGTATTGTCTACACTGATTGGCAGCAGCTGTCCAGGATTTCAGCCCTATCTGAAGATACCAAGGATTGAGCCAGGAGGAGGCCTCAGTCTGCTCCCAACCTTTGTTGGAACAAACTGCTCACTTGGAGCTATCCATGGTTTGGGATCTCTGACCAGCTTCACCACTTTCTCTGTGGAATCCAGAACACAGCAAATCCCAGTGTTCCTCGTCACATTTTTGCAAAAACCACTGAATTTGAGGAGGCAGCTTCAACCATGAGATACAACACCCCCAAAGTCATCTTCAAGTTAGAAAGAAGGCTTTATTTACTTAACTGCCCTATGTGGTGAATCAAAGCCATGAACCTGAAATTATTCTGCCACTGCTACATTGGTTGATGTAGCAAGTGGATGTATGACATGGACAATTAGTTTAAGTGCAGAAAGTCTTCCCTCCCCACCCTGCCACCACCCAAAATAGAGGGAACCCGAGCTGCAGCAAAGTTATATAGTTGCCCATTATGCAAATCCATCTTTGGAAGAATGAGAGGAAAGAATTGCCAAGTAATGACACAAGGAGACATTGCTAAACAATAACATTAGGAGGAGGATGGGGGAAACGACAATCTCGGCAGCTAAGCAGATGCTTTCTCTCCACTAAATTCTAATTAAGTTCCTGACCCGTGGAGTATGGCAGGTAGACAGACCCAGTTTTATTGGCCGTGAGGCGACATCATAGAGTGATAATGGCCGGCCTGCTGTTCTTATTGATCTCCTGAAAACTTGGCTGAGTAACGCAGATTGTAGTAGAAAAGAACGCTTGAGTGTTCTGACCTTTGAACCTTCATTGGGCTCTATGGATAGTGTGTGTGTGCGTGCGTATGTATGTAGGGTGGTGGCTTTAGAAGGGGCAGCAATGGCTGCAGGGCAACTCAGGGTTATTCATTTTATGAAATTGCATGTGGCTGGCATTTTGACATGATCATCTTTGCCATGTGCTCCTTAACTGGCATGGCCATTATTCCCAGCAAGAGATAACCTTTGCTTATTATTAAATAATGTTGAAACAGCAGCTGATCAGAGAACAAGACAAAGAATGGCTTAAGGAAACATTTTGGCCTCCTCAAAGCACTACTTTCACATTCACTTACCTACCGATTTTTTTTAAGCAGGTGAACAAAAATTATGCAATGTTTTTGGTAGCCCATTTTGCCACACACCTACACCTTATATAGGAAGTAAGGCAGCACCATAGGAGCATAAGAAAGCATTTTTGTACTGAGTCAGCTCTCTAGTCCATCCAGCTCAGGCTGGCAATGGCTGTCCAGGATTTCAGACAAGGAACATTTCCAGATATGCTTAGACACAGTGGGGTTTGAACTCAGAACCTTCTGCATTCAAAGCAGGTGCTCAGCCACTGAGCTACAGCCATTGCGTGACCAGTCTGTGACAGCCCCAGCCCCCAGGGATCATAAGAAAAGAATAAAGACTCTTGACAATGTGTTATGGAATTCAAATTAGGCCACAACTTCATAAACTTCCAAATGTAGGAAGACCTTGGCTTAGGTCTTGGGCATGTATCCCTCCCAGCCCCCCAGCCGGGGGAACTGGGGCACATCAATGTAAATGGGATATGGGGGTGCACTGCGAGATGCATGTGTATACAGGCAGCCCACCCTTTTTCTCCACACATAGGGTAGTTCACTGACAACCTTTCAGTGGATGGCCAGTGACACTCTTTAGATAACCCCTTTAAGAGGGGGACCCTGGAATTTCCACCGCAGGGGGGTGAGTCACTACTTCACACACACACACCCCATTATAGGGAATAAAGACTAAAGGATCCTACCCAAGGCCATAAACTGCCAAAGTTGTGACGAATTGCTACGCGGAAGACAAAACCTGCCAATGCAGGAAAATTTATTCCCGGTCCTTCAACAGAAACAAGTCAAAGACAGTAGCAGCGCCCGCTAAACAGGAAGAAACAGTTAACCTGCAAACAAGAAAACATTAAACTAAGGGAGGGTAGGGTGGGTGAATCTCCTGAGCCGACTGCCTGGGTACTGTTGGCTCCACCCTCTATATATAAATGGGACTGGCCCCACCTCCCAGCAATGAAACTTGACTAGTGAGGCTAGGCGTGAACCTCCAAATAATAACACTGAGGGAGGCCAGTGCCTGTTTGGCAGTAAATTCCCTGGGAACTGTAGCACCGCGTGCGATCCGACGAAGGGCACCCACAATGTAAAGTGTGAGTGCTCATTCCCCTTTCTTGCAGAAGCAACAAGCATCACAGAAGAGTGAAACTGCACAACACTGCCAAAGGAGCGCTCTTTGAAGCACGCAGGGAGGCTTGCAGAAATGTGTGGGGTTCCTCCTTAATGCACATCAGGCACCGCCGGCAATGCTTCAGGGAACGTGACAGTCCTTTGGTGAAGCAGAAGCTTCCTAACTCCTTATGGCTGCACTGGAGGAAGAGGGGAAACACTTGCCTAGGCTTGTTCAGATCAGCTTATTCCAAAGGTAGCTTGCACCCTCTTGGCAGCCAACCATTGGCTGTGGCTGATGGGAGTCCAACAGCATCTGCAGGAGAAGAACACATGAAAAACATCTTACACTCAGTAGGACCAATGGTTCAGCTAGCTTGGTATTGTCTACCCCAGTTCTCTGTGGTTCTCCAGAATTTCAGCTAGGGATCTCCCCCAGCCCTGGAGATGCTATGGATAGAACCCAGGACTTTTTTTGCATGCTGTGCGCCTGAACTACGGTTCTTCCCCTGCCATTGGCTACCCTTTCTTTTATATTATGATGCCCAAACCCAGCCTTTGAAACTGCCTTTCTCTTTTTCTAACACCTCCCCCCCCCCATTTCTCCTCCTTTTCATCAAATAAGCTGTTTTAAAGATAGCGGATGTCTCCTTTTGGCAAATCGCTAGTAAGAAATTCCCCGTGATAAAGGGAGTGGAAGCTCACCTCACATTTGTTTTTAGTACACTAATTATCTGCAAGCTACCTCGGAGGACATAAATATAACCATATTAAGCTTAATTACAGATCATTAATTACAGAGAAACTATTTAAAGTGTTGCCTGGAACTGTGGAACATCAGCGACTGCTGTACATGTTGATACAGAGGAGCAGATGTAGCTGAAGATGACTGGATGATGTCCAGAAACCGGCAATTTGATCTTGATTTACTGTGGTGATGGGGAAAATATATATGTTTACTTAGGAAAAAGCCAATGGAATTGTGTGCAATAATGAGCTGTAATTGCTAGGTAGTATTTCTGTAATTATACTGTTCCTGCAATTATGACCAGAGATACAAATTAAATGCATATAAACAGGATAGGTCATATGTGTAGTTTTTGTTCTTTTGCAATTCCCACAGTTGTAAATAAAAGAAATTCAGATTGTTGTTTAGTCGTGTCCGACTCTTCATGACCCTATGGACCAGAGCACGCCAGGCACTCCTGTCTTCCACTGCCTCCCACAGTTTGGTCAGACTCATGTTGGTGGCTTCGAGAACACTGTCCAACCATCTCGTCCTCTGCCGTCCCCTTCTCCTTGTGCCCTCCACCTTTCCCAACATCAGGGTCTTTTCCAGGGAGTCTTCTCTTCTCATGAGGTGGCCAAAGTATTGGAGCCTCAGCTTCACGACCTGTCCTTCCAGTGAGCACTCAGGGCTGATTTCCTTAAGAATGGATAGGTTTGATCTTCTAGCAGTCCATGGGACTCTCAAGAGTCTCCTCCAGCACCATAATTCAAAAGCATCAATTCTTCGGCGGTCAGCCTTCTTTATGGTCCAGCTCTCACTTTCATACATCACTACTGGGAAAACCATAGCTTTAACTATACAGACCTTTATTGGCAATGTGATGTCTCTGCTTTTTAAGATGCTGTCTAGGTTTGTCATTGCTTTTCACATTTGTCATTTGTCTGG
This sequence comes from Zootoca vivipara, assembly GCF_963506605.1. Taxonomy (NCBI): domain Eukaryota; kingdom Metazoa; phylum Chordata; class Lepidosauria; order Squamata; family Lacertidae; genus Zootoca; species Zootoca vivipara. The sequence goes on along the minus strand of NC_083286.1, from coordinate 52,533,288 downwards.
GTTTGTCATTGCTTTTCACATTCAGATTGGGATCCCTCAAATATTACTGTAGCTTTGTGGGAACCATATGCCCGATTAGTCATACGTCCGTGATTGGCTCCCTTGAGGTTGAATTAACATGTACCTGACCTAACTATGAGACAACCTCCCTGGCTTCCCAGAAAACCAAGCCAAGCCTAAGGACCTCACAGGGTTTTCAGGAAGTTCAGAAACCTGGGAATGCTGCGGAATGCAGAAATCTAGAGATGTGATTTGTAGAATGTATGGGCACCCTGAGGCCACATCAAAAGTATGTTAAGCACAACAGAAACCCAGCCCCATGTTCATGAGAATTTCTCCATTCCCCCCCCCCTACCATACTCTATCAATTACTGAGAAAAGAAATTTCACCAATTATCAAAGGGGAAAGGGTTTTTTGTGTGTGTGCAATTTCTTTTCTCATTAATAGAAAATGGCCACACACCAAACACTAAACATTTAGCACAGCACTATTTTAATGTTGCCCCAGCCATGTGGAAGTTAGTGGGAAAGTGTGTGACTGGGGGAAGGTTTAAAGGGCTGAACTATCTCCTGGAACTGGGAGCTAAGAAACAGCCATTTGATTCACACCTTTTCAGAGCAGGTTGCGTATGCCACTACCTTTCTTCCTCGTTGCTTTTCCTTCCTGGAAAAAAACTGGGTCGCAACAGTCATTCAATTACATATTTATAATGAATATGATTTCTCCTCCAGCTGCTGCTAATAATATAGCCGTGACTTGGAGCTCTTGGGAAAACAATTCAGATTTGTTTTTGTTTTTTGTTTTAGAAAGAAGAAGACCAAAATAATTTTTGGAAGGAAGAGGGAATTAGGGGATGTAAGACATGGGATTATGCCAAACAAATGATTTGAGGCTAGGGTTCAAAGGCCTGCATGGCAGTACCCAATGAGATGCTAATATTGACTTGGTCAATATGGAATGCCTTTTCCATTCAGCGGGAGAGATTTTTAAGGATGGGGGTTAAATGTGCTTGCTTCTGGATGGATCCTGTCCTATATTTCATGAACTAGAGGCCCCAGAACCCCACATGGCAATCTTCTTTTGAGATTCAGAGGACTTTTTTTTAAAGAGTTTGTGACCTGGAATGGCTTGTTGCTTGAAAATTTGTAAAAGTTAAAAATCCTTCCACATAAAATTCAGCTGTTTTGCTCTCTTGCCTCTGCACTGGCTGGGTATAGCTAAGCAGCTTCTGCCTTAATACAAAATGATCAGGATCACAGAGATGAGCTGGTAAAAAAAGTGGCAGCCCAAGACATTTTGCAGTCTGAGGCAGACTGGATGGCATCCCCTCTATTCTAACTACAGAAGCTGACTAGACTTCTAGTTGAATGGTTGTGGTTGTTGTTTGTTGTTGTTGTTGTTGTTGGAGGAGGAGGAGGGTTTGTGTGTGTATATATACCAGACATCCCCAAACTTTGGCCCTCCAGATGTTTTTGACTACAATTCCCATCATCCCTGACCACTGGTCCTGTTAGCTAGGGATCATGGGAGTTGTAGGCCAAAACATCTGGAGGGCCGCAGTTTGGGGATGCCTGGTGTATACCAACCTTCACCTGAAAATCACAAGGCAGTTGACAACACGAATCTGACTTCAACACTGGTAACAGGATAGCAACCTCCATGGCAGATGAGAGCAGTAGGCCAGATTAAGGACCTCAGGATAGATTGTGTGGCAACAGATGAGGGTGACTGGGAAGACTCAGGGGAACAGTGGCAGTCTGTTGGTCCAGCCCAAGCATCTGCTAACTGGGGCACTTGCTTCACTCTACCAAAAGGCATGGACAGCTCCGAGTGGAAATGTGTCAGTACTCTGTACTAAAACAATTCATTTTGCAATTTTGGGCAATCAAACAACTTTGAAATAATGGAATACTTCAGAGATGCTGGTTTGTATAAGCACAAAACTAATTAAATATGCAGCTATCTGTGATCATTTTTATCTATGTGCAGTCTACCCTCTTTGCATATTTGGTACGTAATACAAAGACGGAATTGTGCAGTGGGGGTTGTGGTCATTGGATAAGCCCAAAGGCAGAAATCCTGCCCCACCAAAAAAAGTTTGGCTACAGTGAAAAGCCCCTTCTGTTTTAACAATTGGTGGCAGCACATTGGAAGTGGGTAAACACATCTGCTAATTCAGAGTGAGGACTATACTGATCTAGGAAACAGTTCATTCACTCTCATTTGGCTTTGTAATATTATGGCATAGCCAATTCAGATTGGCTGTGTAGCATTTTGACACGATCCCCTTTGCCATGTTAACTGGCATGGCCATTGTTCCCAGGAAGAGGGAACACTTTTTAAATTATTAAATAATGTTGAAAAGGCAGCTGATCCATAGCTGCCAAGTTATCCCTTTTTAAAAGGGATTTCCCCTTATGCTGAATAGGCTTCCTCGCGAGAAAAGGGAAAACTTGGCAGCTATGAGCTGATCAGAGAACAAAACATAAAGAACAAGATGTATAATAATTTAAGGGGGGGAATTGGCATTCTCAAAGCACTACTTTCACACTCACCTACCAACCCAAGTATAAACAGATGAAAAAGATTGTGCCATTTTAGTGGTGGCCCATTATTTCAGAAATCACCTTGGCTGAGTCCCTCATGATTTGTTTTTTGTTTTTTCAAAATATGGACCTGCCAGTTTGGAGCCTTTTTTTTTTTATATTAAGAATATCGGTTTCTCCACAACCAAGTTTGGCTAATGTTTATCAAGGCAATACCCTAGCAGGAGGTTGGATTTCCATCTGTGCCTTTGAGGAGGGAGTGGTTTTTGTGAAAGGCCATCATGGCAGTCCCTCCTTCCTTTTGACAGTTGTGGCAAATAAGAACAAATTTATTCCTGACAGCATTTGCAACAATATCCTCTAATTTATGCAACATCTCTCCTGGGACAAAAAAGGGAACAGACATGTTCTGCCTAACAGCCAACGGGTCCATGGGAGACCCCAGGCTCGCCAACTGCTCTTCCAGAAACAACAGGCAGGGAGCCAAGCAGATTTTCCCTTTTCTGTATGAAATAAGGCACGATAAGGACTTGGAAGACAAAGAAATGAGCATTTGATGGGTCATCTGTCAGCAATCCCTGGTAAGGCTAGTGAGCAAACAAAGAGGAGCTACATCAAAGGGAGCCCTGCAACTTTGAAAAGACACCAGTTTTTAAAAAAAAATAAAGGCAAATCAACGTTTTAAAACCAGCACACTTCTCCCCACTCCTCCAAGACTTCACACATCCTTTTGCTTTCATATTCGCAAATGCAGAAGCCCAATCTAATCAGCTGCAGTGAATGCAAAATGAAAGCAGTGTACAATTCCTTATTTCAGTTGGGGTCGGAGAGTGGTGGATTTAATTCATGTTGCTAAAACTTGGGAGAAAGAACAGAGAGAGCACTGATTAAAGGAATTCTTGTAAAGACAATGCTGGTACCATGGGAAGAGAAATATTCCTTTTCCTTCGTCTTATTTGTGTCTCTTTGAATGTTAACAGAAAACTTTGAGCAGGACCAAAGAATGTATTTGGACTCTGTTCTCATGTATTCTAATAGGCTCAAAGGAGTGTAGCAAGGCAGTCTGATGCATGATTACAAGGAAACCAAAGAGAAAAGATTTAGAGAAAAGATAAGTGAGAGGGAAATGTAATAAAAGGGTGCAAAATTATGAGTGGTTTGGAGAGAACAGATGGAGATTTTTTTCCCCTCCCCCTCTCATAATATTATATCTCGGAGCCATACGATGAAGCTGAAAGTTGGGGAGTTTAGAACAGACAAAGGAAAGCACTTTCCCACACAGTGCAGAGTTAAAACTATGGAACTCATGCAGGAGGCAATGCATAGCTGCCAAGTACCCCATTTTCCCCGGGAAACCCCCGTATTTTCTTACCGTTTCCCACAGGTGTCCCGAATGGCAAGATGGTATTCCCCCCAGATTATGGAGCTCTTGCTGGCGGCCATGTTCTTCTGGTGCCGCGCTGGCACCAGAAGTCACTTCTACGCACTTCCGGACATGCGTAGAAGCGACTTCCGGTGCCGCGGCGCTGCTGATCCTGGATCTTTCCATCCGGAATTTGGCACCTATGGTCAATGATGATCACCAACTAGGATGACTTTAAACGAAAAGGCTATCAGTGACTACTAGCGATGATGGCTATGTTCCACCTCCACTTCTGGGTGCAGTGTACCAATTGCTGGGAATTACAAGTGGAGAGAATGTTAAATACCAGTTGCTGGGAATCACAGGTGGGAAGAGTGCTGCTGTGTTTTGCTTTTGCTTTCATGCCATCTGGTTGGCCATGGTGGACGAGATGGGCATTTGCCCTGATCCAGCAAGCTGCAGCTAGAGAAACCTGCAGCAGGAGCTGAGCAGAACATCACTCTCTCCCCTCCTGCAGACAGTTTCCAGAAAGTGGCAGTTAGAAGCATTGCCGCCACCCGCTGTGGTTTCTGCACATCCCTCTCCATCATCCAGGAAACTTTATACTGTAAGAGCCCAGTGACGACACACTCCAGCCAGGCAAAAACGCATGGGGGCAGTGAAGCCAGTCAAGCAGGGACAGTGAAGGGTGAGGCCCAGAGAGAAGGGGCTTGGCTTGTGGAGACTTCCAATGGGCAGATAGAGTGGCTCAGGGCCTGGTGCTCCCACTTGTTCTAATGCATTGAAATAAGGGGTGGGTCCTACCAAGACTGTGGAGAGCTTGTCTGAGGCCCAGAGCGAAAGTCTTGTTATAATAAAGTTACAAACTCTAGCAAAAAATGAAGTATCTGGTCCCTGGCAGGGCCCTCTGGCTAGCTTAGCCCTCCAAAGCCTGGGGCAACAGGACCTGGCTGCCCCTGAGACCCACAGCCACAATCCCGCTTTTCCCTCTATGCGTTCATTTAGCACCTGGAGCCAAAAGTGAGAACAGAGCTTTGGTTCGTTTGTTGGGACAAGCCACAAACTCCTTGTGGCATACATGTCTGTTTAAAATTGCAATAATATTAAACAACATTTTTGTTTAAAATTAGCCATGGATTGCATTGGATTGCTGTTATTCGCAAGGGAAGGAAACATACTGATAATCTCTCTCTCATAATAACTTCACTGGGCCAATTTAGACTGGAAAGATGCAGGGGGGGGGGGAGTTAAACCTTTCCTAGTGCCATGGATCAGCTCCTTTGCATCTGTATGTAACCTTTTTAATAAAATAAAATGGGGATATTCCAAATTCTTTCCTAATTTGGCCCCAGGGGTTCAGCCATAATGCAAGACATTTATATCCACAAATATTGTTGCTTTACCTTCCCCTCCTCTTTCGCTTTCATGGTATTAGTTATTAATGTACTGACCTCTGCTGGGGAGGATCAAGATGACCAGACATTGGCCTCTCTGCTATTTCGATGTCTCTGAAACCAAGCGACTTTTGGAATGGCTTGTTGCTGTTGAGAAGCAGAATCGATGAAACAGTCACAGCCGCCTTTTCCTCCCTCCCCCCTTTTTTTATTCTGATCACATACAACTGACCACTAATCACCGGGGAGAAGATTTTCCCTTGCCACTCAAACCAAAGGCATGACTGAAACTGTGACCAATTAAAAAAAATGGGATCGTTATGATAACACCGAGGCTGGCTTTTTCCCTTTCCTCTTCCTTCCCTCGCCTGCGTCGGCTACCTTTGTTCTGTGTGATATGCAAAGTGCCATTTCGGATCTTTTTCTATTGTGGATTATATATATATATATATATATATATATATATATATATATATATATATACAGTATATATTTTTTATATATATATATATATATATATATATATATATATATATATATATATACACACACACACACACACACACACACGCACACACACACACACACACACATATATATATATATATATATATATATATATATATATATATATATATGAATGAAACACACACACACAGGAAAGGCCAGATGATGCCCTTTTGCATCTTATTTACCATCACAATGGTATAACTTGATTCTTCGTGCTCACAATTCATTACTCCTCTTGCCTTCCCAGAATTAAATAATATGGAACACCGTAGCAAACGGATGATAGAGGTTTCCAGGTCATTCGACATGCAGAATTTGTGTAGAAAGCAGTGGTAGGAATCCGCTGGGGAAATCCTGTGTGCAAAACCCATTGGAATGTATGGGAGTTGTGCACAAGGGCTCCCAGGTGCAGCTCCCATCCACTTCAATGGGGCTTGCGAAGGAACTCCTGCGGATTGTCCCTTTGTTTTTGTTCAGTGGCAGAACAGCTGAAAGGCACTGTGAGTAGAACATCTTCATTTCCAATATGGATGTCATGAGCATTGGCATAGGGGAAGGGCTATAGTTCAGAGGTAGAGAATCTGCTTGGCATGCAGAAGGTTCCAGGTTCAATCCTCATCATCTTCAGGTAGGTCTGGGAGAGGTTTCTGCATGAAATTTCAGAAAGCTGGCTACAGCCATTCAGTGTAGACAATATTAAGTTAGGGACTAATGGACTGACTCAGCATTATTATTATTATTATTATTATTATTATTATTACTACTACTACTACTACTTTTATTACTTATACCCCACCCATCTGGCTAGGTTTCCCCAGCCACCCTGGACCGCTCCCAACAGAATATTAAAAACATGATAAAACATCAAACATTAAAAACTTCCCTAAACAGAGCTGCCTTCAGACGTCTTCTAAAAGTCAGGTAGTTGTTTATTTCCTGGACATCTGATGGGAGGGTGTTCCACAGGGTGGGCGCCACTACCGAGATGGCCCTCTGTCTGGTTGCCTGTAACTGCACTTCTCGCAGTGAGGGAACCACCAGAATGCCCTCAGAGCTGGACTTCAGGCTGAACGATAGGGGTGGAGACGCCCCTTCAGGTATACTGGGCTGAGGCCATTTAGGGCTTTAAAAGTCAGCATCAACACTTTGAAAGCATCCTATGTTCCTAGAGGTGCTTACATAAGCAACCACTCCTGTTCTGATGCTTTCAAGCTGCACTGAGCACAGATCCGCCTTGATCCTTCTAGCTGCCATTGCCTGCCTTTGCCCTCAAAACTGCAGGGAGTTTTGACATAGGCTTGAAACTGCGCCAGTGAAAATTTCAAAAGTCTCCTCTTGGGTAACAAGTACGACAAAGAAAGAAGGTGGTGCAGATTGAAAGTGGTGAGGTTTATCCTACTACTACATTATTCCACTATAGCATTCCACTGCATTTAAAGGCTAGGTCTCAGCCCCCCCCCCCCCAGAATGAGGAAGTAGGAACTGAGAATGAAATTCTGAATGGTACCATTTTGGACTGCAGGTATGGGGTGATATTGGTTTATCGTGTCCTCCTTCAAAGAGGGCACGTGTTGCGGTGTGACATAGGAACCGAACCCTTGTGTTTGTGGGTGGGTACGATTGGATAGCCACAACACCCTATTGGTAGGTCCCTTGATGATGGGTTGAATCAGTCCAATGGGACGCTAGCCAAACCGATCAAGGGACCTATTTATGTCCATGCATGTGATTCAGAGCTTCCTCTTTCAGTCAGTGCATCGAAACACCCACCCACCTCTTCCTACTTTTAGGCCTTGCACGTGTGACCTTGCTATGCCGTCACCTGTTGCCTGTCATTGGGACAGGGGCACAGCAGGAATTTTCCCCACTTGGCTGATTGGCTGGTGCCATTTGGGTTTTGCCTGCTGCATAGCAAATCGTCACAACTCGTAAGGTTCAGGTGATACAGATGGGGGAGCGCTCTCCCCATCCCTATGTGAAGGGTATTCCATTAAAGGAATCCAGGGACACTCTGGTTTAGTCAGCCCTGTGAGGGGGTTGTGCCCGTACTTGAGTCCAGGGGAACATCTGGGTGGTGGACATAGCATGTCCTTGGCTTTCTGCCATTCCAGGTGTTCACCCTACGCCAGGCATCCCCAAACTGCGGCCCTCCAGATGTTTTAGCCTACAACTCCCATGATCTCTAGCTAACAGGACCAGTGGTCAGGGATGATGGGAATTGTAGTCCAAAACATCTGGAAGGCCGAAGTTTGGGGGTGCCTGCCCTAGGCTGACCTATGATGGAGCTCTGGGTCAGTGCTACCTGCCATGGTGCATGGAGCTAGTCGAACCAGAGCCTATGCAACCACTCACTTGCTGTAATCTATAAAGTTGTGGCCTAAATTCTGCCAAAAACCAGACCAAAATTTGAGTCTTCTCTGAATTTATTTAAGGGGGAGGTTTAAAGGTCTAAACATGCAAAACGTTCTCACAAGTAATATTTTCTACATGCACACTAAACAAGCCTATCAAAGAAAAAAACAATTAGCAGTTCCATCCTCATTGGTATGGTGTTTATTACATGCAGGATCCTTCTCTCCCCCCCCCACTCCATTCAAAATATGACCCTAACACCTGCAATTTACAGTGGTATAGTCTAGAATTCTACAACATTGGAATGCATAATGTCCAGATTGGGTCTCAGATTGTGTAGGAAGTAGACAATAAGTAGGAACTGGTGGACACCGACCCCAGAGGATTGAGACTGGACTGAATATTTGAAAAAGCCCCTAGAGCACCCCAAAGCCCGGCTCTTAGTAGATACAAGCCATGTATCTGGACCATGGGGACCATTAATAGCAATCAGGCAGGGATTAAAGAAATATTGAAGTCTTTAAGGTATTAAATTGTAAATTAATACCATAACCTTAAACCTGGCCTTGCAACATACGGGCAGTCAGTGCAGGCTTTTAAGCACGAGAGTTATGTGCTGGCAGTGGCCTGCCCCCACTTTCAGCTCAACCACAGCATTTTGCATCAACTAAGGCTTCCAGACCAAGACCAAACTGAAGCTTCTAGATCAAGCCCAAGGGTAACAGTTGTGGGGTGGAAATAGTAATAGAGAGCACCTGCATGAGGTAGTCAATAAAAGAATATCCTGGATGCCTGCATCCAGAAATCCATGGCAAGTAATTCCAGTAAAAGAGAGAGCAGAGTTGTAAATTCACAACAGCAAGCCAGTGTAGCATATGGATTTAGGCTGTTAAACATTTTTAAATATCCCATTTAAGTTGCCAACGGTGCTTCCCTTTTGCAATGAACAGGCCACACTGTTCAGTAAGTTTAAATGCTTTACTCCAAAGGTCAGAGGCATGTGTTATTCCATGCAGCAGCAGGAAAAACTTGGGTAGAAAAGCTTGGGCTACAAAATAACATGAAATAGCTCCAAGCACATGGTCTAAGCTTGCAGCAGTGGGCTCAGGCATGTCCTGTCTTGGTGAGTTCACATGGTGAAAGAGAACGAACAAAGGAGAAAATGTGACTTCCTTCCAGGTGAGGGGTGTGAGCTGAGTCTAGGAATAAACTTGTGTGATCTTAACCCCATCATGCATTAATTAGCCCCATGCTTGCTAGTTATATTTGACTGCAGTTTCCCACAACAATTGCAAACATAACAGAGCTGTTCACAGTGTGTGTGTGTGTGTGTGTGTGTGTGTGTGTGTGTGTGTGTGTGTGAAAGAGCCTCTGCAGCATTTCCATTCAAAACATGGTGTTGCTTAAAAATGATTTGTCAACTGGGGTTGCAAAGGTTGCAGAGATAATATATGCAAAGCACTTTGAGCACTTAAGAAAAGGCCTGGCGAAGGCAAGGATCCAAGGATGCTAATTCTAGGTCCCCAAGGAGGTCTTTGGCCATGGGCTTCTCAAATTGCAGCTGCACGTGCTCCTTTGCGAGCTGCTCTTGACTTTCCAACAGCATTTTGTGGTATCTCTGCCATGGTCCAGTATAGGTCCAGGGTTTATTCTAACCGTGACCGAGTCCCCTAACACTGCACAAGTAGCCTTCCCAAGTTACATCCTCATATTTTTTTGTAACTGGCAAATAAAAGAGCAGGAAGTGTAAATAAGAGAGAAAGAAGGAAATAAAGAGATCAAAGATTGGGGGGATGAGAAGGATCAAGAATAATGAAGGTGCCTTGGAGGAAAAAAATGGGAGAGTATAAGTGGATGCTGTCCTCCCGCTAATATTTTGGGATGGGGTAATCTGTCTTCCTTAACCCACAGTTAGCTACAGAAACTTTCTCCATGCCCACCAAAAGAAAGAAAGCTTAACTGATGGGCTGAGCCACCCTCCCCACTGTAATTGCCGAGACTTGTGTTTCCTCTGACAAATTGGCTGCATGTTCAGCTTTCTGTTTATATATACTATTTTGGCATATTACTAGGAATTAATGAAGGCTCTTCACAAAATGGCCTCCCCAAAGCAGCATAGTTGATGCTTAGGGCTGCCTTACGTTCGGAATTTCCCCTACGTAGCTGGGATTCGTTGGTTGAAAATGGTGTCTGGGTGGAATTTTCAAAAAGCAGCTAAAATGCCTGGGAAAACTCGGGTTTCTGGCAGCCCATATCGGGAGTGTTGGCTGATTTCCCTTAGAAATAGGTTAAAAACATCAGCAACTTTGCAAAAAAAAAAGCTTTAAAAATTTTCAACAACTCTATTGTTCCTTTAATAAGCATCTTGTGTCTACTTAACACTATCAACATGACTGTCCTTCAGTTTCTCTGAAGGCCTTGTACTTGGCATGCTGAGTTCAGGACCTAGCTGAGGTTTGTCTTAGTCTGGAAATGTCTCTGAGATGTTACCTCATGAAGCTCCTGCATTGACCTGAACTTTCCAGGGTCTAGACACGTATTGTCAATCATCTTGATGGGTACACTCTCCAGGACAGCTGTCACTGATGTTTACAGACCCAATAGTTACATTTACCTCAAACACACATTTGGGGACCCACCTCTTCCCCCTCTTTTTACCCACCTTAGATTAGGCCACAAATCTGTAGTGGGTCCTAACTCATCAATCTGAAGCCCATCAATGCTGAAATGGTGTTGAAATGCTAAGCTAATCCTCAAGAATTCTGGGAACTAGAGTATGACACAACAGAGACTTCTCCTATGCGGGTGTAGCTGCTCTTATAACTGAGAGTAGAAGATAGACAGCAGGTTGGAGATGGAAAAATAGGGAGTCTGCACAAATTTCTTGGAGGAGAGCTAGGGGCCTGTCCTCTGATTTGCCATGCTGCCTGCTGACTAAAAGGGGTTGCCATGTGTCCTACTTTACAGAGGACAGTCTTCTCTTTAAGGGAGTATAAACCAAAAGTCCTATATTTTGGGGTGTCCTCTACTTGAAGATATTTCTGGCACAGAAGTAGGGAGAGCAGGGCCTTGAGCAATTGTTAGAACCTAGATAGCGGATTGAGCAGGCAGACACACAAGTTACCCGGTCATAGTCTTGATATAATTGTATCTTTAATTAGATTACGGTGATATGCATATTTACAGATTAATTTGCACGTGCAAAACTTATGCAAATCAGTGTCCTCTTTTGTGGCAATGTATAACTGGCCGCCCAAGAATTAAGGACTAAACCATTTCAAGGGCTGAGAGGGGCTGTGGCTGCTGGAGAAAGTTTTTGTAGCCCAGGCTATGAAGGCTGACAGGAAGCAATGTTTTAATTTTATATTTTATGCTTTTCTCATCTATTATTATTTCTTTTAAAAAAATAACAACCTAGTTTCTTGTTGAATCCCATATGCCAAACAGCACAAAAGCATATTTCACACTGCACAATTTTTTGACACTGTACAAAATGCATCCAGCTGCATGTTGGAATAAGTCAATGGATGGATTCCCTTGCTATCTGGACAAAATAAATACATCCTTACGTATTTATGTTTAATACTTCCACCTTAAACAGAAAGAATCAAAAGGCTCTAGGTTGAGCTCGAGCGGGCCAAGCATAGAATCTTACAAACCTATGATAATATTCATTCCATTTGGGAAATGGATTGACTGCATGCACAAATTGCATCCTTCTGTTTTTGATTTTACTCCTGGGTGATTTCTTCTTGAGCATATCCCAGCTTCTTAATGTTTCCATGCTATTTAGAAAATGGTTCTATTTTCTTCCAGATCACTTTCAAGTTCTATCAAGGGTAATTTCTTAAATGTGAGCTTTCCGTGATTTTTAAAAAGATGCACCATGTAGTCTTTCTGAAACTAGAGTCATAACAAGTTTAGAAGCCAGGATATCTAGTACTGCCATGTCTTTGTATAGATATCCAGAATATTATCCAGTTTTGACTTTGAACTCCCCCTCCCAAAAAGCAAAACAAAACAAAAAGCCTAGATTTTTTGATGGGGTAGAAATCCCCTCTACAATATTTATACTGGGTCAGAATTATTCACTTTTTTATCCTGTTGGTGTCATTGTTTCTAAAGACAACTGGTCATTGGGTACCATTTTCCCTCTGGCTTCTTCTTCGTACATCTTCCTAGTCATTCATGACTACATGATGACATCAGCGAAAGAGGCTGAGGACAATTGAGAGAGAAGGAAAAAATAACTTAAATGAACAAACATTTACACAATGAGCGATTAAAAAATAATTGATAGAGGGAGAGTGATGGTTGGGATTGCCAAAAATGCTTCTCTGGGGGAAACTTTGCATAGTTTTAGTTCAGTTTTGTTCGGTGTGTGTGTGTGTTTGTGTGTATGTCTTTCACATTAAGCAGAGCCTCTTTTTTTGCTGAGATTTTCAGCCTTCCATTGGTGCTTCTTTTATTGCTACAAACAGAATGTTTATATTAAAACACAATCTTAAGCAATTTGAACCTTCTGTCATTGATTATTGCAGTGCTAAGGGCAGCGCATGCAGGTTAAGAGTGTATGTGCAAGAGAGCAATTTCTGTAATGGCCTGGTCAGTGACCTTCATCAGAGATGGGGCAATGGATAGGCAATAATTACTTCTGTTCCCTGTGGGTGGGGGGCACTGCAGTGGCCTTACCCAAGGAGAGTTATACAAGAATCTGTCCTAATAGCATAATTGTGTTCTATACAGTCCTGTTAAGAGTGGTGGAAGGAGGCGAAAGAGAGAAGCAGATTGTTTGTAGTTAATGCAGCCAGAAACAATGGACACGTCTGCGGTGCAAGATTTATTTGCAGTTCAACAGCTATACATTTCCAGCATTTCTACCTTCTGGAAAAGCGAAATAATGATTTATTGTAGGCTTCACTTCTCATGTGCCAAGTATGTGGCTAAATGAAACCTGAGAAAAAGGGCACTTTATATATTTACATTGTGCAGAAGTGGTTCCTAAACTATGAGCTACCAAAAGATTTAATTAACCTTTTCCACTAGAAATCTCTGTCTATTGATCATTTACTGTTTCCCCTCCACCCCATCTCTGTTCTCTCTTTCTAAGGCTGGGTGTCGATATACAATGAGGCAGAGAGTTCGTATCACTTAGGGTGGAATAGCCATAGCTCTTAGCGGAGAGTAGGGTTGGGAGGATCTCAATTTTGGGAGGATCTGTCAATTTTGGCTGTCCCCGTTGCTCATTTTTCCATTCTTAAAACTGCTTCCCAAATTTTTTGCATGAGTTTTAGGGTTTAGGTCCCCCCTCCCAGAATCCTCTTGAAAATTCACCAGCATTTTAGTGCAAATTTCTCTGACTAGTGTGCACATTTGACTAATAGGCACATTTGTGCCAGCAATTTTTCCTTAACAGAATGCATTTCTGTTTACTTTCATTCCTATAGTAATATTTATGTACACTTTAAGATATGGATTTTGGTCAACAACTGCCAGGCTAGAGGGCTTGCATTGTGAAATCCAGATAAAGGCGAATATCAAAATATGTTTGTGCTTCAGTTCTCATATTGTTCTGGAAAATGCAGGTTTGATGTAAAGGTAAAGGGATCCCTGGCCATTAGTCCCAGTCATGGACGACTCTGGGGTTGCAGCACTCATCTCGCTTTACTGGTCGAGGGAGCTGGCATACAGCTTCCGGGTCATGTGGCCAGCATGACTAAGCCGCTTCTGACGAACCAGAGCAGCGCACGGAAACGCCGTTTACCTTCCCGCCAGAGCGGTACCTATTTATCTACTTGCACTTTGACGTGCTTTCGAACTGCTAGGTTGCAGGAGCAGGGACCGAACAACGGGAGCTCACCCCATTGCGGGGATTCGAACCACCGACCTTCCGATCAGCAAGCCCTAGGCTCTGTGGTTTAACCCACAGCGCCACCTGCGTCCCGCAGGTTTGATATACTCACCTTTAAATGGAAACTGAATCAGTTTTCTCCTCCTAATCATCCCTAGTGGAGAGCACGTGCTTTGCATGCCCTCGTGTAAGTTGTAAGTTACAGAGCAGGCATACAGGCCATTTGGTCACAATCTACCCCATTGTGGTGAGATGTATTTCTGTTTAAATTCTAGCAATAGTGTATGAATTTAATTGCATTCATAAAAGTTGCCACATGCAATTTTTATACACATCTGTGTCATCTTGGCCTCTTTTTTGGTCATGCATTTCCTTTTTGGGGAGATGTGCATGGGGCCACCTGAATCCAATGTTAGGATGAACCAGGTACCACACTTTTCCGTGTATAAGACAAGGGTTTTTTTACTCAAAAATAATGCTCAAAAACGGGGCTCGTCTTATACACAGACAGTGCACTGGGGGGACCATGTGATTGGTTGCAGCAGCAAGCTGCAGCTTGTAAGTGGCGATTTGGTGGGTGATTGTTGGCTGCGGCAAGGGCTGCATTGGATTAGCTGCTCCTGCATTAATTGGGGCAGGTGATTGGTTGCTGCATCAAGGACTGCCTTGGATTGGCTGCCGCTGCGGCAACTAGGCGTCTGATTTCCAGCTGTTGTTTGCGAATGGACAGGCGCTTGTCGGCTTCTGCGATGCGTGCAATTTTTAGGGCTTGTCATTCAGGTTAGTGATTTTCTGCATCCCCCCCCCCACCAAAAAGCTCAACAAATTCTGGCAATCCATCCCCCCCAAAAGCTCAGCAACTGTGGGCAATCCTACCCCCAAAAAGCTCAACAACTCTGGTAATATTTGAGTCCCCAAAATTTGGTAATTAATTTTGAGTCCCCCAAAATAGGGGGCATTCTTATACAAGGGGGGTGTTATACACAGAAAAATATGGTATCTTAACCAGAAATGGGTGTGCCTCTGTTATTCTGCCTTAGCCAATGCTGCTGCTGCAGCCGCTGTTATTCTGCCTTAGCCAATGCTGCTGCTGCAGCCGCTGGTGGAGACTGAGCCTTTCCAAGAGGCCAACACATAATTTTGCTTGGTGGGAAAAAGGCAGTTTTCTGAGTCAGCTTGTTCAATAGTGCAATTAACCACCATGCATCGCAGGCTTAGTCCACCATTCACAGCTGAAAAGTAGGAAAAGGACGGCCTTATTGTTTAACTGGCACAACTCTGTTTTGCAAAGCTTGTCATTAGGGAATCTTCCCTCTTCAATTACAATGAGTTAAAATGCATTAAGTGCAAATTTCTTCCTGTTAGCCATTGGGGTTTATTAAACTTGATTTCCTTGTGCTTTAACTGAAGACTTTCACCAGTGTGCCTCTAACTCAATTTATATTAGAAAAGCATTTAAGCTTTGTTAAAACATTTCCAAAAATACCCGTTTGAAGAGCCGAGATGGGAGACACAATCTATTTGTCTTCTAATGGGGCTGTGTTTAAATTGTGCCACTGGCTGCTTCGGCTTCCACTGCCTTGTACCCTGCTACTGCACATTTTGTTCATGGAGCTGTCACAGAGAAATGTAGCAATTGATTTTAATTTGTTTAGGAAATATACGACCAGGCAGGCACAGAACTCTTCGAGCTCTTAGATCCAAGTCTTATAATTGAGCGTTCAGTTTCCCAGAAAGCATTCCAGCCCCCGCCTCTGTGTGTGTGTGTTTTATTCCACTGTAGTTAGCTTTGTCAACTAGCAGATCATAAATCTTATCTATTTTTACCTTGAAAATGGCATGGCTTCCTCCAAAAAGGTGCACTAGGAAATGGCATGCGTACAATTAATGGATGGGCATTTTGCTGTGCAAGGAAACGGAGGAAGCACCTGCCTCTCTAGCCCTTATTTGCATTTAGAGAATGCGAACATAGGAAGTTGCCTTATACTGAGCCAGCCTATTGTCCATCTTTCTTGGCATCAGGCAGAGGACGTTTCCAGCTGTGCCAAGAGATGCAACTCATTGCAAGGCAGATGCTCTGCCAATGAGCTAGGGTCCTTCATGGAGGGGCGTGGGGCAGAATCTTGCCTACTGACCCAGTGTCCTAATGCTGGTTTGAACAGAACCAAAACAAATACACAATAAACTTGTTCAATAATGTTTTCCAATATTTTGTTTGTGAATGTAGCAGAAAATGAAATAATAATAATAATAATAATAATAATAATAATAATAATAATAATAATATGGGACCCAGGTGGTGCTGTGGGTTAAACCACAGAGACTAGGGCTTGCTGATCAGAACGTCAGCGGTTCGAATCCCTGCGACAGGGTGAGCTCCCGTTGCTCGGTCCCAGCTCCTGCCCACCTAGCAGTTTGAAAGCACATCAAAGTGCAAGTAGATAAATAAGTACCACTCTGGCGGGAATGTAAACGGAGTTTCCATGCGCTGCTCTGGTTTGCCAGAAGTGGCTTTGTCAGGCTTTCCACATGACCTGGAAGCTATACGCCGGCTCCCTCGGCCAATAATGCGAGATGATCATGCAACCTCAGAGTCAGTCACAACTGGACCTAATGGTCAGGGGTCCCTTTACCTTTAACTTTAATAATAATATATTAATAACAGCAACAAAACTATTGCCAGCTGACATTCATAGTAATTCCATCAATCCTGATTTAAATATATAAATTACATTGTGAACCGCTCTGAGATCTATGGGTATAGGGTGGCATACAAATGAGAGAGAGAGAGAGAGAGAGAGAGAGAGAGAGAGAGAGAGAGAGAGAGAAAGAAAGAAAGAAAGAAAGAAAGAAAGAAAGAAAGAAAGAAAGAAAGAAAGAAAGAAAGAAAGAAAGAAAGGAAAGGCAGTTCTGATCTCCAAATAGATTCCGGAATGGCATTGATGATTACAAGCTCTGTGTGCAAATGTTGAAAAGGCAATGAGAGCTTCAGACTCCTGAGTGATAGATGGTGGATGCCTTTTCTGCAACCAGCCTTGCAGTGCAATTCTCTTAGCCACCATAAGAACTCTCAGAACCCACTTTTCTTGTCCATCTGCTAGTCGGACTACTTCACATTTTACACTGAATGCAGGTACAAGCTGCCTGTACAAAGGTACAATTTTTTGATCAAAGGAGACTAGGCTTTTTTATTCGTACAGCTCATGTACTGTGTGCACAGGTGCACTCACTGAGCCCTCACCTTGATAAGGTCATCCAGGCCATTTCCTCCCCACACATGCCTCGGGTGAATGAAGAACAAAGTTGTAATTGTGATCTTGGTTTAAACTCACTAACATAATTGGCCAAGTGTGGATACTCCTGCCATAGTCTCTACCCATTTCCAAACAGACACTGGAGGGTAATGTAGATCAATCTGCATTGAGCTTCTTTTGGAATGAAACATTTTTGGTGTGTAAGAAAGCACTTTTCAGGGGCATAAAATATGCAATAAGTCCCGAATGTGTGCAGAATAGGTGGAAAAGAACAGATTTCTGTGTGCCTTGAATGTAGAATGTAATGTCATATCAACACAGCCTTAGGCTAGGTTTCACAGGACCAAGTAATTTACAAATCAAGATAAATAGTATTCAAAACCTGCCAAGTTATTTTGCCGTGTGAGGTGGAAGATCCAATAGTCCCCTTCCCTCAGCAATCATAATAATTATTTATTGTTAATTTCAGTGCTGTTAATTTCAGTTTGTGAGGCCAAACGGGCTGTACAACATTGTGCAGGGAAGCATGGGGGTAGGGAGGGTAGATTTTGAGGTCTTAATTGAAATGCTGATCTGTCTATATACGTCATCCCCTTTGTCTGCTAGGAGCACATTTGACGAGTCTTTGGTTTGGAAGACTTGGTCAAATATTGAGCTACTGCTGTAGGTTAGACAGGGCTCCTGCACCAATAATACCTGCCTGAGAACCAGCTGCTTAAGTAAACCATCTCAATATGTATTTTTTTTAAAAAAACACACACAACCCTCTGAATATATGTCTATTTATTCAGAGCTTTTTGAAATCCACACAAGAACTGATTTGCTTAAACAGAGGAACTGATTTGCTGGTGACTCTGGGCTTCCCATTGGGTCTGCTGCTGCTGTCTTCACGCTCAGGCCTGGGGCGGGGCAATGTGAAAAACCCAAGATCTAGTCAGGGCTTGGGATGGGTTTAGGAGGTTCTCGTGAGGCCTAGGCAAAGCATCCCTGAGATGTTGCTCTTCAAACTGTCTTTGGACTACTTCAGGTTCATTCAATGAATTTCAATAGGGACAAATGTAAGGTTCTGCACTTAGGCAGGAAGAACCAGCTGCACACATATAAGATGGGGGACACCTGGATTGCCAGTAGTACAGATGAAAAGGATCTAGGGGTCTTCGTAGACCACAAGCTTAACATGAGTCAACAGTGTGATGCAACAGCAAGAAAAGCTAATGCTATTCTAGGCTGCATCAACAGAAGTATGGTGTCCTAAACAAGGGAAGTCAGTACCAGTCTATTCTGCTTTGGTCAGACCACACCTGGAGTACTGTGTCCAGTTCTGGGCACCACAGTTTAAGAAGGATATTGACAAGCTGGAACATGTGCAGAGGAAGGTGACTCAAATGATCAAGGGTCTGGAAACCAAGCCTTATGAGGAATGGTGGAGGGAGTTGGGTATGTTTAGCCTGATAAATAGGAGAGTGAGAGGAGAGATGATAGCCATCTTCAGATATCTAAAGAACTGACACATGGAAGATTCAGCAAGCTTGTTTTCTCTTGCTCTGGAGGGTAGGACCTGAACCAATGAATTCAAGTTACAAGAAAGGAGATTCTGGCTAAACATGAGGAATTACTTTCTGACAGTAAGAGCTGTTGGACTAGAGTCCCTCGGAAGGTGGTGGACTGTCCTTCATTGGAGATTTTCTACAGAGGTTGCATGGGTGCTTTAGTTGAGATTCCTGAATTGCAGGGGGTTGGACTAGATGACCCTAGAGGTACCTTCCAACTCTACAATTCTATGAGGATTTGTGAATGCTATACAACACTAATGTATGTGGTGTTGTTGTTTGTATTGAACCCTACTGGAATCTTGTACCAGTACAGGTTTGAGAATCAGCTAAACTTGTTGCTGCAGCTTAGCCACCCGCCTCTAACAAGCCTTTATTGTGTTTCTGTACCAATAATTTAGGAGCTTTCACCACTGTAACTAAGCCAAGTTTTACTGCCTGTGTTTTATGACTACACATGAATCTGACCTTTTGAGAGCTTGTAAGTAAACCATTTTTAACTTACCAAATGTGCGGTGGGAACTTTGGAAGGAACTTAGAAGGGCATATTTTAAATGTGTAACAGTCTATATTTCCACACTTAATATTGTGGTATGCGATTTTTAATCTCTGCCGGGGTTCTCTCAGCAAAGAGTACTTGCCCCAAACTTGGATCTTGGCATCCGGGGAATTCTCATTTTCATATATCGCCTTCAAGGTTTGGGAATCTTTGAGCCTCCTTTCCAAATTCCCTTTGTTCATCTGTTAAAAATGGGCTCAGCTCTATTTATCACTGCTTAGTAGGTGACATTTTCTCTCGCATTATCTTGCGAGTGTTCCTTCTAGGTGACATAAATCCTAAATGTACAGGGACTAAATTGTATCTCCAGACCAACATTTTGAGCAGATATTAC
Organism: Zootoca vivipara; assembly: GCF_963506605.1. Classification (NCBI taxonomy): domain Eukaryota; kingdom Metazoa; phylum Chordata; class Lepidosauria; order Squamata; family Lacertidae; genus Zootoca; species Zootoca vivipara. The sequence goes on along the minus strand of NC_083286.1, from coordinate 52,513,574 downwards.
ACTACAGGTGCCCATCAGAAGCCCTTGACTTCTCTGTGGTTATAGCCTGCTGAGTTTGGGAGGAGGAGAAGGGATATGTGTCTCCAAATGACAAACAGGATTTGGCAAACTGGCACCATAACCAGTAATTTGAACAAATGTGACTGATTTCTCCCACAATTAAAATCTACTTCAAAGCTTATTTTCCTGAATAGCTGCCTCCATTAATTTTACTTTGGATAATGATACAATTATATTTAATCAGTGACAGAGTTCAGTATGTGACACATCAGTGCCTTTGTTCACAGCCTAGGAAAGCCCTCTCAATCGCTTGGCTTTTTGTAAGCTTCCAACCTGTGTTTGCCAAGAATGTCTCTGGAATCTCTGACATTTTGTATGACATGACGGCTCAAAGCTAATGCAGCCGTGGCCCCTTCTGCCAAAATACTGGTCCATCTTGTCGGTGCGGAGTTTGTAGTATGCTCTCAGTCTCCTTAAGCCAGCATTTTGCATGGAGAGAAGTGATTCCAAGTATGCATGTTAAGATAAAGTTGTTTTTCTTTTAAAGATTCAGGGAGGTTGTTGTTGTTGTTTTAAGTGATGAAATATATTTCCAGGAAACAGCTTGGAGCTGCAATTTATGGGGTAGGGGTGGGAAATATTTGCAAGATGGATGGGTTATAGCTTAGTGGCACAGCATATGCTTGGATATGTAAGGGGACTAACTTCAGTCCCTGCTACCTTCAGTTAGAGACCTCCAATCAGAAAGCCTCTTGTCTGAGAACCTAGAGAGCTGGTGTCACTCTGTGTAGACAGCACTGGGTAAGCATGTGCCAAACCCAGGAGGAATGCTGTTTCTCTGACCCCAAGCAGATTTCTGCAGAAAATCCATCTGCCTATTTGATTTTTAGCCAGATCCATGTGCTCCACCATTCTTTATGTGTAGTTAATTGCTCACAAGTGCCCAATATTGAGTAAGCATTCCACTAGTGCCTCGGTTCAATTTGGGATTTGTAGTTTTTAAGGTTGCATAAACATGTTTGTGTGTTTTGTACATGCAAAAGGGTTAATATGCCGTGGGAAATGGAAGATGGCTTGATGATTCCTCACTTCCAGCAGGCTCTCGTTTTATTTGCATTGTGATGAATTAATTATCGTAAGCCACTTTGAAGATCGATGAGAAGAAGCAAGGCCCGCATTTTCTAAATACTGTAAATAAATGGGTTAGAAATACGATGTTGCTGATGGTTTTATGTGAAAAAGCTAAGATATAGCAAGAATGCTGATACTGTGAAAACAACAGTTTCTTTAGGCTGAGTTTGTAAACATAACTTCCCAAGACACAAGTCAATGCAAAGTGTCTTTGCTGCTTAGGTTGCCTAAGGCTACACCTGCTTTGTTTCAGGTCCCAACTCAGTAACAGTCTTACTGAATAGCTTTTAGTAAATGTATCATTCTCCTTCTGTCTGTAAAATGAAGCCTATATAGTATAAGACCTCCACAAGGTGGATCACCAATTGTGCAGTCATCGGGGGGGGGGGGGCAAACAAACCAGGGCTCTGTTTTCTAGACTGGAAATAATTTGCTCTGGAAATGTTCATATGGACAACTGGTTCCTAAAGGGATAAAACCCATAGACTTCCAAGCATTGTTGGATTCCAACCCCCATCAGCCCCAGCCAACTGTTAGCATAAATCCTCTGCATGGCACAGATGCTGTATGTGGATGAATGTTTACTTTATGTGATTGCTGTAACTTTCCCACACAGGAGCTCAAGCTGTAACCTGATCTCCTGTCATGTGATGTTCTTTGTTCTGTTTCTACTTTCACTTTCTTCTGAACTGGAGAGTGATGGCTGAACACACACTCTCTGAATAAACGTAGATTAGCACCTACGATTGTTTGCTGTCTTCTTTACCGAAGCCAGTGGCAATAGTAAGAATATTGGTGATTAACACCCCAATATTCCAACAGTGGTAGCAGAGTTCTGGCAGAGCTCTGGTTCCGATCCACGGACCTCTGAAAAGCGTAAACTGGCAAGGAGGCCTCAATCTGCAGCAGCTGATCCTGAGGAATTTCGCCTGCTTGGGAGTCACCGGTTCCTGCGTTCCAGGGGAGGAAGTGCACGGAAAGTCTGCGTTCCTTATCACCGGAGCAGTGAGTAACCGGGACTGATTTATAGCGGCAATAAAACCTCTAAAGCAGCAGCTTAATTGCAGATGCCTGCCGAAAGCCTAATTTGCAGCTTCTTTGTACTTTGAAGTCAGAAGCTAGCAGCACGCTTACAGAAGCAAAATGGCTAAAGCCGGGGATTCAGATCAAACACCCAAGAGTTTGTGTCCTTTGTTAAATGACTCAAATTACGCAACGTGGAGTGTTAAAATGGAATGTGTTCTTATCCGGCAAGGACTTATTGACTTGATTCAGAACGCACCGCCCGTTTTGCCAGGCCACAGGTGGTTGAATCGCAACGCACAGGCAAGGGCAACAATAGTTCTGCATTTGGACCCATCACAGCTGGTTCATATTCGGAACTTAGATAATGCTTATGATGTTTGGACTCATCTTCGGGACGAGCACCTTAGGTTGCGCGCCGGATCAACAACATTATTCTTTCAGAGATTAATTAATTTGCGTCTGAAGGAGGGAGGAGACTTGAGAGCCCATTTGCATCAGATGCGTCAACTACGCCAGGAGCTAGCTGACAGAAACGTCAATTTGGATGACGACATTTATTGCTTTACAGTGCTAAATAGCCTTCCCAAGTCCTATAATGCTATTGCAGCCCAGCTGGGGGCTCAAGACCCTCAGCAAATGACTGCAGCAGGAATTTATGCTTCATTGCTTAATGAGGAGGACAGGACCCGCGCACAGGCGGAGGCCAACGGGGAGCGCTACTCACCCTCACCTGGTGTATCTGCAGAGACTGCACAAGCCCTTAAAACTGTGGTCAGATGCCAGTTATGCAATATTCCTGGGCACACAGCCAAGACATGCAGACGACCCCAGAAGGACTCAGGAAGTCAACAACAGGCTTCTGGGCCTAAGGGGCGAGGCAGCGGCGGTAGTGGCAGCAGCAGCAGCAGCAGCAGCAGCAGCGGCAGCAGCAAGGGCCCTACAGCACGCAAAATGCTTGTAATGCTCACTCAGCTTGATGACCAAGAAGACGACGGGTCTTATCTGATCATAGATTCGGGATCTTCGCACCATATGGTGAACGACAAGAGACTGTTCCAGACTTTTGAGAAGCTGGACTCCATCGTGTCACAGGCAGATGGCAATTCCTTGAAATCCATTGGAAAAGGAACTATTTTTCTGAAATCTCTAAATTTGAGTATCAGTAATGTGTATCTTGTTCCAGAGCTGAAGCAAAACCTTTTCAGTGTTTCTCAAATAGATGAGAAGGGGTTTGAGCTGTGTTTTCACAGGGGCACCTGTGTGATTTCTAAAGATGGAGAAGTTCTTTTAAAGGGACACAGAGACAAAGATAACCTTTTCAGATTATCTTATGATAAAAGTGATGCATGCTTTAATGTTGTTGATGATTGTTTGACAGGTCCAGAGGAGCCTAAGCAGGCAAAGAAGCAACCAAGCAAGAAAGGTCTAACACGTTGTTTCCAGATCGTTTCTGCTGGTGTTTTTGGTCCTATGCCGAAGTCCCTTGGCAAGGCCAAATATTATCTTCTGATAACTGACCACTTCTCTAAGTATACGTGGTTTTATCCTCTGCAAAAGCCTCAGCAGGCTATTGTGAAATTTTCTGAATTTCATGCTAAGGTTGAACTGAAACATGGTTGTAAAATTGAATGTTTATTGACCAATGACATTCCTCTTTTTACTTCACAGGAGTTTCAAGCTTTTTTTGATGACAAAGGCATTCACCACAAGTTTGCCAAAACCCAGGCAGCTTGGGACAAAAGCTTATGTGTTAAGGTTAACACTAAGTTAGAAGCAGGCATGCAGGCGCAACTGCTGAGTTCAGGATTGTCTGAACAACTGTGGGCTGAAAGCATCTCATTTTTCCTTTACCAGTGGCTCAGACAGGTTCCTAAAGGACAGAAACGTTCTCCTTATGAGATTCTGTTCCAACAAAAGCCTGATGTGAGCAACACTAAGGTTTTTGGAACCAAAATGTGGGTGGCTTCGCTTGAGGGCAAGCCAGTCCAAAGCATTCTATTGGGTTTTGAGGAAGGTCAATACAGAGTTATGTTGCTTTCTTCCAATGAGGTGATTCTTACTCAAGAGGTAGAACACACTCCTACGCCACAAGAAACATATGTTCTTGATGAATTTCCCATAGGTGCCAATGATTTTGATGATTCCTACACTGACACAAGTTGTAGTGATAATGATTCCTTTGCTGAAGGCTCTACCCCAAGTAGCTCTGACACAGGGGAGACAGTCATACACAAAGGAACTCATGCTGTTTTTAACAGACCATCATCGGATGATGAAAAAGTGCTTGAAGCACTAGATCCACTGTTTACCATTGGTATGAGTTCTCCCAAAAGTCCTGAAGGGGAGAATCTCAGTAAACAGGATTTGCACCTCTCACGCAGGTCTGAGAGGATTAGAAGAGGACCCAAGAGGTATTCTCAGGAGTTTGCCAACACAGCAATTGCAAATTTAGCTGTGCTTAGAACTCCAAAACAGGCAGCAGTCACACAGGCTAAGCCACAACAACAGGTTGTCAAACGCAACACTGTTTCTGTCAACAGAGCAACTGCTCTGGTCCCCTGGAAGCCAAAGCTGGTCAATCCAGTCTCAGAGAGTTCCACAGCAGGAAAGTCCTATTTTGTTTATGACAACTGTCTGTTCACTTCTCTTAATGATGCTCTCACATTTGCATCTTTTTCCATTTCAGGATTCAGGGGAGATGTTAGCATAAATCCTCTGCATGGCACAGATGCTGTATGTGGATGAATGTTTACTTTATGTGATTGCTGTAACTTTCCCACACAGGAGCTCAAGCTGTAACCTGATCTCCTGTCATGTGATGTTCTTTGTTCTGTTTCTACTTTCACTTTCTTCTGAACTGGAGAGTGATGGCTGAACACACACTCTCTGAATAAACGTAGATTAGCACCTACGATTGTTTGCTGTCTTCTTTACCGAAGCCAGTGGCAATAGTAAGAATATTGGTGATTAACACCCCAATATTCCAACACCAACATGTTCAGTGGTCAGGGATAGTGGGACATGAAGTCCAAGAACATACAAAGAGACACAGGTTCCCCATCCCTGCTTTAAAGAAGGGTCTATGCCATTTTCTATACACCCCTGCCGCCATCTTACTCACAGGAGAAGCCCAAGCATGTAAGCCCAAGCATGCAATATTTCTGTCTTGCTAAAAAGTGACATCACATGTCTGAGACATGTTATCCACAAAAGGGAATGTGAGTAGTTCTTTCCAAACTAGTTGCTTTGCAAGCTAGTTTATGGCTTCAGTGTGTACTGTTCCCATTTGCATCGTAGTTGAAAAGTTCCTGGTCCAAGGGCAGATTAGCAAGCTATTATGGAGCTGGGTGGCTGTTGTTCAGATGAACCAATCATTTCATACCTTTCCCAATTCTGCATCACTAGATTCATTGTGAAATATGTTTTGGGAGAAATAGCCTTTTATGGGGTACTCATCCATAGTTGTGCATCTCAATCCATCATAAAATTTCAAAGAGACTGGAGTAAATTTATTGAGTATATGAATAATTATTGTAAAAATGTGAAGACACTAGTGGGATTGAAATAAATCCTGCAACGAAAAACTTGAAAAAATTTAAAACTTTCTAGACCAATGAGATAAAGTGGACTATAAGGATAAAAAGGCCAGAGGTTGAAGATAGAAAGTGTGATGTAAAGGCTTGAAAACAAAAAACCGGCTGAAGGGATGGAGGGAAGTCACAAGCTCAGTAGAGCAAAGAGTTTCTTGTTGGTTTGTTATTGATATGTTGGAAATATTGTGTTAAAAAGAAATTAATAAAAATTACATGAAAAAGACCCCCCCCTTGGGAAGGTGGAGGGACCTGTTGCCCTCCAGATGTTGCAAGACTATAGCTTCCACTTTTGACCAATGGTCATACTGGATGGGGCTAATGGGATTTGGAATGCAACAAGAACATATGTGGCCACCACAAGTTCCCTACCGATGCATTAGGGGGAGTGGGCAGAGAAGATGTGAATCGGGTGGACATATAGCACATGCCTTGAGCCTCGTGCACAAACAAGGACCCGAGGAAAGTTGTAATCTAAAACAGCTCCTTAAAGTTGTACGTGCTTGCATTGATTTATGCTTACTGGTTTTGATATACTTATTACAGGTCTGGAAGTTTAACAAAACTGTGGCCCTCAATCTTATACGCTGACATGTGTCTTCATTCCTGTGGGGTGACACTAATGTGCAATTTTCACTCCCACGTATGAAAATCGCAGTTGCATCAGTTGTCAAGCCAAGCGCCTGGGCGTTAAGTCATGATGGTTTCCAGTGGTGACTGTCAAATATCGGGATGGAATATACAGTGCTTCATATAAGGAGCTAGAAAATGTGTCATTTCTTTGGCTCAATTAAAGGAGTGTAGACTGAATTAGCCCCATTAGGCCGGGAGCTTCATCAGTTGACAGTTTAAGTGGGTTTGACCCCTGGGGAATTCACACCACTGACTGACAGCTGTGGTGGTGGTTGTTTCTAAACTCTGCTTTAGGAAGCCATGAAATCCATTCCTTTCCCTGCTTTTTATACATTCTCTTACGACCTTCCAAGCATAGTTTCGCATGCATTCTTCCTACCTTCAACATTCCAGTATTATTATTATTATTATCCTGAGCTATTGTACACTTCATCGAAGCCCCCTTTAAACCATAGGCACTCTGAGCTCCAAACCATTTCAAAGCTAACAGAACCTTTGTTTTCCCACTTGGGGGTTGTTCAGGGTGGGCGGGGAAGAGAAAAGATTTGCCATATGATTTATGCCATTTCTTTTGTCAGCTGAGATGATTCTCTATGTCAGATTTGGTAAGTATTTCTGTGTTACCCCAAGGGGGGAAAAAAATCAGATTTATGCACTGGAAAGCATATTGGAGTTAAGCTTAGAAGACCTACACCAGTCAATTGTCCAGGTCTGAGTATAGATTATGCTAAAACACACACACACACCCCTAGGCAATCAACATTCTGTATCAAGTAAACCTGCATTCTGCAGCCTGTATAATTATATGAATTCAAATATTTTGCATAATTCCCAATTTCTAAAATATTTTGTTAATTATTCTTGTGTTGCTTGCTGTGAGAAGGGAAGAGCTATGGAGATACCAGAACCCTCTCCCAATCTATTAGAAATTTCACTTTGTTTCAATGACATCACCCTAATAAATCACAAGAGCATGAGTAGGTAAATATGTGTTTTCAGGAAGCAACATTCTCTTTCTGCTTTCACATTCTGTGTTTTCCTATGCTTTCATGGAAATATGGCATTCACACAACCTTGCCTTAATTGTGTGGTGAGTGGTTTTGCTTTGTTTTTAGCTCCTGTCCTCATAAACTGGGAATAACAATGCCCTCCTTTGAAGGGCTGTTGCAATATATTGCACAAAATGAAAGTCTGCAAAAACAATTTGCATAAAAAGTGATAAAAATAATTAAAGACATTAAAGGCAGTATACAGTTGCCAGGAATGAGTTTTAGACAATTAGTACTCTTGCAGGCTTATTGCTCTCTTAGAATGCAAGCGGAGATAGCATTAAAATGCCCTGGCCATTGATGGGAGACAATGGAAACAAATGGACAGTTAATAACATCTTGGACAAACTTTGTTTTGCCTCATTCTTTAACTTCACAGTCTTCCTTTTTACTGACATTTTGATAATGCAGAGGTGCCAAAAATAAGTGCATGGTAATCCTGCCACATGGGTCAGGGAGACCCATAAAATTACAGATTAACGCTGGGGCTCCTCAACTGTCTGCTCACGACATGTTCCATGATTAAATGCCAAAAGTATGTTCAGTGTTCCAAGTGGAAAGGTTAAGTCATCCCCCCCCCATTTTCTTCCCCAATTCTTCTCTATTTGAGCAATATTACAAGCATATCTGGTAGACTTCTTTTGCACTTAACGGACTGGAGCCATTCATTTATCCTGTGACGTTGCGTAAAAGGTTTTTATTGGCATTTAGAATACTCTAGCAATTGGTATGCTGCTGCCTTCCAAAGGTCTAGTGGAAGAAAGGTGTCCAAGGTGAGCTGAGGATTTATATCCTTGTCCCCTAACTCAACATGCTATTTTGAGACACGAAAGAAAGAAAGAAAGAAAGAAAGAAAGAAAGAAAGAAAGAAAGAAAGAAAGAGGCGACTTATTTCTTCCAAAGAAGTGTGGTTATAGTAACTGGGTGGGTAAAAGCTGTAGAGAGACAAGTAAGGTTTGCTGTTCTTATAGTACCATTTGGGCACAGCATGGCTGAGGTGTTGTGTTTCCTCATGCCACAGTGACATCTGCTGGGAGGTTGGCCTCTGAAAGAATATATAATCCTGCCCCCTCCTCCCCCCTCCCCCCGGTTCATCCCTGTGACTGTCCCCACCCTGTCCCGACCCATGAGCTATTGAGCCCCCTCCCCCCACCTCCGCGACACATCCATATGACTGGCCCCACTCTGTCCCGATCCATGAGCTATCGAGCCCCCTCCTCCCCCACCCCCCGTCTGAGCCCTCTGTTGTCTCCGGGGAGTGTTGGCCCCTCCCCTTGTTTCTCCATACCTTGGCCCCCACCCTTGGAGAAGGAACTGTCAGCTTCTGGGTTTTGTTTCCCAGCATGCACTTTTGTCTAAGCCCTCTGTTGTCCCCATGGATTGTTGTTTCCTCCCCCCTGTATTTCCATACCTAGGTCTCCACCCTTGGAGAAGGAACTGTCAGCTTCTGGGTTCTATTTTCCAGCATGCACTTTTGTCTGAACCCTCTGTTGTCCCCGGGGAGTGTTGTCCCCTCCCCCTGTATCGCCATACATTGGCCACTGTGCACGCATTGTGAACATTTTTATGCACAGTATTTAGATTATTTTTTTAAAAAAAATAAGAACATGAGAAGCAGAAGTTATTATTGTTTAATTTTATTTTTGGGGTTGTCGTTTATTTTGGTGGGTATTGTATGATTTGGGCATTGTTGTGTGTTTTGTGGTTTGTTTGTTTTTTGGTTGTTTGGATTATTTAAATTTGGAGTAGGTGTTTTGAATGTAGGGTGTGGTTGTGGTTTTTATTATTATTGTGATGTTGGCCATGTTTTATTTCTCTAGTTGGGGTTGTCATTTATTTTGGTGTGTAGTGTATGATTTTGGTGTGGTGGGTGGTTTTTTTGGTTTTTTATTTTTGGTGTATTTTTTGAATGTAGGATGGGATGTATTTTGTTTTTTTAATGTGTTGTTTGTAACTTTTTTATTTTTATGGTTTTTATTGTGGATATAATTGAGGAGTATTTGGTGTTGAGGAAGGTGGGCAGAGGTCCGTTTGGGCGAAGCCCAAAGCCAGGGGGCAGAGGTCCATTTGGGCAAAGAAAAGGATCAGGGGTGATGATGCTCAGTTTCATAAAAAACCCAGGAAGTGGCATGGGGAAGGTAGGGGATTGTAAATTGAGGCGCAGATGTTAAAAAGGTAAAGGTAAAGGTACCCCTGACCATTAGGTCCAGTCGACTCTGGGGTTGCACACTCATCTCGCTCTATAGGCGGAGGGAGCCAGCATTTGTCCGCAGGCAGCTTCTGGGTGACGTGGCCAGCATGATTCTGGCGAACCAGAGCAGTACACAGAAGCACTGTTTACCTTCCTGCCAGAGCCCATTTGTCTACTTGCACTTTGACGTGCTTTTGAACTGCTAGGTGGGCAGGAGCTGGGACTGAACAATGGGAGCTCATCCTGTCGTGGGGACTTGAACTGCCGACCTTCTGATCAGCAAGCCCTAGGTTCTGCAGTTTAGACCACAGCACCACCCGTGTCCCCTTTTGCAGATGTTACAGAAGTTTAATCCACTTAAGGAGATACTAAGAGCCTTGTTGGATCAGGCCAAAGTCACGTCATAGTCCAGCATCTCATTCTCAGAGATGCCCACAAGCAGGACCTGAGTCTTCTTCTTTGGCAATCACTCATAGCCAAGTAAGATTGTCTTCCATGAACACGGTCTTACCAGTGAGTCCGTAAGTGACTGTGGAGGCCAATTCTGGATCCACACGTCCTTCCACAGTGGGGATATATGTTTCCGTGCGGGAGCTGATAATGGTGAGGGTTTACCAAGCGTGCCTTCCTCTTAGCACATTTCTCCCTTTCGTCCTGAGTTTGAGCATCTTCAAAGCCCATGACATCTTTCGTAAAGGCTGTTCTCCAATTGGAGCGCTCACAGGCCAGTGTTTCCCAATTGTCGGTGTTTATACTACATTTTTTAAAAAGATTTGCCTTGAAGGAATCTTTGAGCCTCTTTTGTTGATCACCAACATTATGCTTACCATTTTTAAGTTCGGAATAGAGTAGGACCTGAGTACAGTAATGCTCTTCCTACTTGTGATTCCCAGCAATTGGTATTCAGAAGAACACTGACAGTACTGGAAGAACATTCCTTTCAACACCTAAATAGGGCTCTGAGAAACAGTGCAGGGTACATGTCAGGAGACTAGGCCCTTAGGCTCAGACCCCAGGCTTCACACAGCAATGTACTTCAGGGCTCCTTGAGGTGGTCTTTGTTGTTGTTTAGTCGTTTAGTCGTGTCCAACTCTTCGTGACCCCATGGACCAGAGCACGCCAGGCACTCCTGTCTTCCACTGCCTCCCGCAGTTTGGTCAAACTCATGTTCGTAGCTTCGAGAACACTGTCCAACCATCTTGTCCTCTGTCGTCCCCTTCTCCTAGTGCCCTCAATCTTTCCCAACATCAGGGTCTTTTCCAAGGATTCTTCTCTTCTCATGAGGTGGCCAAAGTATTGGAGCCTCAGCTTCACGATCTGTCCTTCCAGGGAGCACTCAGGGCTGATTTCCTTAAGAATGGATAGGTTTGATCTTCTTGCAGTCCATGGGACTCTCAAGAGTCTCCTCCAGCACCACAATTCAAAAGCATCAATTCTTCGGCGCTCAGCCTTCTTCATGGTCCAGCTCTCACTTCCATACATCACTACTGGGAAAACCATAGCTTTAACTATACGGACCTTTGTCGGCAAGGTGATGTCTCTGCTTTTTAAGATGCTGTCTAGGTTTGTCATTGCTTTTCTCCCAAGAAGCAGGCGTCTTTTAATTTCGTGACTGCTGTCACCATCTGCAGTGATCAAGGAGCCCAAGAAAGTAAAATCTCTCACTGCCTCCATTTCTTCCCCTTCTATTTGCCAGGAGGTGATGGGACCAGTGGCCATGATCTTGGTTTTTTTGATGTTGAGCTTCAGACCATATTTTGCGCTCTCCTCTTTCACCCTCATTAAAAGGTTCTTTAATTCCTCCTCGCTTTCTGCCATCAAGGTTGTGTCATCTGCATATCTGAGGTTGTTGATATTTCTTCCAGGTGGTCTTTAATAACCAGCAAAACCAAGCATTTAGAACAGGCATCCCCAAACTTCGGCCCTCCAGATGTTTTGGACTACAATTCCCATAATCCCTGACCACTGGTCCTGTTAGCTAGGGATCATGGGAGTTGTAGGCCAAAACATCCAGCCTTGCTGGAACTGATCAAAGCCCCCTCATAGTCCAGCATGCTTTCCTTCCCTTTGGGCAGGAAAGGAGGGAACTGCAAGAAGTCTATGATTCCCAGACCTGAAGCAGGTTCTCCCTCCTCCTCCTAACTTACTTTATGCAGTACCATCAACGGAGGTACAGTTGGGAAGGCTGAGGAAACTGATCTGCTCTGCATCTCCTGGACTTGTGTGAAGATTAGATTGGACCATAGCTTTCCCTTGGATTTTGCACTTCTCTGAATACTGTGAAACAATTTAGCTGGCTCAGCTAATGCATTTAGAAAGGGATATGTTGGGGAGGAATGTGTATTTTCGGATTGATTCAGAAATGAAGCAGAATTGACACAGATGGGAATTAGACTGATTCATCCATCCCGTGGTATAGTAAAGCTAAGAGTTCTGTGGCTGGATGGGAGACTGCTTGGGAATCTGCCTTGGGTACACTGCCTTGGGTTCCATTACAGAAGGAGGGTGGGACATTAATGTATCTTTAAAAATAACAGCATAGAATGTAATGTCAGTTGAAGAGTTAGGTCTTCGCTCCATGAAGCTTCCAACCTTTGCGAAGCGCCGTAGCTCAGAGGTAGAACATTTGCTTTGCATGCAGAAAGTCCTAGGTTCAGACCCAGCATCTTCAGGTAGGACTGGGGGGAAACTGTTCCCTGTAACCCTGGAGAGGGACTGTGAATCAGTGTGATCAATACTGAGCTGGGTAAACCAGTGGTCCGACTTTTCTACATTGACTAGCAAGAATCTCTCCAGGGTTTTCTAACAAGAGTTTTCCCCAACTCTACCTGGAGATGCCAGGGACTGAACCTGGGACCTCCTGAATGCATCTGAGCTGTGGTTGTTCCCCATGGCTCTGATGAACCATTTTTTGCCCAGGCCTAGTTGCAACCTCATAGTCTGAAAACGTGCTTTATGTTATATTGTTTTCATAGCGTAGCCAGAAAGCCAGCACTCACTGGAGCTCTTAGCCTGATAAAGACGCTCATAAACAATCACTCTCAGTGCCTGGAGGGCTTCTGCAAAGCAGACATTTCCATACATATATAAAACACCATCCTTCTTTTTAAAAGGTTAGGGTTAAACAACACTGCCACTTAAATGGTGAGTGGGAGGTAAGCAAACCCCTGCTTTCAGGTCCTAACAGCTGAGCTAAACATGACATTGTTAATATTTGAGTGGCATTCTTGGTCCTTTTACCATGCTCATTTTCGTTGCACAAGCATAGTGGTGAGTATATTAGGTTCATTTCAGTTTTGCTCAGTTTCTCACTTTTCCAGCCTTAATTTCCATTCTTTACTTTTCCACACCAGTATGCATTTTTGTAATAAGAAAAGCAAAGAAAGTCCTTATTGAAAATTCACCAGCATTTTAGTGTCTATTTCTTCAAATAGATACATTTTGAAAGGAATTTTACCTAATGCGTGCATTTTTTACAGGCGCTTTCTCCTAATGTGATGCATTTTTGTACCTTATGTTCACTAATATATACATTTACGTACATTTGATCCTGGCACATCCATTTTTGTACACAGTACTTAGTTGGAGAACTGCATCACAACATTCAGAGAAGGGCGAATTTTGAAGGACAGCTGGCCTTTGGTTTGCACACAGTTTCAGGAAGTGCAGGTTAGGTAGATTGACCACTGAAAGCAAACTGTATTAAATGTCTCCCCAATCCTTGCTCAAACATTTTAAGCAGGGAAAAGGTGAGGCAGTTGCTGCTGGTGAGGTTTTGCTCTGGACTTAAAGAAGGTGGAGGCGGTTAGCATGCTGCCTGGTGCTTTGTGACTCTTGAGAAGCACTGAATTATTTAATGTTATATTTATTTTTAGTATTTCTATCCCTCCATTATTTCTGAGAGGGAATCTCAAGACAGCTGACTTACTCCACAGAGAGAGAGAGAGAGGCAGAGGGAGCTGCATATTTCAGAGCACTGGCAAGGAGTAGAAAACATATTATGGGTGCAATCTGTGGATTTTGTGGGGGTGCAGAAGTTGCTTGTCCAAACTGAACATTTATTGGCACCACCATCACCCAGCACCAAAGATGCCACGTGTGCATGCTTTGATGCAATGTGCCAGTTGGCTGTTTCTTTGGGTCACAAAACATCACTCAGCCCAATACGTTCAAGGTCGCATGGCAGAACATGTCATCTGTTGGTACACTTTTGAAAATGTGTATTTGTGAAGAAGAGGCTTTTGCAGGTTGCAAAGCATGCATTTCAAGTATGGTGTACTGTAAAATTGAGAATGCACAAATAAAAGAAGAAGAAAAAGCATGCATTTCAAAAAATTGCTAAGGGTGAGGTGTTAAGTAGAAATAAACCATGAAATTGCAGTATGTATTTTGCTATTTAATTGCTCGAAAATCAGTAGGGTATCATGGGGCTCTCTAATAGGTGTGCGTCCAGTTTCCAACTCTATATAACATAATTCTAGATATACTAGCAATAGAAAAAATTGTGTCAGAGTTTGCTGGGGTGCAAACCCTCAGTGGTAACTGGGCCAGAACCCAAAAGTCATAAAGTCACTCTCCTGGTGGGGCCCAGATCTATAATTGAAAGTAGGCAAAAATGTCATGTTCTGGAGGATGCACCTTTGGAGCAGATAGGCCAGAGCAGAGGCAAGTTGCATTTTCAGATGCAGGCAGAAGGCCAGGCTCCAGGTTCAGGGGAGAGTGGAGAATAGGTGCTCATTCTGTTAGAATCATCTCATTAGGGGGTGGCATGTTCAGAGCGAAGACCAACCCACTGAGCAGCTTTGTCTGGGAATGTTCAAGGTGTCAGGAGAGGATAGATTGTTTATTAATATCCTTCCTAACTTGCGCTGACAAGTTTCTTATGTAGCAGAGTTACATTCCCCCTTCTCATGCACAGCAGAAAGCTGGTTGCAGGCTCGTTAGAACCTCTCATCATTTTGCAGTTCAATCTGCCTCAGAATGAATTGTATGTTCCTGGTAAAATCCCCTTTTAAATCCCTCCTAAAAGACTAAAGACGCCACAATCTTATTCATAGTCAACAAAAAGTAAGTTTACCGACATTCAAGCAGTACACAGTATCAATCCTGAAGGCAGGGGCAAGGACTAATTAAAGTTACAAATAGCAACATGTGGATTTACCTCATATGGGGGACAATCCCTGTGCTGCTATTGGCTGAAAGCTAGCAGAGCAGTCCTAGCTGGAAGCAGACAAAAGGAGAAAGAGGAAAAAAAGGAGGGGTGCTGTGGGACTCGTCCTTTTGTTACCTGGACAGGTAAGGTCATGCCCACCTCTGGTCACATGCAAGAGGAAGGATGCTCCAGGCCAGGGGGAACAGGAAGTTTCGACTGGCTGGACCAAACATTCCCTTGCATGTCCACACTAGCATTACAAGGAATGTTGTACTTGACTGCTACCCGTGCCTTACATCCCACACTTTGCAAGGGCAAAACTGAGAGACATAAGCTTAAAGATGGGAGAAGAAGAAGAAGGAAAGTTCTTAGATTATATAAGTAAAATACAGTACAATGGGTATGTACATGGTGGTTTGAAGAAGTTCTGAAATTGCCCAAATCCAGCTATGTTAAGTGGGGGTCCAAAGTGCTGGAGCTGCATCTTGTTGCACGCTCAGGCTGTTTTGTTGCGCTCTGCTAAGTGCTTTGCAGCAGGTTTTGTTTTTTGCTTTTACCTTGCAGCCCCAAAGTCAAACTGTTCCATTAGGTTCCCTGCTGTTTGAGCTAGACTAGTCAATGATCAAACATGCTGGGAGTGTACCTGCTCAGGAGAATAAAAAATTAAACTAGATAAGCAAAAATCCTTGAGAGGTTCTGTTAATTGCTAGTCCCAGCTTAATTTAAATGTGTGCCGGAAGCATAGGAAACCTATATACACACCTATCTGTCTCATTTAATCCTACCGGGCTGGGGGGGGGGGAGAAGGAAGCCTTCACACATACCAATAGATCATTCTGTTTCCAATGTTCCTGCTGACCATAGCTGCCAAGTTATCCCTTTTTTAAAGGGATTTTCCCTTATGCTGAATAGGCTTCCTCGCGAGAAAAGGGAAAACTTGGCAGCTATGCTGCTGACTGTACTGTTGCTTATGTAGCCGAATGACACCACCCATCCACAAACTGGGAGGTATCCACAGGCTTGTGGGAAACAGAAAGTTTGCAGAACTACCATTAAAAGCACAGGCTGGGAATCCATGGAACAGGTTAGGTGTTGAGTGGCCAACTCCCAAGAGGCTGCGATCTACTCACAGGGTTAAGAACTGGCAGTGATCTACCCCCTTTTGGGGGGTTCGGGTGAAAGATGTTGAGTTTTTTCAGGGAGAAGGTAAAATGTTGAGCTATTTTTAGGGGAGTCACAGTTGTTCAGCTTCTTTGGGGGGAGCCAATGATCTACCACAGATGTCCAGTGAACTACCAGTAGATCATGATCTACCTGTTGGACATGCCTGCTATACCCCATAACAACTGAATGTAAAGGCACTTCCCGGCTGCTGCTACATTCAATCACATACTGTGAAATCGGGGTTGTGCAACTGTAGTTGATTGGGAGGACTTGTATAGCAAACCCATTTCCCTTAAAACTGAATAAGAAAAGTGAAACACTCAGGAAAAACACTCAGGAAACCAGTGCTATTTTTCTAGAAAAAGAGGTGCCTCAACTCACCATGACCACTTCCCTTCTTCTCTTATAATGGCAAGGGCACCCACCCAAGAGGTACCAAAACTAAGTCCCAGAAAGCTCTGGCTGAAAAAAAGCTTTGTTGGGAACCACATGGTTTGCTGCTTTGCTGAACACTCCACCAGCAAACGTATAAGAATGAATGCTCATTAAATAGCAACAGGCATCTGATCTCCCTGCAAACAAAACAGAATGAATGTTCAATAAACAGGCCATCTGGAAATGCTCGAAGTGCAAGAAATGCCATAAAATTGTATCAGTCCTGATACTTTTGATGTGCAAACTGGACTGAGAGGGTTTTCTGGTCTCATGTCCATATACACAAAATCATATTACAATCAGTGGCAGAGGAAGTTGCAATAATAATAATAATAATAATAAACACTTGGCAGGAGCCCTGATGCATGGTATTCTTTTCCTGCTGTAGAAAATGCAATTTGCTTTTAAATTGGAATGAGATCATAATGGTACTTCTTGCAAGCAGTGCTTCCTTGTATATCCCAGGGAGGGAACCTGCATTACATTCTTTCTCCAAGCACCCAAACTCTTGGAGGAATAAATTCTGCAGTTAGATTGCAAGCTTCCTAGCAGCCAGATGTTCATCAGATGCTGCTTTCCTTCATGATGCAGTGGCCCTTCCAGAAAAAAAGAAGCTTGTCATGTCAAGAAAGACTGCACCTATTGAATTTCTGCCTGTAGCTATGATTGTAAAATCTCACAGAGCCTCTGGCAGTGGAGAAGGAAGAATTATTCTGCATTCTAGAGGATCTTTGAGCACTTACAACATAGTTTATATCAGTGATGGGCAACCTTTTGAGCTTGGTGTGTCAAAATTCGCAAAAAAACAGAGCATAACTCAGGTGGTGTGTCACTTCAAGAAAATAACCATCATTTCGTGATATTTATAGTTTAAATAACAAAAATGTATAATTGTAATATATAACTGTATTTAATAAACCCAAAACTAATAATTTAACCAAACCAAACCAAACCAAAAACCCCTTATTTATCACAAAGTGCCCAGAGTTGTTGAGCTGTTGACCAAAGTTTTGGAGGTTTTTTTGGGGGGTGCAAAAGTTGCTTTGATTTTTTTTGGGGGGGGAAGCTGCTGCGCTTTTTTGGGGGGGGGAAGAGAACAGAAATAAATGATGAATAATACCTTCGCTGGAACTAACATGCAGCACCGACATAATCTGCTAAAGCGCCAAAAAAACCCAGCACAGAATGAGTTAAAAAACGAACGCTGTTACACCCAATCATCGTCTGCCAAAGCGCCAGAAAAAACTGAACAGAAAGGGTTAAAAAACCAATCTCTGGCTACCAGCAACAACAACAGCGGAGACAAGCTGTAGCTGAGGAGGAGCGGGAGAACAATTGGGGGGGGGGACAACAAGAATGGGCTGATGGGGCGCGTGCCAGCAGTGAGGGCTCTGCGTGTCACGTCTGACATGCATGCTATAGGTTCGCCATCACTCGTTTATATGGTACTGTGTGGTGATTTACAAAGCTAAAGGCCAGGTCCCTACCTCATGGAGCTTACAAAGTCGGGGTGGTGGTGGGGTGTGACACAGAAAAGGCAAGAGAAAGGAGGGTAGGGAAATTGACACCTGGTAAAAAGGGGAAGAATATGAAATTCTTTTCAATTACATGATCTCAGGGTGAGTTACAGTACTCTGTGTTTATATTCCTTGAACAGTCTGGAAGCCCAAGTGTTGGTGAATTTCTTGCATTCTTAACCAATGTCAGCAGAAGAAATTGTAGTCAGAATTGTGTGCTCCCCCACCCCCCAAAGGGTATACTTTTAAACTGCAAATAAGAAACATCTGCTTGTAATATATTTGCTTTCTGATACGACCGTGTTAAACAAGCTTCAGAACCAGAGGCAGGATTGGCTTTCTGAGAACTGAGCTCCCTTTCACTGTAAGGGTGATAATGGAATTGTAGTTGTGTTAAGAGCAGCTGCAGCATAGCTGGTCTATTACCTAATTTTTCTCTTCTACAGAACTAGGACAGCAAAGCAGCTGATGGAGTGTGGGGTGACCTGGGAAATTCCTGTTCAAACTTCATCTCTCTGAGTTGGCCTTAGAAAAATGCCTGCCTGTAGTATACCAATAATTATACTGGCCTACTTTGCAGAGTTGTCATAAGAGTTACTCAGAGAATCAAAGAATCATAGAATTGTAGAGTTGGAAGGGACCCTGAGGATCATCTAGTCCAACCCCTCAATGCAAGAATATGCAGCTGTCCCATACAGGGATCAAACCTGCAACCTTGGCGTTATCAGCACCACACTCTAGCCGACTGAACTATCCAGGCTGACAATGCATTGCTGTATTTTCAGTGTCTAGGGGTGGGGGAGTTTTCTTGGCAGGGATACTGGAGTGGCTTGCCAGTTCCTTCTCCAGGTGGATCACATTTAGTCAAAACTCTCCACTATAACCTGTCCATCTTGGGTAGCCCTGCATGGCCTAGCTCATAGCTTCTCTGAGTTATTCAAGCCCCTTCGCCACGACAAGGCATTGATCCCATCACCTCCTGGCAAATAGAAGGGGAAGAAATGGAGGCAGTGAGAGATTTTACTTTCTTGGGCTCCTTGATCACTGCAGATGGTGGCAGCAGTCACAAAATTAAAAGACACCTGCTTCTTGGGAGAAAAGCAATGACAAACCTAGACAGCATCTTAAAAAGCAGAGACATCACCTTGCCGACAAAGGTCCGTATAGTTAAAGCTATGGTTTCCCCAGTAGTGATGTATGGAAGTGAGAGCTGGACCATAAAGAAGGCTGATCGCCGAAGAATTGATGCTTTTGAATTATGGTGCTGGAGGAGACTCTTGAGAGTCCCATGGACTGCTAGAAGATCAAACCTATCCATTCTTGAGGAAATCAGCCCTGAGTGCTCACTGGAAGGACAGATCGTGAAGCTGAGGCTCCAATACTTTGGGCACCTCATGAGAAGAGAAGAATCCTTGGGAAAGACCTTGATGTTGGGAAAGATGGAGGGCACTAGGAGAAGGGGACGACAGAGGACGAGATGGTTGGACAGTGTTCTCGAAGCTACGAACATGAGTCTGACCAAACTGCGGGAGGCAGTGCAAGACAGGAGTGCCTGGCGTGCTATGGTCCATGGGGTCACGAAGAGTCGGACACGACTAAACGACTAAACAACAACAAAGGGGTGGGGGACACCTTTATTATGCATTTATTATTATTTTTCTTCCATTTTCTGCAGTCGAACTCCACAATAAAAAGTCACTTGCTTAATGGAAGGGCCTTGGTGGGGAACCTTCTTTCTTTCAAAGGGTAATTTATGAACATAAGAGCCCTTCAGGATCAGGGCAATGGCCCATCTTGTCCAGCCTCCTGTTCTCATCATGGCCAGTCAGATGCCCATGAGAAGCATGCAAACAGCACCCTCCTCCATGACTCCCAGCAATGGGAATGCAGGCATACAGCTTCTGGCAGTGGAGGCAGAATGTGGTCGTCATGTCTAGTAGCCACAGACAGCCTTCCTGTCTCCTTGAATTGTGGATGACAGAATCAGTGTCCGACTTGGGCATGGCCGTCCCAATTTTCTCTCGTCCACTCCTTTTCTCTCTCATCTCACTTTCTCTCTTCCCCTAATCCTCCCTTCCCACCAGCTGTCAGGACAGGGACAGATGACTCTTGCGAGAAATCTGAACTGATCTACATTGAGGGCCAAAGGTCACCATATCTCTGACTTAATGACCTAAGTGAGCTTTTAAACAAATGGACCGCTTTTAAGTGTACAGCAGGGCACAAGTGTCAATGGGGGGGCAGAGGCAGATTTAGGGGAGTGCAAAGGATTCTGCCACACTGGGCACCAAGCCTAGGGGGCGCTGCAGGGCATCACAACTATGACATACTAAATTGAGGAGAAGGCGAGAGGCAGGGGGTGCTGAATTTTGGCCTTGCGCAGAGCACTGCTGAAATCCGAAAGACCAAAATCCACTCGTGTTGGAGCCCTCTGACACTAATGCCATGAGCCTATCTTGTACATACATTCCATGAGTTGTTGGAAAAAACCGTTTTGAATTCAGAAATCACGCCTTGAAATCTTTTGAATATAGAAATCACACTTGCTACATTTCTTAAATTATGCCAAGGTCAATGCCAGAACCCCACCTAAGTTTACAAATTATGATTAAGCACATAACCTGATTTATTTATTTTGCTATTTTTGTTTAATATAGCATTGAGCCTGAAGGAGTGCCCTGCAGAGCTTGCTGACTCTTTTGTAATTTTGGGTTGGTCTGAATAGAGTTATAATCTTCTCTCTTGTTTCATTGTTAGAGGATTGACAAGGCTGCAAACATTTTGTAAATAGATTCACTTTAAAGCGTTACTTTTTTCTGGGCTGTTTAATTACAGAACCATGAAGAAACTCATGAAAGACAGCAAAATAGCTAGCTTGCTTAACTGTCCTTGTTGCCTAATTTTGTGGGAGCTTGAAGCTCACAGTGGAAGCAGGCTGTGTCCAGTTCAGAAGAGAATGTTCAGGACCTTGGACAGTTCCAAAGGATGCTAGGAAAGTGGCTTAATCAGAATCTACCTCTGCAGGTATTTACCGTATGTAGCCTGATCAGGCCTGATGGTCTACAACACCACTATGGAGGAACTGGCTTGGTGGTTTGAAGGCCCCTTATTTTGTAGTCTTTGGCCTTTGTGAGTCTTGGGGAATAGATGTACTCGAAGGGACTCCTCATCTGTGTCTGAGGTAGGCCTGTGTACCCTGGCTGGAAGGGCCCTGAATAAGGTAGTGACAGATCTACCCACAAAGAAAGAGCCTGAATTTTATCCTCCTTCACGCACTTTAAATATTAATTTATTTATTGCCTTCTTATACATGGGTCTCAAGGCAGGCAATGTACAAGATACAAAAAAAATTAATAAAAAGTTTAAAAGCAGTTAAAAGCAAAGCCAAAAACAACAGCAGAAAGCCTATTGGAACAAAAAAAATGGCTTCAATTGTATTCAGAAAGTGCAGAAAGTCGAAGCCAGTCATATCTAAACAGGAATGCTGTTCTGCACATCAGGGCCACCAGAATTATGTCTAGAGATGGGGAAATCTGTCCAGTTTTGGTTCTGTTGTCATTTTTCAAATCATAGAATTGTAGAGCTGGAAGGGACCACAAAGGTCATCAAGTCCAACCCCCTACAATGCAGGAATCTTTTGCCCAATTTGGGGCTCAAACCCACAACCATGAGATTAAGAGTCTTATGCTTTACTAACTGAGCTATCCCAGCTATCAGTTTGCTTTTTAAAAGAAAGAAAGAAAGAAAGAAAGAAAGAAAGAAAGAAAGAAATGTGCTCATGAAAAGCCATCAGCGTTTTGATGTGAATTTCACCTAATACAAACATTTTTGTATGCTATATATGAAAACAATATCCCCTAATATAATGCATTTTAATAATTGTTTTTATTTTTATTTTAAAATAGTTTTTATTATAGATTTTCTTAGTTTTCAAGAGTACATGCACTGTCTCTTTTTTCAGGTTGTGTTTTCTACAGATCAATTGCATTTGTTCTGAGACATTAGAAATATATGCAGTATAATGGTTTTTATTTTAATTTTTTAATACACAAAAGCAGTAATAACAACAATAAATAAAGAAGAAAGAGAAAAGTTCAAAGCAAGAAAGGGAAAGGCTTTCAAGACAGAGCGGTAGTATTCCAAAATCAGCATTATCATTTAATGCATCCTTGCATGTCATTTTACCGGTACCTAATATGTGCATTTTTGTGCATTCATCACTTGGCTGGAGAACCTCATGGCAAAATATATATATAAATTTTCCCTCCCTGCTGCTTTTGCTCTGCTGTGCAGTACAAGTGTGGAGGAGAATGAGTTCTAAACCAAATCTGATTCAACCTCACAGTTACACTGAGAGTCACATGGAATATTTTGATAACTGCTTATTAATCTAAATGGATCGCCATTCTTTCTGAGTTTATTTCTGGAGAAGCTCAGACACCCCTATTCCATCATTTCTCCCCCCCTCCACTAATTAATTGGCATAATTGGTAGAAATGGGCCCTTTGAGAGCTAAAGCCTCTTTAGTGCTTTGCTAAAATGACTGAGTGTTGTTTATCGGTGGAAGTACTGGTAATTTGAGGTAAAATGCTTGATTGTAACCTTTCACACCTCCCATGCTGTGCACTTTTGGTTTTTGTTCTGTTTTTTAAATCAGTATTCTCTCCAGGAGAGAATGCTTAAATATTTCCTTTACTCATCAGACTTTAAGAGTGTTTTTTTAATCAAAGACATCTTTGTGTGTGCACAATTCAATGTAGTGGCTTCATCTTATAAAAGTGCTAAATGCTCTTTTCCATTACCTGCTGTGATGAACTCTTCTGATGATGTCCAGCGTTATTCCTACTCAGAGTAGACCTATTGAAATGAATATGTATTGCTAGCTTAGTTCTGTTAATTTCAGTTGGTCCATGCTGTGTAGGGATGGGCATAATAATAATAATAATAATAATAATAATAATAATATTTATACTCCACCCATCTGGTTGGGTTCCCCCCGCCATTCTGGGTGTCTGTTAGTTTCTCTTATCTCAGTTCTCCATATTTCTGCAGCAATTTGTGAATCTTTTTTTTAAAGAATCAGAAAAATTCAATAGAATTTTAGTTCCTTTTGTTAAACACATTCTTGTATGCAATTTGGACTGACATACACATTTTTGCAAGCAATTTCCCATTACATTTTTGTATGTTATTTTCACAAATAATTTTTATACATGTTTTTCCCTAATAGATGCTGTTTCTTTAAAAATTGGTTGGAAAACTGCATCATAAAATTCAGGCAGCTATGAACAGCGAAGGCCACTTGTGTTTGCATGCCGAATGTCTAACAAAACTGGATTGCCTCATATATATTGCCTAGAGAGTAGCCTAGCAGAATTATCCTAATGCAGGGATTTCTTTTTTAGTTTGAACTCCTTGTAATCCTGGGTACAAGAGTGCCTTTTTTAGCAGAGTGCCCAACATATATAAAATATAATCCTATAATTCCCAGTGGCATTAGTATTTTGTAAGATGTTCTTTTGGAGATCTCATGCACTTAGAATAATCGAGTCTTAGAGTTGGAGAGTCCGTCACCTCTCATCCACCACTGCTGAACAGCTCTTACTGTCAGAAAGTTTTTCTGAATGTTTAGTCAGAATCTCCCTTCTTGCAACTTGAAGCCATTGGTTCGAGTCCTACCCTCCAGAGCAGAAGAAAACAAGTATCCTCCCTCCTCCATGTGACAGCCCTTAAGAAATTTGAAGATGCCTATCATATCTCTTCTCAGTCTCCTCTTTTCCAGGCTAAACATACCCAGGCCCTTCAAGCACTTCTCATAAGGCTTAGTTTCCAGACCCATGATCATCTTGATTGCATCTTGAATGCCTGGGGGTTGGGGTTTTTATTGGGCTCGGGCGGCTCAGGCTGCTCTGCACACCACAGCCGCTGCCAGCCCAAGCCAGGTAAAAAGTCATGCAGGGATGGTGGCGACAGGCCCAC
This sequence comes from Zootoca vivipara, assembly GCF_963506605.1. NCBI lineage: Eukaryota > Metazoa > Chordata > Lepidosauria > Squamata > Lacertidae > Zootoca > Zootoca vivipara. The sequence goes on along the minus strand of NC_083286.1, from coordinate 52,489,707 downwards.
ACACCCTCAGCCATTCACCTCTTTCCCCAGCTCAGGCTGGCAATGACTTGGGCTGCCCTCTTTTTTGCTCTTGAAATATGGCAACCCTACCTTTTTGAAACATTAGGGTGTTCCTAGGAACACCCAGCATACCCTGTGTGCATGACTATGATTGCAGAGCTGGGGAAATCTCAGGCTTGCCAAATCTAGTTGTTGTTTTTAGAACCCCAAGATCTACCAGACAGTGCAGAGTGCAAAACTCATACAGTTTGAATTAAAGAACAAAACACATTGCAGCCTGTTCTGAGCCTAGGCGTTTGTTGTCAGTACCAGAACTGAATCAACCTCTTTGTCCTTTTACACAAAAGACGATGACTGATTAGCTTTATTCACTTCATCAGCCTAATATCCAGAAGCGGTGGTGGTAGCTGAGTTGAATACTTCAGCCCTGCACTAGCACTGTGCAATTTCTGGTAGAGAGAAGTAATGCGGATGACTACATTGAGGGTTATGTGCTAACAAAGTTCCACAGCATTTATTCTCTCTGCTGCAATTTGTCCCTCTGTGGTCCATTGTCTTCTCACATTCTGTGGCCAGTGACTTGGTAATCTGCAGAGACAGCAGTCTGTGCTCTGCTCTTATGTAACATCGATTCTCCAAGTACTCTTAATGGCTTGTTCTGCACATACACAGTTGAAGTGTGTCATGTTGGAATCTAAAAATAACATTGCGCTTTCTCTCTCCCGCTCTTGCTGTATTTCAATGGATCTTAAGATGTAAAGCCAGGGCCAAAGAGCAAGTTTGCAGTGAAATGGCATCTTAATATTCCACTCCTGAGTTATTGCACTGGTGAACTATGTTTGTAAAATCACATGCTGTGATGTTTCTCGGACAGCTTTGCCAGAGGGCAAAGGTTCATGCTAAGGTACTGCTGCATAGATCTAACAAACACACCGGTATAGAAGGAGCATGCATTGGCTTTCTGTATGTGTGTATCATGGAAGAGTGCACCTTTGGGAGTAAAGTCAAACTGCTAGAGAATTACAGCACCTGCTGTGGCTGTAGAGGCCAATACAGGATAAAAAATATTTTGTTGCAGCTGGGGCAGATGAAGGCATCTGGTTTTGCTATTACAGATGCATCATGTTGTTACTTTAAAAGGAAACTTTGTTTATAAATTCATAAGAGTACAAAATACAGAACTGAAGAATAAAATAAATTCTGTATTTTGTAAAATTCTGTTTTCCACAGCTTTCCCCACAAATCTAATTCTATTTTGTGGCCCACATCCCTAGCACAATTCATCATTGCTGTTTTCACCATTTCAACCTTTGTCTCCCATTCTAATAATAACTTAAACATTTTAGAAATTAACTTCTCATTATTATCTAACAGCTCTTTCTCAAATTCTGAGGTCTGTTCTATAACACCACATTGTGTATCAACTTTAAGTATTTCATTCAATTGACAGTATCGCAACCAGTCTGTTACCCGGTTAAGGCTTCTTCCATCTTCTTCAGGCTTTCACTTGCGTTTGTGAAGTGCAGTAGTTCTTTATATGTTGCCCATCCTTTTTCTATATTCTTTTTTTTTCCAGTTTGAATGCCATAAAGGTGTTTTCCTTTCTAGCAGGTCCTGATATTTTTCTCAAACTCGATAAACATTTTTCCTAATTACACAATTCATAAAATTCTTATGTATTCTAGCTTTACCATACCATAGACATGTATGCCAACCAAATTTAGCACTGTACCCCTCCAAATCTAGCAGCTGAGTATTCTCCAACTTTATCCAATCTTTTAGCCAGCACAAACATGCCATTTCATAATATAAACGCAAATCATGAACTAGACCTAGTCACCTGAATTTTGCTGGTTTCTTACTCAGGGGCACCCTCCTGATGACCCCAGGTTTCAAACTGATGGGGGGAGGGAGACACATAAGAGAGAATGTGATTTCTGTTTTCCCACTCCAAAATAGTAACAAGAACAACAATGCAAGAGAAAAACTGCACCTATTGTTTCAAGATTCATTCCCTCAGAAGAGGCAGCCAGGCCTGCAACGTACATCCAATTCTGTCAGGAAAAAACCAAATAAAAAATCTCTTCCAGTAGCACCTTAGAAACCAACAAAGTTTGTCATTGGTATGAGATTTTGTGTGCATGCACACTTCTCCAGAAGTGTGCAGATACCTGAAGAAGTAGATAAATAGGTATCTGAAGAAGTGTGCATGCACACGAAAGCTCATACCAATGACAAACTTAGTTGGTCTCTAAGGTGCTACTGGAAGGATTTTTTATATTTTGTTTCGACTATGTCAGACTAACACGGCTACCTTCCTGTCAGAAAAAAGTTAGGGACTTTAAAAAAGTACTTTAAATTCCCCTGCATGATAACACCTGAATGCATCTGCCTACAATTTGGCAGATGTTTGATCAGATAGTAGGAGGGGCTGAATTGGAGAAGGAGGCAACAGAGGTGGAGTCATATTGTGAGGGCATTGTTTTGTCACTGAGAATTAGGTGCTACCTCCAGAAATGAGATCAGATGCATCTATTCTTGTGAACCACACATCTCAATGTGCAGGGGTGTGGCAAACCCCACCCCACCCCCATAGATCCTATATAACCACCATGGGTTATCTTGGGGGTTTTGTGTGAGGGCAAACATAGATACTTGGAACTAAAAACGGGGTGCAACGCCTTATTCTTTTTTTTTTCATTTGTTGGAAAGCTATGACAAAGAAACAGCTAATTAAGTCATTCACCTATAATTGGATAGATAACATCTTCAGTTCTCATCCCAGGATTGAATAGGCCCATGTTATAGCTGCACCATCCATTCATGTAGAATATTCAGTCCATGGCACCCATCTCCCTTTGTTTTTAAAGGACATGGACGTCAGAGTCAGTTCTGAATGCACTGAGATAACATCCAAGTGATGCCTTCAACTCAACACCCTGACCTTCTTGGCTGTCAATATGCTAGGCTTAAGTCAGTCTTCAATGAAGAGAGAGAGAGAAAGAAAAATCATTATGAATGGGGACAGTGTGTTCACTGTCATGGGGTGACTAAGTCACTGTGCTATAGCATGCTGAATGGATAGGGTCATTATCTTAGCCTCTGTTGCCATTAAGTGCTGGGAAATGATCCATCCCTCAGATCACTCATTTGTGGATCTGCAAAGCTGACTCACAGCATAAACTGAGCATTCAATTAGGATGCCAAAAGAGGAGTTTCCACCAATTCTCATAGGGAGCAAAACCAGCAGGGAAATGCAGAGCCTCCTTTTGCTTGGGTTTCAGTGAATTGTTGTCAGGGGCTGGCGAGGCTCTGAGGAGTGAGTGGAAGAGGAAGCAGGGCCAGAGGCTGATCCAGGAGAAGGGGATAGCAATTTATGGGGTTTTCCGCCTCCCACTAGGCAGGAGCCAGAACTGGAGGATGAGGAGGGGTCTGAGCCATTGGAGATGAGGGAGGAGATGCAAGACATGGGGCCAGAGCTGGAGAAAGGACAGGATGCACCAGGATCATAGGGAGAGTGCCAGGACCGAGAGGCAGGCACAGCGACAACTTCTGTGTAGGAGAAGTCAAGGGTGCTTACGCTTGCAACATCAGGCGAGGACACTTATGTTTGGCTGTAGGCATGTCCACACCATTGTTCCAAAAGTCCGGCATGGAATACAAGCCCAGAAAGGGACACCAGCTTCCCCAAAGTGTTTGTGTACGTGTTTGGTGCAGCTCAGGAGCTATTGTATACCTGAAGGAGCATCTCCACCCCCATTGTTCTGCCCGGACGCTGAGGTCCAGCTCCGAGGGCCTTCTGGCGGTTCCCTCACTGTGAGAAGCAATGCTACAGGGAACCAGGCAGAGGGCCTTCTCGGTAGTGGCACCCACCCTGTGGAACGCCCTCCCACCAGATGTCAAAGAGATAAACAACTACCTGAAATTTAGAAGACATCTGAAGGCAGCCCTGTTTAGGGAAGTTTCTAATGTGTGACATTTTAATGTATTTTTTAATCTTTGTTGGAAGCCACCCAGAGTGGCTGGGGAAACCCAGCCAGATGGGCAGGGTATAAATAAATAAATAAATAAATAAATAAATAATAAGTACTTTGTCGATAATTAATTGAACTACCAGCCATTTGTCCTCCTTGGGCTGGGTGTGCTCAAGAAAATTGCCACCAGGGGACTTGCCCTGGCTCCCAGCTTCCTCCTCCTTACTGGTAGTTATGGTGTTGCCCGTATATGGTGTTGCCTCCTCAGGGAATAGGATGGAAACAACACTAGAATTACTTGACTCGGCCTGTCCTTGGCTCTGGCTCCATCTGCTGTTGGTCTCCCTGCCTTCTGCCCTACCCGTCTCAATTGGCTCTGTCTCCTCACCTACACCAAATGATATTTTTGAATTCTAAACCCAAGTATGCAGAAAGCCAGCGGCAGGCTGAGTTGATGAATATGTGGCATATGTGTGAGGAAGGTCTGTCTATTCTAGTGCCTCAGGATAACGAGTGTGAACAGCTCCATTGCTAAGTGTGTCCTTTGAGACATGTGATATTAGAGGTCAGTTCATGCAATTTGCTATTCACAATAAACCTCATGCCACAATAAACCCATCAGTTTTGTATTCATTGCTAAGGAATCTCCCACTTGCCGTTTCCCATCTCCCTTCGCAATTTGAACTCCTGGTGCTAACTTTTTTATGTGGCTTTCATTGTATTTGTTTTTTTGTAAAGCTGCTGTGAACTGCTTTGATAGATGATAGATAGATAGATAACGAATTGACAGTATATGAATATTTTTTAATATTTTTATGAAGGCTTGTTTACAATAAATTCATTTTTTAAAAAGAAAGAAAGAAAAGAAAATAGAAAAATTGTTGGGCGTTTGTCACCACCAAAGGGAAACAGAAGGAACAACCCTATGTTAAATTATTCCCTTGAATGGGTTTCCAAATTGAAATCGCTAACATAGCAAGTGCAGAGTTGTTACGACACAGGGATCCATTTGAAATGATTTCCAGACTGGAATATCACCATACGGTTCCATTGATTTTGAGGGCGGAAACCTAGCCATGTAGATAATACTAGGCAGATGGGACCTTGGCTTTAGGGACTCGTGCCAAGGCCTTGTCTGCTCCTGGCCACCCTGAGAGCCAAATGCTTCCTGATTAAAATGCGCATGGATGACAAACATTGCTGGAAGAGAACTGTACACCCAAATATTTATTATCCCTTAGCAAGGGATAATGGTGCTGATTGATGCTGCCATATGGCTGGCCTGCTTTTTCTAGAAGTCCAGAACATCATGCTCCGTACTTCTATGACCTGTCAATGTAACTGAATTTTAGGAAAACTTGAAAACCCAGTTTGATGTTTGGTGTGGCAAATGGGTGCCAGAAAGTACTAGGGAGGAAACATGGGAAGCTGCCTTATACAGAGTCAGACCACTGGTCCATCTAATTCAATCTTGACTACATTGCAGGGGCATAGGGCGACACCATGATACCGGGGGCGGCAAATTGCCATGCACCTGGGGGCACGGTGTCGCTACGTAACGATGCATGCGTGTTATGTAACGACACATATGTCGTTACGTAGCGACGGATCCAGCACATGCGCAGCCACCACGGGGTCATGGTGACGTCACCGTTCCCCCCCGTGCTGACTGCGCATGCGCTAGATCCGATGCTTGAGCAGTCCGATCCGGGTGCCGCTGGCCTGCTGTGGCTCCACAGAGCACCGCTCGTGCACGGTGACCCGTTAAGGGGTGTCGCGTGATAGCAGCACCCTGTAAGGGCTGCCGAGCGCATGCGGAGCACGGTGGAGCTGCCACACACCAGTGGCACCCCGAACGGACTGCACATTTGTGGCGGAGGCGAGGGGTGGGCCAGGGAGGCCGAGTGTCTGTCACCCCCCCGGGCGTCGCTTGGGGCGGACCGCCCCCCCCGGCCCCCGCTTGCTCCGCCCCTGCTACATTGATTCTCTAGATCTCCACAAGATTTCAAGTAGGTGATGGGGTTCCTCCCAGCCTTACCTGCTGCCAGAGATTCACCCTGGGATCTTCTGGATGCAAAGCCAGATGCTCTACCTCTGAGCTATGGCCATTTCCCATATGAGTTGGATGAGTGGTCCATTTAGACTAGTGTTGTCTGCTCTGCCTTGAAGAACCACTCCCTTCCACACCTTCCACAGAGGAAGATGGATTGGACTGCTCTTCATATAAAATTTATGCTGTGCCATTGAGCTAAAGCGCCTCCCTCCACATTGTTTGGCAAATAACAATCCCGCAAGAAACTCACGATTAGGCAGCTGCCGTGTCTATTTCCTGGGGTCTCTGTGGAGATTTGGCAGGTCATAATTGATGGGTCGATGGACTATGTTTGGGGGAGCTATGGCTTGAAGAGATGCCATATTTGCAGAGTCTCAGGGTTTGGGTTTCATAGTTAAAGTTCTCCAGCAATTTACAGCTTGACTCATTCCAACGAGACATTTCTGATTCTTCCAGTGGATCTGTTTGTGACTATCTGTGGTTCCATAGATTGATTTGTAGGAAACTGTGGAACAGAGTGTTTCTTCATAGCTCAGGGTTGCATTAGTTGGCTTTATGTTCCTGACTCTGTGTCAGGACCTCACTGCTTGAGACCAGTTACATCAGTGATTTGCCATGTAGGGCAGTCCACTCAAGAGAATTGCTTTTCCTGCCTTCACAGGACTGCAAAAATAGGACAGTTGTCAAGCACCTGGTATGTGGCCGGTATGCTACATTTTGCTTGTTGAGCCACGAATTGTGCAGGTCTGTTCTGCATCCATCCCTAATATGTAGAAAGGAAAAAAAATAATTAGGGAAGTGTAACATGAACTGCTGGGAACTGTGGATAATTTCCTGGCATCCTCATCTACTCCTCCAGATGAGGAGGAGGAAAAAATAACATGCACGGAACTGGATGCAAGATGGAACCTTTCTTACAAAAGCCACTTGGGAAGAACAAGATACTATGTTTTCACTGAGATGCAGTCGATGGCGCACCATGCATCATTTAATAGGCAGTTTATGATTTTGATTATGCCCCTTCCTTTACTTTTTCATTTTCTTCTTCTTCAAATCACATCTTGTGAGTTCTGAAAAGCTGAAATATTACTGCCAGGACCCCTGCTCTGTTGGCTCACCAGGATCTTTGCAGCTTGGGGAGGAAAAGGCTGCTTTGCACTGAATAACATCCATTTGTTTCCTTAACGGTAACATACATTATCTTAGCAGTGCCGTTTGTTTTCTTAACGACAATCACTTTGCTCTTCTTCTCCGGCATCTTTCAATGAAAGGCTCTAAAGATTTGGGAGAGGGAGTTATTCATTCCAGAAATGGAACAGAGCGCTCTTTCTTATTTTGGGTATGGAATAATGCAGAAAGGATAATGATAGGGAGAATATTGCAGCTTGGGAGAGAAAGGAAAGTATTGTTATTTATAGGTGTGCCCTAATGTACAAGTGTGGGAGATGAAGCAGGTTTTCTCTGTTGTGAGCAATTTGAAGGTTTCTGTCTAGATGAGAACTTTTTGGATAGTATAGCTGTTCCCTGTGCAATAGGATATGGTTAGGGCTGAGCACCTAGGTATAATATTCTAAACTGGATAGTCCTGTATTTTAATGACTCTCTGCTCAATACCAATATCAATACCTATCTATCTACTAAAAGCTCAACCAGACTTCCTTTTATGCCACATTTCTAGGCACAAGTCTGTGCTTTCAAAGCCCCATATCCAAGCATTTTATTATCATTATTTTTGCCCCAGTGCTTTCCCTGTGAAAACCTCCTCTTTACCCCTGAGTCAGAGCAGACAGCAACCTGCAGAAAACCTCAGTTGCCATTTATTCTGATTCAGCATTAAAGAGTGCCTTTTCCTGGGGAAAGTGGCAGGGAGGAGAAAAATTGCTCAGAAACAGAGCTTTAAAATGCGAACCTGTTCCTAGAAAATGTGGGGCAAAAGGTAAGTGTGACAAGCCCTAAGGTTTGCCTTTTCAGGTTTTCCTGAAAAGGCAGTATATCAGCATGGATTCATTGAGCAAATGTGTGTATTGAAATAATGAAAAAAAAGTTATATAAGTTATACACATCACAGACAGTTAAGTTAGGAAGAAACAGTACGTTGTAAATTATGGACAGACTATCCAACCCACTAATTCTTTAAGCCACATATAAGCCCATTTACTCCAAAACATAATGAGCCTTGCCAGAACCTTTTGAAGACAGTCAATGAGTGATGAGACTCTTAAACACAGATGATTCAAAACTAATGCTTCTTCAAAGAAACGCAAAATAAAACAATAAAGCCGCCTTGATTTCATCCATTGCAATATTCCGTAGCTGTTGTCTGACATGGCACCTTCCTCTCTCGGCTTCTGCCTCTTTTAATTAAAAAAAACCACACCATTACTTCTGTTTCCTTGAGCTACTTTTTACAGACGATACACAAACAAACAAACACATTTCTTAAAAGGTGCGTCCAGAATGTGACTCAGCAAAAATTGTGAAACCTGACAAAGCCTTGGAACCTGGGCTGGCAAATCTACAGCTGCTACTGGGTTCTACCAAAAATGCATCAAAGAAAGTCAATGTGGGTTCCATGAAGCTGGCAAAGCTGTTGAAAGTTGTAGATTTGCAGTTTAGTTTTGTGCTGATTGGCTTGGCTTGTGGCTTTAACCAGCCAGTGATCTCACTGTATTGGAAAAATGTATTGTGTGTACACCAAACAATGTAAAAACTCTCTCTCTCTCTCTCTCTCTCTCTCTCTCTCTCTCTCTCTCTGTGTGTGTGTGTGTGTGTGTGTGTCTCCCCTTTCCAGCCTAATGACACCCTGCCTCTCATATTCTGGGGAGGCATTCTGCTTTATGATTTTTCCGCATGAGCAGCAGTTTAACTGAGCTGTACCTTTGGGAGTACTGCTCCCAAAGAGCCACGAAATGAAAGCTCGCTTCCAGTTTTGCTCTGGGAGATCTATGTAGCCTCTCTTGCTACTGTGTAGCAGGGGGTGGGCTTAGGAGACAGCTGACCTTCTGCTGCCTGGGCTGTACCAGTGCGTCCCATCTCATCCCCCTTGTGTAAATGCAATCTTCAGCCCCAACAAATACAGCAGCACACAATTTATTCATGTATCATTAAGATAATTGATATTTATTAGTCCCCTGGTAATTTTCTGCTTTTTGTTTTTGGATGTTGGGGATAAATCACAGCTGCAACAGGCACAGAGCATGCATTTTGTGTCTATTATATTGTCTTGATAAGGCTAGCCGGTGTTGTTCACCTTCCCAATGTGATTCATTGAGATTGATTGAAGCGCCGGGCTTGTCCTGGCCGTGGTGCAGTGTAATTAATGTCTCCTTATGCTAATATATGCGAATTTGGGAGTGTGCATTGGACTTGGGAGGAGGTGGAGAACAAATGAGGATTAAAGAGTTCACTCCAAAGTACAAATCAAATTTCTGCCTCACTAAATCCCCCCGCTACCCTGCAGAAGGAAAGAACCCATCAGAGGCACGACCAAAAGCAAAGATTGTGCCTGAATGGGACTCCATTTCTTTTAGGTTGTGCGACATCACAAGATTTGAATTGTGATGTGCTGCTATGTTGATGAAGTCCTGTGTTTGGGTATATTAAAAGAGAAAACCTGGATAACTAAGAGGATCAACACTCTGCAACTGGAGCTTAAGAGGGGGAAGCTTATTGATTTTTTCTCTTGCTACCCTGCTCCCACGTTAACTTTTATCCCAGGTAAACTGTCTCTTGGATGTAAATGCTTCCATCCCAAACTAAACACTTCCTAACCCTTCTGACAGATGTGGATCAAAGAAATGCTGGGAACCCATCCCCTCCTTTTAAATTCTCGTGGCCTTAAAGTGGCCTACAATAACCTAGCATCTTCCAGATTGTTTGGAGTACAAATCCCACCAGCATCACCTTACGTGGCCATGGTGATGGAGGATGACGGAAATTGTACACCAGAACATCTGTAGAAACCAGATTGACAACAGCTGCCTTCACATCTTGAAGCTGCCATTCTTGCATTACTTCCTGCACTGCGTACTCTGGTGTACAAAGATCCTCTAAGTTCTTAGGTAGGGATCTTTCCCAGTTCTGCTCCCTAAGACCCTTTAAACTCAGACACGGACACGGAGCAATGGATTCAAACTTCAAGAAAGAAGATTCCACCTAAACATTAGGAAGAACTTCCTGACAGTAAGAGCTGTTTGGCAGTGGAATTTGCTACCAAGGAGTGTGGTGGAATTTGCTACCAAGGAGTGTGGTGGAGTCTCCTTCTTTGGAGGTCTTTAAGCAGAGGCTTGACAGCCATCTGTCAAGAATGCTTTGATGGTGTTTCCTGCTTGGCAGGGGGTTGGACTGGATGGCCCTTGTGGTCTCTTCCAACTCTATGATTCTATGATTCTATGATCTCATAGGACCATAGGGGACGTCCTTATACTGAGCCAGACTGTTCATCCATCCAGCTTACTATTGGCAGCTGCTCTGCAGCATTTCAGGCAGGCTTCTCTCCCAGCCTTACCTAGAGATTCCAGGGAGTGGAATTCAAAGCAGATTCTTGGCCCTTCAATGTTTTTTTGCTGTTAGCCTCTGTCTGTGGCACCGTATCTGTCGAGAGCAACATTGTCCTGTTTAGCATCACAGTAGTGAAGGCGCACATCATTGCCCCAGGCCATACCCAATACAACCTGTTTGATTGCACAACGTTTCTTAGTGGACAGGTGGCAGCTGTAGCCTTATCCTGTTGCGAAGCTCCTCTCAATGGACACATGATCAAGGATTTGTTCTTCAATCATCCTGTCGTGACACTGTGTAACCATGAGAGGCAGGATAGAGCATGATAAGAAAGGAAGATCCATGCAGGTCTATCTGGAAATGCATTTATCAGGCTGTATTGATCCTTGATAGCAGCCTCATGCATCCAAGATAACCATAGATTTCAGGTAATAAACCTGCATGTTTTGTTGTGCTTATTGATTGTCTGAATTGCCCCATGTTTTCACATTATCAGGACATGGGTACGTTAATTTGTTTAAATGTAACGAAGCTTCACAATTGGCTTTTGCCTAGCTAGCACTTGAGGCTGCTTTATACAAGTAGCATGGGTAGGATTGGAACCTAAATGTTTCCATGTGAGAGTTGCAGCAAATGTGAGATTGCTAATCCATGCACTGGGGCTCTGCATCCAGTCTAGGTGAATCTTGGAGGCTGGGGAAAATAGGACTGATCCCAGCCATTCCAGGATTTGTCTGCAGCAGGGTAAGGCTGCCCTGGATTGGATCTGACCCACCTGGGGCAATCTGGAGCTGTCAAACAGGGAGGCGGTAGGTATTAAATATGCAGTCAGGGCATTGGGAGGAGAGAAAGAAGCTATTCAAGAACCTATCTCTGCTCACCATCCAAATACATTTTTAAGCAGGATGATCCACTCAGTATGAAATGCCCACATTCTGAACTTCCTTATGTGTGGCATTTCAGGTTAATTTGAAGTTTTGCTAGTTCATATTTTTAAAGGGACAAACTGGAAACTCAGGCAAATATATATTTTTTTAAAGGTTGGCAGCACAGTGCCAAAGACCTGTCACAACAGAAGCTTCTTCAGTATTCAAAATAAGGGTGTGCTTTTCCTTTTTCTTACTGTACACAAATAACATATTTTTAAAAGACTGAAGAAGCCCAACTGTGAAGCTCTGTTAAGAACTACAGGTTTTATTTTAAATCTAGAAAGTTTTGACAATAGGTATGGATGGCATGCCTACCTAGCGTACAAGAAGGTAAAGGTACATATTTGCTTCAAAAAATCATATACTCAGAAATTCATTGTTTAAAGTTTGGAATAAATATAAACAGTTATTAGAGCCACAAATCCCTTTATGGAACTCTCCATTAGAAGCCCATGCAGTTAAAAAACTTAATATGAATCCGAATTGGGCAACATATAGACAAATATTGGAAGAAGACCAAGGAAAGTTAAAATTAAAAACATATGAAGAATTAAAACAATATGGGATGGATAATTTGCAATATATACAATTAAAAAATATGTTTAATGCAGACCAAAGAAAAGGTTTCGCTAAAGATCAATCACTATTTAGCACCATTATACAGTGGAACCTCGGTTTATGAACACCTCGGTTTATGAATTTTCAGTTTACGAACGCCACAGACCCAACTGGAACGGATTAATTCACTTTCCATTACGTTCAATGGGAAAGTTCACTTCAGTTTATGAACACTTCAGTTTATGAACAGACTTCCGGAACCAATTACACCCATGCTTCGGGTTAAGTACGCTTCAGGTTGAGTACTCCACGGACCCGCCTGGAACGGATTAATCCACTTTCCATTACTTTCAATGGGAAAGTTCGCTTCAGTTTATGAACGCTTCAGTTTAAGTACTCCGCGGACCGTCTGGAACAGATTAATCCACTTTCCATTACTTTCAGTGGGAAAGTTTGCTTCAGTTTATGAATGCTTCAATTTAAGTACTCCGTGGACCGTCTGGAACAGATTAATCCACTTTCCATTACTTTCAGTGGGAAAGTTTGCTTCAGATTATGAATGCTTCAGTTTATGAACAGACTTCCGGAACCAATTGTGTTCATAAACTGAGGTACCACTGTATTACAAAACAATAGGAAATTATTATTGAAAATTTACACTCTATTATTGGACTATGATTTGATGGATGAAGAGGTAAAAGAAACAATGGTCAAATGGGCACAAGACATCGGCCACACTATATATTTAGAACAATGGGAGAAACTCTAGTGCGCGGATATTCACTTTACCACCTGTTACATGATAAAGGAAAATTTTGTTAAAATGTTTTACAGGTAGTATTTAACACCAGTCAAACTCGCCAAAATTTATAAATTAAAACCCAACCTTTGTTGGAAATGTAACAAGGAACCTGGAACGACAATTCATATTTGGTGGGGTTGCAAGGAAATAAAGAATTGGGGGGGGGGGATAATACATGAGGAAATTAAGAAAATGTTTAAAATCCCCTTGATAAAAAAGCCGAAGCTTATCTGTTAGGGCTGGTGGGCAAAGACATACCACATACATCTTTTTGTATGCAACAACAGCTGCCAGGGTAGTGATTGCCACTAAATGGAAATTTCAGGACATACCAACAAAGAAATAGTGGTTTTGCAAATTAAGTGAGTATATAGAATTGGCAAAATTAACCTCAATTATAAGATACCAATCAAATCAAAAGTTAAGAATGGAGTGGAAGTATTTTGAAGATTATATGTCAAAATATTGTTTTAAAAACGACATGCTAATAGGCTTAGAATAAAAAATGTAAGCAATAACAAAACCAATAAAGAAAGAAGGAAAAATCAGAATTTAACAAAAATAATCTACTTTAGAATCCAAGGGGGGAAAAGGTATTGTATAAAGAAATGAAGTGGAATTGCTGTGGAGGGAAGTAGAGGGTGGGTTTTTATAAGCATAGTTGTTGTAATTTAGGTATATTTTATGTTAGGGAATTATTGGTAATATATGTTAAGTTTCAATAAAGATCTTTGGGGAGGCGGGGAGAACAACTTAGATTACAGCAGCAGCACAGCAGAGACAACCAAAAACCAAACGAAGAAGGTTGTGAACAGATTTTTTCTAAAAAAAAGTAATCACAGCTAATTATTTTTTGGATTAAAAAAATTGTAGATTGCAGCTTTCTTAATAAAGGGTTGTTGTTTTTTACATACTGAAGCATGTACACGGTAATGTTAATAAAGCCATCTTTCATATTTTCTTTCCTTCTCAGATATAATAGACCAGAAACAAAATAGTCTCAAAAATAATAATCATGTGTGTTCTTAAGTCTCAGTACCATCAGTTAAAGCTATCCTTCATGAAAATTGTAAAAGTAAAGTAAAGAAAAGCCCTTTTCTCCTTGACTTTATTGTGTCTTATCGACAAGAAAACGCACCCAACTGTACACAATACAGGGCTGTATTTTCTTTCCAAGGTTTATTTCTGGTGACATGTTCATACTGCTTGAGTATTGATCTCAAGGCTTATACTGTTGTCAATAAAAAAATGCAGTCTTATGTTGCAGAGTTGAGTATAGCCTGATGTCTCAATAACTTTTTGAAATTGGTAGTATGCCATTAAAACTTTGAACTATGCCATTTTCTTCAGTAAAGCAAACACACAGAGGCACAGACATATGTAAGCCCTTTTTAGCATTCGTGGAAAGTGTTAAGTAAACTCACAACAGGGAAGTGTTGTGAAAGATGGTTTTGCTAGCTCTGCTCCATGCTGCCATTGTTGTTGCCCCCATTGAATCAACCATCTGAAGTAGGGAAACTCATCATAGAATCTCAGAGTTGGAAGGGATCCCAAGGGTCATCTAGTCCAATCCCCTGCAATGCAGGAATCTCAGCTAAAGCATCCATGGCAGCATTATTATTATTATTATTATTATTATTATTATTATTATTATTATTATTATTTTATACGCCGCCCATCTGGCTGGGTTTCCCCAGCCACTCTGGGTGGCTTCCAACAGGATATTAAAGTACAATAGTCTATTAAACATTAAAAACTTCCCTGAACAGGGCTGCCTTCAGATGTCTTCTAAACATCAAATAGTTGTTTATTTCCTTGACATCTGGTGGGAGGGCGTTCCACAGGGCGGGTGCCACTTCTGAGAAGGCCCCGGTCTGGTTCCCTGTAACTTGGCTTCTCGCAGTGAGGGAACTGCCAGAAGGCCCTCGGAGCTGGACCTCAGTGTCCAGGCAGAACGATGGGGGTGGAGACGCTCCTTCAGGTATACTGGACCGAGGCCACCCAACCTCTATCAAACAAATTAGCTGTTTTAAAAGGAGCATGTCCTCAACTGTACTTCCATTTCATCAGCACTTCTCGATAATTACAGTTAACTTCTTAGAGCTTCATCCCACATTAGATTGTCTTCCACAGAGCCTTGATTCATATTTCTGAGCATGCCTTTGTCCGCTCCACAAGTCAGATCTAATGCGAATTTCATGAGTTCTAGTGCTGGGCTCTGACCACAAGAGGTTTTGAATACCTGGTATTTTGTTGTATTTCTATATTCTAATGGAAGCCGCCCAGTGTGGATGGGGCAACCTAGTCAGATGGGCAGGGTACAAACAAAAGATGATAACAATGTTTAAACCTCAATTTGATCCTTTGTCAAACAGTCCACCTTCGTCTGATGTGTTTCAGAAGTTGCCTGATTTCCCTTGAAATATGAAGATGCTTTAACATAAGTGTGTGTGGAAGAGGCTTAATTACCCCACCCACCTTATGTGAAATTAACCAAATTGATGAAATATTTTTAAAATGACGATAACTGCTCTTTCATTTGAATGTTTATTATACAGTATTTATTATTTATCTGAAATTACGAATAACTATTGAAAATGCAAAAGTCATAGGAGAAAATCTTCAAACCACATGAATAAAGTTAGATAGTATTATTAAACAATAAATAAAAACCAATCTTGGTTCAGAAAAGTGGATGTACTTTTTTGTTTTTACATTTTGATTGAAGTGGATTAAATCTGTAGGCATAAGAGGCCCTCCAGAATGGATTGAGCTTGCAAAATTACAGATAAACAGGTCTAAGGGATTTTGTGCCAACCCCTACTAAAGTTCTGTCTAGCTATCTGGAAACATTAATAACTTTTTTATTTGGGAGTGAAATTTGCAGGCAAGTTCATCCCTTTGGAGGGGATAAATCCTGCTAAATTCCAGAATGATAGCTGCAGTGGTTTTCCTGTCAGCTTTCCCCTGGGAAGAGATCAGTTTAAAAGCTACTCTGCTGATCATCATGTACGAAAGGGAGGGAAAAAAGTCATTAGTGAAGAGGTACAAAGCCTGTTCGTTTCATCTGCAATCATCTACTCTACAGTGTCAGTGTAACCTACTGGTTAAGGAATCCTATTTCAAAAATTCTGGTCAATTATGAAACTCACTGTATGACCTTGGTGAAGTCCATGCCACTTATCCTAAACTACCATGGAGGTGCTGCAAAGATGAGAACTGTGAAAGAGAGGAAACTGGATGGAAGGACAGGGAATGCCCTGGGAATGCAATTTTATGCTGCATTGATAGCACCATACTTTGTGAATCCTGGGAAACAATGGGTGGTATTCATCTAAGTTTTACTGTGTAGAGCCATTGATATTGATGAACATAATTGAGTTTTCTACATTAATGGACACTCACCATTTTCCTGGTGGGCGTCGGTTGTGGACTTTCAAAGATATAATGGCCTTAAGTTGTAGGAGGGTAGAGTTCAGCTGAACATTAGGAGATACCTTTTAAAAAGTTTGTTAGGGATGTTTTACCTCTGGGTTTCCTGTATCTGGGAGTGGGTTGAGCGAGGTGGCCTGTAAGACCCCCCTCTAACTCCATAACTAGCTGCAGATAAAAAGAGCGTGAGGGTGGAAGGAGGGTGAGAGATGAATTAAGAACAGATAGGGCTGTACCAATGTGCTTGCAATTGTTGAGCCTACAGCAAATCTCAGGGATTTAGGGGCTGTCAGGCTGGGGGTTAACCTGTGTGCTCCCACCAAGCCCTGGCCAAAGGAGGAGATTACAGAGCACAATACCGCCAGAAAAGCTTCCGGAGCAACCTTGCTAAATGGTCTGAACAACCTGAGCATTCTGCCATTCGTGGCTCTTATGTGCAATGGTCTGTCATTGCTGGGTTGAGCAGAGCTGGATCTGACACATTGTGTTATAGACTTAGATTTCATTACTGTACAAGGAATAGTGAATGCTCCTTTTCCAGCTTTCTTCCTTCACTGCTTTCTGCACCAACCATTTCTAGTTATTGAAGGTGGTCTTCCCTCCTCTCTGTTGAATGCATAGAAAACATATGGGAAGTGTTTGTGTCACTTTCCCTCTACTTTTCTTTGAGATCACCTTTCTTATAGCGTGTGTATAACTTTATATATTCACATCTATAATATTTTAAGTTGGGGATGTGGCTGTCAAGCTGGCAATAATGGTTTAGCCTTAATTAAAGGTAAAAGGACCCCTGGCCATTAGGTCCAGTCATGACTGACTCTGGGGTTTGGGCACTCATCTCGCCTTATTGGCCGAGTACATTTTCCAGGTCATGTGGCCAGCATGACTAAGCTGCTTCTGGCGAACCAGAGCAGCATACGGAAATGTCGTTTACATTCCCGCCAGAATGGTACCTATTTATCTACTTGCACTTTGATGTGCTTTCGAACTGCTAGGTTGGCAGGAGCAGGGACTGAACAACGGGAGCTCACCCCGTCGCGGGGATTCGAACCGCCGACCTTCTGATCAGCAAGCCCTAGGCTCTGTGGTTTAACCCACAGCACCACCCATGTCCCAATTTTAGCATTAATTAGTTTACTCTTAATTAAGAATGGATAAACTACCTTCATGTCAATAATGAGAAATCCAGACAATGATTATGGTGGGAAATCACTTCCCCCCCCCAAAAAAGTTCTAAATTAATTATTATGCTGGTCACACTACATTAAATTGACCTAAAAGGTCATTTATTTTTAGTCCAGTTCCTGGACACAATTTGCTTCTTACATGGAGCAGAACGAAACATAGCCATTCATATGTATAATGTATGTAATGTTCTAGGGACTTTTGGGCAAGACCTTCCCAAATCTTGGGATGTGGTTGCTGGTGAGGGAGAAGCAGCCTATTCTCAGAGAGGCCAACAAGGAACTGAGGGAAACCAAAATGGAAAGATGAGCACATCCCTAGCTATCAGCCAAGCTCCAGCTTTTCCCTTCTGTATATCATATAATCAATTTTGCTCCTGCAATCACTGAGCAATAAGGCCTGGTGCCATTTCAAAAGAAAGGTAGTGTTTTGTGGCTGATCCAATTCTGACTTCACCTACCGAAAGGAGAGGAACAAATAAACTCATATATTACGTAACTGAGCTGAAAATGGAGGTGCTTTAAATGAGGAAGGATCTAGAATGAAAGGGGAGGTGTGGCATTGAGAGGTCAACCTTCGGAAGACCTCTAGCAAACTAACCTGAATGTTTGAATCACACTGAGGATTGCTGTTGACGTTAGTTCAACAAACTGTTCCATATTGGACCATAGGGAGAGCTGTTCAGTAGTCATCTGGTCCCAGTTATGCTTTCTTAACTTGAAGGAAGTCTTCATCTGGCAGCAATTTTCCAGGAGCATGTGACAAAGAGGGGAGTGGTGGTGTTTATTTGGCCTCCTGGCAGCAACATTGCTGTGGCCTAACAGGCGAGACAATGGGAGTATTGAGGTGGCAGGGAGGTGGGCATGGTTTGGGCATCCTGGTAAGCCCTACCATATGTCAACCTCCCCATCACTTTATCCCTTCTTCTCTACCAGTAAGCTGCAGTGATGGTGCCAACATCCCTCCCTGCAGTCCACACCTGTTCTTTCCTGTAAAAAGGAATTGCAGCCCAGTTTGAACGTTCTTCCTGCAGCTCCTAGGGTATGCATTCACACAGTTTCTGTGATATAACACCCTGTGACTCTTGCTTCTTCACCTTGGTTTCTCCGGGCACTGTATTTCAGAGGCGATTTCCCTTTCTTTCCCCTTCCCAAACTCTTTCACCAGTCACTCAAACTGTTAAGCATCGGGTACCAAAGCAATTTTCAGCTAACTGTAGCTTTTGGAGTGATTATGAATAGCTGGAATTGTGACTCAATGGCTGGGGTAATTGCACCAAAAATAGAGTTAATCTTTGTTTAACTCCTGCAACTTTATGTACTCGGCACACTGAAAACTGACAGAGCACCACTGTTTCAAAATACGAGGTTTGTTTTCCTGCAGTAATAGATCACTGGCATAAGGTCTTAAATGGTTTTGCTAAAGCAAATGGCATCTTCACTGGAGCATACAAAACATCCCCGATTATTCTATGGCTATTGTTTTTAAAGTGTCACTGAAAGTAGAGAATTATTTTTGGAAGTGTTATGCCGTTTGGAAGTTGGGCTATGAATGGGGTCAGGTATGAGTGCAATAAAAATTATGGAGGAAGAAGAATTTTGCACAGTCCACATTTTAAAGCAAACTGACCTATTTTGCACACCACAGACCAAAAACAATGCATACCTATTCATTGGATTTTACATATTCCATTGGATTTTGCACCTTTTCAAAATCCCAGCTAAGCCCTCTAAATAAGATATAAGTTGAGCAGAAGTTGTTGCATCTCTGCTGTTGACTGAATCTGATGTTAACTGCTCATTTTTCTGTATGCTATCCTGGCTGGAGACTCGGGGGCTGTGGGGAGATTGGGTTGGCTGATTAAATTACAGTTCTCAACTCATAAAATGTACCATTTAAAACAGATTAATAGTATTATTTCACAATTGCTTTAGGGTAAAATACATTTGGGACGCGGGAGAGATTTGCTTGTATTTAAGTTAATTCAGGCAGGTGGCGCTGTGGGTTAAACCACAGAGCCTCTTGGGCTTGCCGATCAGAAGGTCGGCGGTTTGAATCCCCGCGACGGGGTGAGCTCCCGTTGCTTGGTCCCAGCTCCTGCCAACCTAGCAGTTCAAAAGCACGCTGAAGTGCAAGTAGATAAATAGGTACCGCTCAGGAGGGAAGGTAAACGGCATTTCCATGCACTGCTCTGGTTCGCCAGAAGCGGCTTAGTCATGCTGGCCACATGATCCGTAAGCTGTACGCCAGATCCCTCGGCCAATAAAGCGAGATGAGCGCCACAACCCCAGAGTCATCAGCGACTGGACCTAATGGCCAGGGGTTCCTTTACCTTTACCTTTAAAATAAGTTTATAAATGCATGCATTGAGATAAAATATTTATAGAGGATTTTTCATACTTAAAAAAAAATGTATTCTGATTTAACAGCATAATGGAATGGACTTTTGAATGAAACCATCCGAAACTGACACAAGCTGTCCATCCTTAGTAAAGGCAGAGAACTGTCCCAAATGTCTTGGACTATAATTCCCATCATCCCTAGCCTATGTGGCCAACATAGCTGCCAAGTTATCCCTTTTTTAAAGGGATTTTCCCTTATGCTGAATAGGCTTCCTCGCAAGAAAAGGGAAAACTTGGCAGCTATGGTGGCCAATGTAGTCAGGCATGCTGGGAGTTGTAGTCAAAAACATCTGGAGACTTAGAAAAGGCCGCGTAACACAAATCTGTATTTCTCACCAACAGTACACTTGATGAGAAGTTGCCACCAACCCTAGCAGCCACATGAAAATCCTCTTAGTATGTGTAGACATCATGTTTCTTAGATGTACATCTCATAGTATAAAGTGTAAGTTACGAGGTGTACACCAAAAAAAGGAAATGATTACAGCAGCCTTTGCCAACCTGGTGCCTTCCATATATTTTGGGCCAGGGCTGACGTGGGATGATTTTGACATTCCCCATCATCCCTGGTCCAAAATAAATGGAGGCACCAGGCTGGTGAAGGCTGTTCTACACACACTAAGAAGACATGGATCTGACTGCTGAAAGGCTGTCTGTCAGTCGTGCCCATAACCTTGGTTGTGGACTGAGTGGGATGAATGGAATCAATTCATAGGTTGGGTGACTCAGTCTATTTCCCCACCTATTTGATCCTGTTTCCATGTTGATACGTGACTTGAGAAGGGAAAAAAACCTCATAGAAATTTAAATAAGTATTTAAATAGCATTTTCAAAATATTTCTCTCAAAACATGCATTTATATACTGTATTTTGATAGGGTTTTGAGCTGGCATGCTCAGAAAGTGACGAAGCTTACAGATAACTTAAGTTCTGGCCCATACTTTAATCAAGGTTTTGCAGATTAGGACAGGCTGAACGGGGATTCGCAGAGATAAAATACTTGAAGCATCCTTACCAATTCATGTCTGCGGCTGAATGTAAACTGATACCTTCAAAGTTTCTAGCTAGGTGCTAGTACAACCTGCCTGCAACAGTCATCATGTCTAATCTTTTCACTTGGAAACCTTTGATAAGTTTCTGAGAAATCCAATGGTCCCCAAGTGCACAGTTTGAAACCTTTGTAATAGAGGTTAGTGATATGAAAACTCATACAGCCCTTTTTTAGTGTCTTCCTTGTATTTCAGTTTTTACAGGAAGCTGTTGCACTGGGTTTTATGAAATTGCAAAGAACAGCAGGCAGTGAGATGTGTACTGTACTTTGGTGTTCCACCCAAGTGGCTTGGTGGCATTCAGAATTTGCTTTCTCTTCCCTAGGAATTTGTTCATTTGAGAGAGCTCTATCGAATAACAGCGGTCCTCTTGGGAGTAAAATTCATCTCGGTGCAGAGGGTTGGTGCAGATGTAATAAACCACTTACAGTAAATCCCAGCTAAGCCCTCTAAATAAGAAATAAGTTGAGCAGAAGTTGTTGTGCCTCTGCTGTTGACTGAATCTGATGTTAACTGCTCATTTTTCTGTATGCTATCTTGGCTGGAGACTTGGGGGCTGTGGGGAGATTGGGTTGGCTGCTTAAATTACAAACTGGTCTCTCTTTATTTGGTTTGCATAGGTTGATAAGGTATTAATATATCCTTGCAGAAATTTTGCTCAGAAAGATAGGCTTTTCTAAAATAGAATTTGTAGAATTGCCACCAGTTTTCTGGCAAAACAAAATTCAAGGCAGATTGACAAGGTGAAGCGAGGGATGGTTTTGATTTTCTTGGAAGGGCCACAAAACCATAAGTTGTGTCTGACTTTTTCCTGAAGCAAGATTCAAGGTGGATTTGCATGCTCTTAACACAGGCAAAATGTCAGTGGGAATTTCAACCATAGTTAAAGGAATCTATACATTAGCATCATTTCTTCAGAGGCAATCTCAATATTCCCCGGACCAAAAAGTTGCTTTCTGAGGATTGTAGTGAACTAACTGGGCTATTCTTCACCATTTATCCCAACAGGCACACAAGTTAAGGGATTTACAACATTGCGGTTCCTGATTGAGCCTTCGGATGCTGTCACCATGCGAGGAAGTAACGTGTTGCTCAACTGCACGGCAGAATCGGATCAAGGGATTCCTGTCATCAAATGGAAAAAGGATGGAGTCTTTTTAAACTTGGCAGTGGATGAGAGAAGGCAGCAGTTTCCCAATGGATCTCTTTTGATACAAAACATAGTCCATTCCAGACACCATAAACCTGATGAGGGCCTTTATCAATGTGAAGCATCATTAGAAGGTATTGGAGCTATCATCAGTCGGACAGCCAAAATCTCTGTAGCAGGTAAGAGATCACCTTTCTTTCTTTCTTTCTAACTCTACATGGATTAAGACTTGTTTTGTTTGTGCATTTTGGATTAATGCTTTTCCTAATCCTTGCCAGGACAGAAGCACATAGTGGACCTTAATCTGGGGCAGGCAGGAATTCAGACTGTGCACCAACAATCAGTTGTGGCCAAAAGAGAGAACTGCAGGGAGATGAGACAAATATAATCAATGATACCTCTATACAACAACAGGTCAAAGGAAATGAAGAGCCACAATAAAAAAACTTCCATTTCTGGCTTGCTCTCTGGTGTGCAGACTTGGGGGACTGAACTTCTCCTGCTGGCTACAAACTACCCCTTTCCCCTTGCCTCATCTTGCGCCTCTCCCAACCGAAGAGCTGAGTTTGACATTCACAAATATCAGTGTAAATGTGGAGTAAGGTATAGCCTAGAATTGAAGTATGTGGTGTGAGGGTGCTGTAGAATCAAAGCACCAGTTCCTAGGGATGCATCTGGTGCAGAATGCGGCCACCAGACTTCTAACTGGTGTGGACAGGCTTATGCTCATCACAGCAATTTTAAAAATAATTTCAATGGCTGTCTGTTCATTTTATGGATCCAGTGCTGAGTGCTGTTGCCTACCATTGGGGCCCTAAATGGCTTAGGACCCAAATATTAGAAGTAACACTACTTCTCATTTCAGTGTACCAGTGAACTCTTCTAGAGTACCACAATGATGGAAATCTTGTTGCGTGCAATCAACTTTTAATTTTAAATAACTATCAGGACAAAAGGGGAAACTTTTATCATTCCTTTTTTTTAAAAAAAAAAGTGGTATGTCTCCTCCACAGAAATGAAGTTAGACATGACATTACTGCCACAGTAATTTATTTCTGACAAGCTACTATTCATGCTTAAATATGTCTAATCAACCCTTTGTTGCTGTGTGATATTTGAAGCATGTTTATTATCTTCAAAAACAAGAAGCAGTCTTTGAAGCTAGAAATTAACTGCTTTCCAGATTAATTCAGGGTCAGAAAAAAACAAAATACCAAACTTCTGCAGAATGTGAAATGTACTTTTTTAGCACCTCTCCCCCCCCCCCCCCCGCCCACTTAGCTTTTCTAGAGTGACAGGAATTCATTAGAGAACTTACTGCATTCAGCAGCATTAGTTTCTGCCGCTCATTTTTGGGTGAAGTGTCTCTTAAACAGAGCTGACGCAAATTGGCCACTTCTGAAATCACAAGATGATTTAGGGAGTTTAACAAATACTTGAATTCAGATTCATGACCCTTGTGAAGGTTGCCAAATCCAAGACTTTGCTACATTCGGAGGTTAAAAAGTATCCCACCATTTGTACTTGGTAATATGCTGTCTTGTACAGTATTTTAGAAGTGTCTTCTGTTCACACCAGCCTTGATCTATATTAGCTTAACCAATCAATAGAACCTTGAACAGAACCTCCCATATAATGAATGAAGACTGTGGGGAAGAAATCTTGATGTGAATCAAGATTTGCAGGGGAGCCTCGCCCCACTGCTGGTTTGGGGTACTAAGTGAAAGTTTTTTAATCCCTCCCCTGCAAGAGTCTCTCTTTCTCTCCCTCCTCTCTCTATATTCCTAGAAAAATGAAGCCAAGTTGCATAATTTCCCCACAATCAGTGGAGACTGCCCTCAGCCAGCCTCTACCTACAAATTTCTTCCTTGCAACCAGTCCAGGGTGTTGTGGTTTTGCCTGTCAGCTTCCTTCTCCTTTGTCTCAGTGTTGCCCTTACAGAACTCTCAGCAGCCTTAACAAACTACAGTTCCCATAATTCTTTGGGGGAAGCTACTGCTGTTTGAAGTGGTATGATGCTGCTTAAATGCTGGGGCCTAATGCTCATCTAGGTAGTTTAGGGGGTTTAACAAATTGAAGGATGTCGTCCTCTTTCTATGCTCCTCCCGATGGCAACATGTAGATGGGGACAGATATATCCCTGCTTTAAGTTGTTTACATACTGTCTTCTCTTGTATATTATTTACTGCAAATCTTGATAACTAAGCTCTTTAGTGACAAAACGTTGGATTACTGGAACAATGTCCAAGCAATGAACCACTGGTATATCTAGTGCTTTTTTTCTGGGGGGACACATGGGTATGCATACCCCTAAACATTTTGTGAATCTTTGTACTTTTGTCCATTTACTGTATTTATTTCCCCTGATTTGAACTATAAAATGGTGATTTCCTTGAGTCAAAATGAGAGTACCCCTGAACATTTTTAAAGAAAAAAAAAGCACTGGGTATATGAACACTTTTTAAAGAAAAAAAGCACACTGGGTGGGGCTGTGGTTTAAACCACAGAGCCTAGGGCTTGCCGATCAGAAGGTTGGCTGTTCTAATCCCCATGACGGGGTGAGCTCCCATTGCTCGGTCCCAGCTCCTGCCAACCTAGCAGTTCAAAAGCATGTCAAAGTACAAGTAGATAAATACCTCCAGTGGGAAGGTAAACGGCATTTCTGTGTGCTGCTCTGGTTCACCAGAAGCGGCTTTGTCATGCTGGCCACATGACCCGGAAGCTGTTCGCTGGCTCCCTTGGCCGATAAAGCAAGATGAGTGCCGCAACCCCAGAGTTGGTCACGACTGGACCTAATGGTCATGGACTCTTTATTACTGCATTTGCAATTGTTCAAGACAAAATCTAATTTGGAAAGAGAAGAAATGAGCACTGAACCACTGATATATTACAAACGAACTTTTTATTTACTGTTTTTGCTATTGTTTAAGATAAAACCTATTTGGGAAAGGAACTACTTTCCCCATTTTTATGGACGTTTAGTTACAGATAGTTGCCTTGGTGATATTACCTTGTGTCGATTACAGTAGTTATTGTATCACCACTCTGGTCATTGTTTTCTTGTAGAACTCTCAGCAGCCTTAACAAACTACAGTTCCCATAATTCTTTGGGGGAAGCCTATGACAGTGGTGTGATGCTGCTTTAAAGGTGGGGCCTAAATGCTCATCTAGACGCTCATCTAGATAGTTTATATATATTGCCAATCCCTATTTGAACCAGAATCACAAACTTGAGGCTGTTCTAACATTTCCAGTTTCACATGCTTTCCTCCTTTCTCTTCCACACACCCCTCTGAAGCTTAGCATAAACTCCAGAATCACTTGCAATCCCACTTCCTCTTTCATTTCTACCTTGCCCCACTGCACAGTGTTCTGTGAAAGTCCCTGCAGTCAACACTTGGGACAAATGGTCCATTAAAACTGCTGGAAGGGCAGTGCTATTTATTAATTTGTATTACATTTGCTGCATCGCAACCCTCATTTTAGATGGCCGTCCCTCACCTGTTAATGGAATCGTTCAAATGCTAGAAATTTGGAGTGCCTGCTTTTTGAGCGGTTTAAATGATTTTTAGTGTTGGAAGCTGCAAGGGAAGAATTTCTGCATTCAGCTGCAGAGAAACATTTTCCTCTGCATGAGAGATAAATATTGCTAGCTGAACTGGAAATGTGCTTGAGCTGACCCTCGTTAAAATATTGGCAGCATGTTCCTGTCTTAAGGCACAGGGCAGATGGAATATAAAAAAAGGAGAGAGAGAAAGTGTAAGGGTAAATTAAAAAAAAAATGAAGGGCTGATCTGGTATCATGTTTATCTTGGCATCTGTAAGGTAAAGCAAAGCAAAGCAAGAAGTATTACTTCCAGAGTAAGGTTGTTCCTTGGGGTAAGTTCATGCACTAATGAGGCATGAGAATGATTCCTTTTTTAAAATATCTATGGCACAGAGGAAGTTGGTGCAGAGAATGCTCCCTCCTGACTGTCAAACTTGGGCTGATTTGGCAGTAGACTGAAGATAAATGAAATGAAACCCCAGATTTACAGAAAGGCATAATTGCTGTCATGCCTCACAAGCTGGCTTTACGAGATCATCTGGCTGGCTATAGGACGACAGACTAGAAGAAGCATTGGTCTAGTTTATCAGAGTTGCTCACATGTGCTTATCCAGGCAGGACGGCAGTCGCAACAAGTGATTGACGATTTTAACTCCCATTGAAAGATGCTATGGAGGTATGAGAAGATATTGTAGCAATACATAACAGGCGATCGGGTGGTTTTGCACAACGTACAATGATTACTTTTATTTTTACAATTGTTATTACTGATTAAATTTCTACCCCACCTCTCTTCATAAAGGAACCCAGGCTAGCAAACCCCTTGAATGGGAACACTGTAAAGTTAAAGTAAATTAAAAATAAGAAGAATATCTAGAAACATTTAAGAACAATCATGTAGCTTCACAGCTAATAATATTGAGATTTCCAGGAACAGAGTCTGCACAGTCCCTAGCCAATTCAGGCTCACCTGAGGAACACCTGACCTGCTGGCCCAAAATCAATTTTGGAGGCTGGGCTAATCTTTCCTTGGGGTTTTTAAATTGATGGGCAGAGGATTCAATCCTGATCAGGTCTGCTGCTTTCCTAGCATGGGGATTGGGGAATTCAGTAGGGCTGCCTGCCTTTCTCACCTGCTTGACACACCTCCCACTGACAGCACAGGATCATTCCATGAAGCCTGATCCAACCCAGGGGAATCTGGGACAGTCTCCACCTGACTTGGCCAAGGATTCAGTTTGGGATTTAGCCAAATCTGCTGCTAACAGGGACATTTATAAGTTCCTCCTGAATGTTAATAATGGGAGAGGCAGAAGCACCTTTCCAGGAGGGCATTCCACAGGTCAATGCTACCTGGGCAATGTGCTCCATTAAAAAATGTCCTTCCCCTCCCTCTTTTAAAGAATAACTGGGAAATGTTCAGTCCCTAAACTGTATTAGAGGTTACTATGCAGATGCTAGTGGTTAAGAGAGAAGTGCACACCAACATTGCAACCGTTTCCAACAGGATGATACAGGCATAAACGAAACCGCAGCAGAGGCTTCTCCTTTGCAACCCTGGAGTTTCTTATATCGCCTGACACTTGCTGCAAAGGTGCTGTACTGCATAGGAACATGAGAAGTTGCTTCATAGCAAGTCAGACCATTGGCCCAACTAGCTCACTACTGCCAGTGACTCTCCAGGGCTTTAGGCAGGGCACGCAGAACCCTATGCATGCAAAGCAGATGCTTCACCACTGAGCTATGACCCTCACAACTCACTGTTTATTTGTACCCCCAAAGTGGATTCATTTATTCATTTTGAGATGTGTAGCAGCCGTCTCTGCACTCCCCAACCAGCTCGTGCTAAAATAAAAAATCTAGCGTACGTAAATGCATCATTAAAAATCCAAAATGTCTAAACAGAAAAGTTTTAATCAGGTTGGGAGGGCTCCAGCCTGCCCAAATTCCCTTGGCTTGCTTTCCCTTTTAAGAAAGAAGGCCCTCGTGGCTTCTGATTGCACAACATGGCCTTTCCAATCCCAGAATCCTATTTCTCACCATAGCCATTCGGGTGTCTCTGGGAAGCCCTCAGGCAGGCCATGTAACAAAAAAACTATTTTCTGTAGAAGGGAGAAGAAGTAAGTTTATATCAGAAGTAAGTTGCTGTCAGGTAAAAATAAGTGTTGAGTTTCACAGAGCAAGCTGTGTGAAGTTGAAACCACAGGTTATTGTACTGACACATTTTTTGTGGTATAAACTGTCCTGCTGAAATTCTTTGTGCTGCCTCTGTTGGAGAATGTCAGCTCTTGGTGAGAGTCTTCATTCTGTGTACTTTTGTGCCTTACACCAAGTGTCTACTTTTTAGAGTCAGGCTGCTTCTTTCCTTCTATGGAGGTCTGAAGATATATCCAAGAGTGTTGGACAACCATGTCTTTCAGGTGCTGAAACTGCCCCAACACTTTGTTCTGCACACAAGAAAGTATCTGAAAATAACCTTGTGGTAAGGGGGAGAGAGTGGGCAACAGATCCAATTCTGTTTTAGGTATATAATTGTTTGTTTGAGGGAATTTACATCCTGCCCATCAGTAAAATTCCCAGGGTAGCTTACCATGTCTAAAACCACAATAAAACACATTTAAAATATATAATAAAACAGTAAAAATCTGAGGAGCATACAAACAATAAACTCAACCGAAATGAGACCGATCAGACAGAAATAAAAGACCTGAGAAAAATAAAAAGAAAGGTCTTCACCTGGCTCTGAAATCAGATTAGCCTAGACAACAAGTGTAGGAGCATCCCTGAGGAGAACATGGAAGGTGCCTACACCGAGAAGGCCCTTTCCCCCCAGAAGCCACATGCATCACCTTGGATGGTGAGGGAACCCTAAAGAAGGACCTCCGGGAAAATATTAGTGTACACACAGCACAAGATAGGAAATGCAGCTGGTTAACTTCAGAAGGGAGGTCTTAGCATGAGAGGAAACATTGCTGTATACCACTAACTCCTCATATTACAAATGTCTTCTGTATTTCCATTATAGTTGCAGAACTGCAATTGCATCCTAAAGCAGGTTTTGCTAAAATACCAAGTCTGTTTCTACCTTTTCTAAATGGGTTCCATAAGAGGGAATGATTTTTCTGGAGGATTTTTATGTATGGCATGAGGAAATTTCATGCTACAAAATGTTAAATTGCTTTGATGCTTTTTTTAAAAAAAGAATATTATACTAGCAAAGAGATTGAAATAAATTACTTGCCCTTTAATATTTCCTATAGTTGGGGTGGGTTTGGTCACTGAATCCTTACAATCTAATATTAGACTCTCATTTGGAGACAATAGGGCTGCTTGCAACATTTTAAGATCTTGCTTTTACGTCTTGGTAACATATTAAATCAATGTCTTTCATGGTTATGAATGACAAACCACAGGGACCCACTAAGTCAAACGCATTTTCTTCCAAGAGCGAGTATGTGCTTGGTTTCATCTAATTTTCAAAGCATTAGTAGTTCATAAACCAGTTCCTGATGAAAGCAGTCAATTTTACTTAGCATAGCATACATGAGCCTTGTAAGTGCAATGTTGTTTAAAGCTACAAGTTGCCAGCGAAATTTCAAACCAACCAACTATGTTTGAATAGGGAGCCCTGGACTTTGAAGAGGTGATGGAGATCCCACTTGCTCAAACTCCAACAAGTAAGAAGCCCATCTTGTGTCCACCTCTCTGACTTGAGGCAGTTGCACTGATGTACTTGGAGCCTGGGGATTCCAGCCTGAATGCTACAGCAGAGCCACCATATTCCCAGCACCATCTCCTAAAACAAACAGGAACCCTTTAACTAAAAGAGGCTTTTTCCAGTGGAGGCGGAGCTAGAGACTGCCCCCGTATTTCTGTCTCAGTCTAGCATAGCCATTTGCAGAAGCAGTATTTCTTTCTGCTTGTATAGATCATAATCAACAATACCGTCATCATCATCAACAACAATTCTCTGTTGCCCTTCACCTAAGGATCATAAAGGCAGTTTACAATATAAAAACACAAAAGTATTTAACATAGTAACAAACGAGAACAATAACCCCGCTACACACAGTTTAAAAGACCATAGATGGTTTGACTAGCCAAAGGCCCGGGAGAAGAGGAATGTTTTCGCCTGGCGGCCAAAGATATGTAACAAAGGCGCCAGGCGAGTCTCCCTAGGGAACACATTCCACAAGCAGAGAGTCATGGTAGAAAAGGCCACCTTCTGGACTTCTCACTCTAGCCCAGGCGTCCCCAAACTAAGGCCCGGGGACCGGATGCGGCACAATCTCCTTTTAAATCCGGCCCGCAGGCGGTCCAGGAATTAGCATGTTTTTACATGAGTAGAATGTGTCCTTTTATTTAAAATGCATCTCTGGGTTATTTGTGGGGCATAGGAATTCATTCATTTTTTTCCCCTCAAAATATAGTCCGGCCCCCCCACAAGGTCTGAGGGACAGTGGACCGGCCCCCTGCTGAAAAAGTTTGCTGACCCCTGCTCTAGCCTCAGCTTCTATTGGAGCTGTCCAGGGTGCTACCTGGAAAGTGAAGCCTTGCTTGGAGCCCTGCTTGGACTGGAACCCCCATCTGCCTCACCACCTGGAACAGAGCAAAAATGCCTTTGGATCCAAGAGGACAGAATGAGTGGGATCCATCTTTTTAATTAGGCAAGATGCTTTGTGCACAGTGCTGACAGGGCATCAGAAATCATCTTTTCCCAGGACTTTCTCAAGGGCTCCCCGAGCCTCTGCAATCGCCATTTGTAAAAGTATTCTTGGCTGGAGAGGGAATGAGAGCAGTGAAGAGAAACTAAGAGGCTGCCTCCTACTTTAACATCTTATTAAAAGTCCCAATTTAACAGGCTACTGATTATTGGTATTTCTCGTAATTGGTAGGTCTGAAGATAGAGACATTATGTTAAACCATTTGGTTTTTCTTTTCATCAACAACTCCTGGGTCAATGCACTGAGGTTTCTCAGGCTTTAGTTGCCAGCATAAGCATTGGTCACTTGGGGGTGTATGGGGAGGGAGGGAGGGAGGAAGGAGAAAGGGACATTTTTCTTCAGGTATCAATTGCATGCATTGGTAATGATGAGAAGGATAATTGCAGAGGTGATTCAGCTCTGCTAATTTGATTGAGTAAGGCATAATTTCCTTCACATTTGGACCAGGTGTTCTACACTGATTCCATTTTTATTTTTTTCTCTAATTGGGGAGCTTAAGGATTGATGATTTTGTTCACAGATACCATTTTCTGGAAACATGTTAAAAAAATAACCTTGGTGGGGGGAAATAACAAGGAGGTATAACGCTGAAGTGTTTTTCCTCGCGAGCTTATCATTGTGTTTGGGGCAACACAAAAGCTTCCTAGGGGCATGACACTATCAGTAATAGTGGGTGTTTATTTGAAAGAGAGATTGTTCAATACTGTTCCTCTCCCTCTGCAATGCATAAGTTCAAGGAAGTGTTCAGTGTACACAGTGCCTACATTGTAGAAGTTTACAACCACCTGCCAAATCTCAAATAACAGTGAATACTATAAACCCTTAAGAACTACAGTCCACACACGCAAAGCCAATTTCAAGAAAGAATTGTATTCAAGTTATTGATAGTTTCTGATTCCACAGGGAAGAGTTATTTTTGAGTTTCCAGCTTGAGTACCTCCTGGGGGAAAAAACAACCCTGTCAGTCAGTATCTCGTGTGAACTGGAACATGCCCTTATCGAAACTTCTGTTTTGGACACGAGTTTTTCTTGAAAGGCTACTGTCCTTGGAAGTGGTCATGGCTCAGTGGCACAGCACATGCTTTCTAGGCACACAGTCCCAGGTTGACTCATTGACATCTTCAGTTAAAAGGTTGGGTAGCTGGTTGTTGGAGCTGGAGCCAAAGGTGGGTCAGTGTGGAAGACACAGGGCTCCATTATCAGTGAAGCTGACTCTGTACACAAGGAAATGGCTTACAACTCAGCAACCATTTCCTACAAAGTCTTGCCCCTATGTAGCAGTTTCCAGGAAAATCTCAAACTGCATCTACACACTTCTGGCCTCTGTTCTGCTCTCCTCATTATTCTGTGCATTCTTGGAGACCACAGGAAAAGGGAACTTGTCACAAGGAATATTTGTTAGATTCTTCAGCAGCCTCTTGAGACCCACTCCTCTGCTTCAGCCTCGGAGTCTGAACTGCTCCCTGTCACCGGCTTCCCCTGCTCACTAAACTCTGTTGCCCCTCCAGCATCCAGCCATCTTCTCCCTCTGATCTCTCCCCAGTGTCCCTCCACCAATCCTCTGGCTGGTGCCTCCCACCACTCCTCTTTGTCCATACAGTCCCTGACACTGCAGATAGTAAGGGTCTTCTTGAGAGCCAGTGCGGTGTAGTGGTTAAGAGCGGTAGACTCATAATCTGGTGAACTGGGTTCGCGTCTCCGCTCCTCCACATGCAGCTGCTGGGTGACCTTGGGCTAGTCACACTTCTCTGAAGTCTCTCAGCCCCACTCACCTCACAGAGTGTTTGTTGTGGGGGAGGAAGGGAAAGGAGAATTTTAGCCGCTTTGAGACTCCTTCGGGTAGTGATAAAGCGGGATATCAAATCTAAACTCCAACTCCTCCTCCTCCTCCTCCTCTTCTTCTTCCTGATAAACCTTGAAATTCGCTGCCAGTCTCAATAATCTCTTGACCTGATAAAAAGGTGCCTTAAGACGTTCCTACATTTCCATAAGGAAGAAAGTGTGAAAACCACTGTTCTAAGCAGGCTTGAAATCAAAATGAAGTGGCGTCAGCTCAGGCCTAAATTCAGCCCAAGCTGCCAGTCAGGATTGGCAGCCCAAGGCTAGACGTCCCATTGCACTTTTCACCAATGCATTAATATATAATAACAAACAGGCGCAGCATTTTAAAAATGGCTCCTTTTTCAAGGGTTTTTTGCTCTTGCACATTTAAAAATTGATTTGTTTGATAGCACTGAAATAACAAATGTCTAAATCCTGGCAATTGACAATGCAAAGGGGAAAACAATCCATGGGGGAAATGTGACTAGCCAATTGCAAATTTACGTGGATGGCTGCACTTTTATGAACTTCATATCAATATCTCCCTGCTATGGATTTTCTTTTAATGCAAATCTAATATGCTTTACACTCAGGCTTGGAGTGAAGTGGTTTAAGACCACAGACTCAGTATAATTTTAAACTGTAAATATGCCCAGTCCATTGAATATCTGTGCATGTTGGACTTTGGGGAGCCCTCTGATGAATAGTTGTTTTTGATGATGGTTTTCTAGTAGCACCTTTATTTATTTGAGAGCAGATCTGATATTTCCAACCTTTTTCCTGTAAAACTTCCCAAAAATGTTTAGGAATTACCTTGTTACGTTGCAAGTATGGAGAATAATAGTGGCTTTATATTGTATTGAATAGGAACAATGGCACGTGCAATCTCAAATTTTTGTTTGAGGGCTTTTGGAGCAACTCCTGTAGCTGATATTTGACATGAATTCTTTGTACTTCCCCAAACAGGCTTTATTCCAAGGCTAGGTTTTAATGTTGGTTTTGTTATATTATTCTCATGTGCTTTCCCCCCTTTCAATTTTATGTGTGTGAAATATTGCCATGTCTGTTTAATAGCTACCCTATTAAAATAAGTAACTATTTAGTAGTATATTCTATGGGAGGGTTAAGAAAAAAACTGACACCCCCTCCCAAGTTTCTTATATTGGTGCTATAAACAACTCATGCTGATACAATGCATAATTGCTGCTTGCAATATCTGGGTTAGGGGACTGTATTTAAAATAAGGGGACAGTTCATACACAGTTGGTGGTGAATGCTGTTTTCATCGCGATCGTGTCTGCAAGGCACGAAGGCATGTGAAACATAGCAGCTCTTGCCATTTTTGTAGTTACATTGACATTTTGCAAAAGTTTCTGGGTTCCAGGATGATATTCAACTCAGTTTTACCCAGAGTAGACCCACTGAAAATAATGATTATGACTAAATTGGGGGCATTAATTTCAACTCAATGAGTTTACTCTGGATGAAGCTTAGTTGAATCCTTCCCCTGGTTTGGACAATGTTCCATGGACTTATGGACATCACTTATGTTGGCCATAATGCCCATAAGTCTATGGAATATTCCAGACCCTCTCAGTGTCCCTATTTTCCAGGGACAATTCCAGATTTACAAAAGCTGCCCTAGTTTCTGAATTGATCCCGCTTTTCCTTAGGATGTCCCTATTTTCATCGGGGAAATGTTGGAGGGTATGGGGTTATGCGATCCCCTGGGCCAAGTAGATACGTAGCTATACAATGTTTAGAAAACATCTGAAGTCCTGTACAGGGAAGGTTTTTTGGAAAATGTTTAATGTTTTATTATGTTTTTATATATGTTGGAAGTCACCCAGAGTGACTGGGGCAGCCCAGTCAGATGGGCAGGGTATAAATAATAAAATTATTATTCTTATTCTGCAATATGACATCCTATTTTCGTCAGATAAATGTTGAAGGGTGTGATATTCTCCATTAAGCTTGCTTTTAGTCACTTCACTGACGGAGGAGCATCCACGTTTCCTCTGTTTAAGCCAGTGATGGTGAACCTATGACATGCGTGCCAGATGTGATACGCAGAGCCCTCACTGCTGGCACAGGCCCCATCGGCCCATTTACGCTGTTGTTGTTGTCCCCCCCCCCATTTGTTCTCCCGCTCCTCCTCACGCTACAGCTTGTCTCCGCTGTTAAAACCTGGATCCTTTTTTGTTGTTGTTGTTGCTGGTAGCCAGAGATTGGTTTTTTAACCCTTTCTGTGCTGTTTTTTCTGGCGCTTTGGCAGACTATGTCGGTGCTGTGTGTTAGTTCCAGTGAAGGTATTATTCGTCATTTATTTCTGTTCTCCCCCCCCCCCAAAAGCGCAGCAGCTTTGGGGCATTCCCCCCAAAAAAAGCAAAGCAACTTTTGCACACACACACCCCAAAAGTTCAACAACTCTGGGCACTTTGTGATAAATAAGGGGGTTTTGGTTTGGTTTGGTTAAATAATTAGTTTTTGGTTTGTTAAATACAGTTATATATTACAATTATACATTTTTGTTATTTAAACTATAAATATTGCGAAATTATGGGTTTTTTCCTCGAAGTGACACACCACCCGAGTTATGCTTGGTTTTTTGGCGAATTTTGACACACCAAGCTCAAAAGGTTGCCCATCACTGGTTTAAGCTATTGCTTTATTTCCAATGTGAGGCTTAGGATTCCTGTGTTATACTTCATTTGTTGATCCTGAGGCTGGCTGGAATGTTTCATCTCTGAGGCTTGCAGAGAGCTGATCCTCCTTAACTAACACTGCTTGGAAACCTAAGTGATGGTTTTCCTGAAGTACTGTAATTTTAGAGGTGGCATGTCTGATTTTTCCAGACTGAATGTAGTTGTGCTAACCCTTTACCTCTTTCTGAACTGAGGCATTTGGGTGATGCATTCAGAACCTTGTCACAAGTGTGGGTAGGTTAATCTGTTAGGTTCATTTAAATTAGTATCAGGCTATTTAATTATCCCCATCGAACTGGAAAGACCCAGGCAGGTGTTAATTGCATTTATTTCACTATTATCAGTAAGCTCCTTATTCAGTGTTTTTAAGGAGTCTTCTCTATCTGTGGAGAAGCTGGTAAGAGGATTTGAAACTTAAGTAGGTTCTCGGATTCCCTGGTACCTGTAGCTGAAAGTACATCAAATACAGCATAGGGAGCAAATTAGTGTTTATTTTGTTGCTGTTTTCTGCTGTGGAGGATTGCCACTTTAATCATGAGCTGCAGATTTCTCAAGGCCTAAAGAACATTTTTATATCTTTACCAATTTTTGGGGAGGCAGTTACAAGCCTGTTGAGTCCAATTGGAGATCTAGCAAATACTGTGTCAAAGCTGTGTGATTCCACTTCTCTCTCTGCCTTTTTTTGAGTTGATTAGGTCTCTGATTTTGAGTTGGTTAGGTCTGTTAAACAGTACCAAGAGTAGTGCAATAGCTAGGCAAAACCTTGTGAGAGCTACGGGTGTCCCTATTATAAATTCTCCTCCCGATCTGAACTTTATTGATGTTCATGTTGTCTGGATTTGTTTTAGAAGTCCACTCTGCTATTGCACTTTCTGACACAGTGGGATCCATTCTGTACTCCCTAAGTACTTGAAGTGGTCATGAATGTGTCGTGGAACTAAAGGAAATTATGATGGTGATGCTAATTATTATTCCATTGATGTACTTGTTTCTGTACGGAGGTGGGATGGGGAAACAGAAATACAAATCCCTGCTCTGAATAAAATTTAGTTGCATTTTATCCCCCACCCCTAATATTAACTCAAACAGTGGTTTGTGCAATGTTAGCTAAAGTGGCTCCCCCCACACACACATACAATGAAAGAAAGCTGTATTGTCCTATATATGACCCACATGCTGTTGCACCAGATGCCAGCTCTTTCTCATACCAGGATTGTTTGCAAAATGCAATTCTTTCCAACATGCTGGCAGGTCTGCCATAACTCTTCAGAACCCTGTTACTATATCTGGGACACTTAGCTGCAGTGGTGACCATGTGATTTTCACTCCTGAAAACAAGCATCAGCAACATTGATTGAATCCAAAGAAAGATGGATATTACATGGGTCATGCAAATGCACTTATAAAGGTAAAGGGACCCCTGGCCATTATGTCCAGTTGTGACCGACTCTGGGGTTGCGGCGCTCATCTCGCGTTATTGGCCAAGGGAGCTGGCGTACAGCTTCCAAGTCATGTGGCCAGCATGACAAAGCTGCTTCTGGTGAACCAGAGCAGCAGTACCTTCCCGCTGTATTTATCTACTTGCACTTTGACGTGCTTTCGAACTGCCAGGTTGGCAGGAGCTGGGACCGAGCAATGGGAGCTCACCCCATCATGGGGATTCAAACCACCAACCTTCTCATCGGCAAGCCCTAGGCTCTGTGGTTTAACCCACAGCATCGCCCGCATCCCTTAAATGCACTTATATTTGCATGCAATTCTTGGGACTAATGTACATACGTGTTTGCCCCGTAGGCTTTTTCAGTGTAGGCTAATGTTTTTAAAATATATGTGCATGATCGATCAGCTGTAGTACCACCTCAAAGAATAGGCATAGAAGCCACAGCAACCAGGGCATCAGTTTAAGTGAATTAAACACTTAAGCCTTGATGCAATACATTATAGCCCTGGGAGATTGGCTATTATTTTATCCAACTAGTTTCTCTTCTCTGAAAAGAATCATTCCCTCCAGCACATTTTCTGGAGGTTTTGTTTTTTTTAATGGCTGATGATGAGGTTTCTACCACTTCCTTATAGGAAAGGAACCAATAGAAGTGTCAAGTCAATCTCTTAATACTATTCTATTGTGTGTGTGTTTATTGCACAGCATTTTTAAAAGTTTGGTGATTTCTCAATTCACTTCCAGTGTGTGACAGTTTTGTTACTGAAGCATGTTTTGCTAGACAAGCACAGGGCTAGCACTCAGAGAGGTATTATACATTCTAGAGAGAAAAGTCTCTGTGTGGCCACTTTCTTGCCTCTTCTGAGTGGGAATTCTGTAATAAAGGAGATAATTATTTACACTTCATTCCATTTCTGAGGAGACTCCCTCCCTTTCAGTTTCCAAGCTAAGCAGACCTGTGCTTGGGGGCTCCAGAATCATGCACCCTATTTTGAGACTCCCAACTTTTATTTTACTGTAACTTAGAAGTATTTTTCTGTCTACTACCTTGCTGTATTTGCTGCCTGCATTGAAATGTAAGTAAACCCCCAGCAGGGGTGAAGAGGGGAAAGTCAGCAGACCACAAATAAAGGGGGGTGAAACGGTATACCTGCCTTACTCCTAAGCGTCAGTAAGCTGCAAAATGTGTTTTAACTCTGCTAAATAAGGCTTCATAGCCTGCTTATTTTTGTATTTCTCCCACAAACTTGAGATGGGTGGGGGTTACATCTTAACATACACATTTAATCCTTAATCCATCTCCCACACTTACTTATTCTTTCCCTTCAGTTTTTGTACATTATTGTCAGAGACTATCTGGGGCCATGGGTGTGAATGACCCAGTATACAGCTCTGCCTTGGGGTTTTCCAGCCAAGAATCCCTCCTTTCTGTTAGGGGAACTGGAGCTAGAATCCTGATCATTGGTCTTTGACTACAGGTGTTTTTCTTTGCTGAGAAGGGCTACCTCTTGCTTTCCATGTCTGGCTTAGTCATATTCACATTGTAGAAAGCTCGGAGGGCTAAGTGCTTACACTACAGTCTGCAGAATCCTGTTCTGAGGTGGATGGAATTCAGCAGGAAGTTTGTAGGACATGCACTGATTGGAAATGAAACAGTAGCCTATATCTGCTCTGAACCTATTGAAAGACCCATTGTGTCTAACTGTTTTTAAACCAGCATAAGCACAAGTCTTTGTGAATTTACAATAAAAGGGATCTTTTTTTGGGGGGGGTCCCTCAGTCTGTTCATGCATTCTCCTCTGAATATCCATAACATTTCTTTGCATTGCATTGCAAAGCAGCATCAAATATATGCTAAAGATCTTTCCAACTACCTGAATCATTTTGTTTGTCCTTCTCCATAACCACTTCCCCTCTTCCCACCAACGAACTGTCTCCTCGTAGATGAGCAAGGATATTAACATGTGTTGTCAGCATTTTGTTCCTCGGAGCCTTCTGTCTCGACTTGCTCTTGGACTGCTCTTTCTCTTCCTGCACTGTCCACCCAAATGGCATTCTCCGACCTTTAGGCTATTTGTTCAGCTGTAACCTGCCAGATGGAGAAGCCAGACTGTAAGTTGCTAAGTCAAGTGCAAGACAACAGTGTCCTAAAAGGGCACTTTTGACTTGCTGGCAGCCTTAAGGCTTCAAGTGCTGTTGGTTACATAACCAACCTAACCAAGGTAAGCAGCTGTCTCTCTCCCCCCCCCACCTCCCGGCCTGCCTCATGCAACCCTCTGTTATCCTAACAGTAGAGCAGGAAAAGAGTGTGCTGGGTCAGGCCAGCAGCCCATCTATTCCAGCATCCTGTTCTTATACTGACTGAACCCGGGAAACCTCTGGGAAACCCACAATGTGGATCTGAGCACAAGAACACTCTCCTCTCCTGTGGTATTCAGAAGAGTTGAAATTTGGGGCATGGATTAAAGTGGGTTGAGGCATTCCCAAGGAGTAATGGACAGGAATGGACACTCAGTAGCCTCATATATGGTTAAATGTATAGGAACGGTTCCTCCATTCTCCTGTTGGTTGCAGTATACCAATCTCTCTCTCGGGAGACAGAGAGGGAAGAAAGAACTGGGAGTAAAGTAAACATCTAACTTGAGGTCTAACGACTTGAGATTTCTACCACTGTGAAAT
Organism: Zootoca vivipara; assembly: GCF_963506605.1. NCBI lineage: Eukaryota > Metazoa > Chordata > Lepidosauria > Squamata > Lacertidae > Zootoca > Zootoca vivipara. The sequence continues at coordinate 52,450,756 of NC_083286.1, read as the reverse complement.
TTATTTCAGCAGGCCAAACTGGGTGTGTATTGCCCCTCTCTTTTGCCACTTGCCTTTCCTTCCTATAGTGCAACATGGCTTCTTGCAGGCAGGTTGACCAAGAAAAATCTGTTTTCAATTCAATTCAATTTTATTCGACCGTCAGTCAGAAATAAACATTTATCCATACAAAATTTAAAACGTCTAGACATTTAACATCTAAAAAACTTACAACTGAAACCGACAATAAATTAGGCTATACATTTAGACCCATGTCAGCGCTGTCAATTTTAACCTTACTACGCTTAAGGGCCAAAAAAAGAAATTTGGCCACCAAGGAGGCTCTTGTTCCAGTAACATTATTCAGTAAAATCAAAACTTTTCTTTCTCTGGCTACAGGGCTAAGTTGGCATAGGAGTGGGTCTATAAGTTTTTGTCTAAGGTCTGCATAAAAAGGGCAGGTCAAAAGAATATGTTCAGTTGACTCAACCACTCCCAGGGGACCATGACAAGTTCTCTGGCCATATGGGACTCTCCTGTACCTTCCCAACAAGACTGTCGATTTGAGGACGTTTAATCTGGCAGCTGTGAGAAGTCTACGGTATTCCACGTAGTGGATTTCCGCGAGATAAGGGGCTGGTGTAATCTGATCAATCTGATTCCTCAAGAACATCCCTGGTTTCACCAGGGCTATGTCCTCTTGTCTAGCAATGTCACTCATTCTTTGCGAGATCACAGCTCTGGCTTGGCTATATGTCATAGATTCCAGATAGAGGTGTGACAATCTGCAGACCCGCACTTCCTTTATGATCTCCTTTTCCCACGATGATTAGAAATCATCTCTCAGTATCAAGGGTGCCATGCTCACCAGGTTAAAGCATAGCTTGAGCCATAGCCAGAGTTTTGCCTTCAAGGCCACATACCGGAATGCTTGCCAGCCTACCTCTGGTCTCATGACCGCACCCGCTACGGAGGGGGAGGGGAATCCTAAGGATGGCTCTGAGAAATCGTGATTGGATAGATTCCAATCTAAGAAAATCCCTACTGGCACCCAGAGAAATACCCACCAAAAATCTGCTTTGTGGCAGCAACAGGTACTATTGATCACATGCTCAAAGGACGAGCCTCAAAAATGGTTCACAGCAGGGGGATTCTGTTGGAATTCATTCACTACGGAAAGTTACCGTATGGTGGGTAACAATAAAACCTCCACACACCACCAAATACATACCGCTTGGAATTCAATCTCATTCGCCTCATTAAAAAGTGGGGGGAGAGACTTGAGACAACTACCAGAGGGACTTGGAAAGGTTAATCTAATTGTGCTGAGTGGGGTGCTCTTGTGACCTGCTCACATGCTCTCCTGGTTTCAGTTTAACCTCTTTGATGACATCATGACCTCCTATACTTCAGATCTGTTCATGCTTCAAAGGAAAGGCTTAATAAGACAAGAGCTCTGGTTTACAAGCTTTTTTGGGGTTGCTTTTGGGCATATCACCTGGATGGATAACAAGAGGTGCTCTTTTTCTTCTTCACTTCTTCAATTTTATTTTTCCATTTTCTAATAATAATAATAATAGTGATAGTAATAATTATAATTTATTACTTATACCCTGCCCATCTGGCCGGGCCTCCCCAGCCACTCTGGCTGGCTTCCAACAGAATATATATTTTTCCAAAAAACAATAAAACACCAAACATTTAAAGCTTCCCTAAACAGGGCTGGCCTCAGATGTCTTATAAAAGTTGGATAGTTTATTTCCTTGACATCTGATGGGAGGACATTCCACAGGGAGGGCGCCACCACCGAGAAGGCCCTCTGCCTGGTTCCCTGTAACCTCACTTCTCGCAGGGAGGGAACTACCAGAAGGCCCTCTGCGCTGGATCTCAGTGTCAGCGCTGGATCTCAGGCAGAGGGCCTTCTTGGTAGTGGCACCTGCCCTGTGGAATGCCCTCCCACCAGATGTCAAGAAAAACAACTACCAGACTTTTAGAAGATATCTGAAGGCAGCCCTGTTTAGGGAAGCTTTTAATGTTTAACAGACTATTGTATTTTAATACTTTGTTGAAAGCCGCCCAGAGTGGCTGGGGAAACCCAGCCAGATGGGCAGGGTATAAATAATGAATTATCATCATCATCATCATCTTCATCATCTTCCCCTGCAAAGCAGGAATCTCAAACTAAAGCATCCAACCTCTGCTTAAAAACCTCCAAGGAAGTAGAGTCTGCCATCTCCCGAAGGAGTCCATTCTACTGTCAAACAGCTCTTACTGTCAGGAAGTTCTTCCTGATGTTTAGTCAGAATCTCGTGGTATTTATTTGGACTCTCCTTTCTTGTATCACCTGTGCCATAATAGAATAAACTTACTCAAGTACTATTTTCCAAATGTAATTGTACAGGCTTGCATCCCCATCACACATGGAAATATAAGCCTAACTGTTGACATCCTCTCCAACGTAAAGTTTATTCCTTTAATTTAATTTAATTTAACTCGCACATGTTATGTAAGCGTATTAATTCTTTTGAACTTGGACATTTTCTATTCATCAGTGACATAAAAACCTTTTTAAAGCCCTGGAGTTATGGTGATGGGAACAGGGCAGGATATTTTAATGCAGGCTTCCTCAACCTCGGCCCTCCAGATGTTTTTGGCCTACAACTCCCATGATCCCTAGCTAGCAGGACCAGTGGTCAGGCATGATGGGAACTGTAGTCTTAAAACATCTGGAGGGCCGAGCTCGAGGAAGCCTGTTTTAATGATTAAGGTGCATTATGCTCCTGCTTGCCGCATAGTAATAGTAGTAATAATACTGCCTTAAGATCCATTTGTAATATAAAATGACAAGATAGGGTTCCAGCACAGAGGTTTTGGAAAGGTATCAAATTCCTGGCACTAAGAACACGCCTATTGGGTCTCAGCTTCATTATACCGGACATGCAGTCCATATGGTTGTGTCCCATTTATCTATGTATCTGTTACATATATTTTTTTCAGGGACAAAATTTATCTTTCAGCTCCATGGGTCCTTTGGATGGCTGGTTCCCTGTAACAGACACTGCTGTCCTGGAGAGGAAGCTCATCTGTCTGAGAGTAATGCATGTGGGGTTATAACTCTTTGTGACATGTGCCGTGTAGAGCACAGTCGCAACTCTCTAATCAAGTAATGGATCTCTGCCAGGCTAGGTGAACATGATCAGTAGGAATCTATCTGTTTTTCTCTTGTATCTCTCAGGGGCAGAAAAACGTTTTTAGCCAGATTCCCTTCTGGGGGCTTCATACCAGCAGTTGGTGAGGCTAGAGCAGGGGACCCCAAACTAAGGCCCGGGGGCTGGATGCGGCCCAATCGCCTTCGAAATCCGGCCCGCGGACAGTCCAGGAATCAGCATGCTTTTACATGAGTAGAATGTGTTCTTTTATTTAAAATGCATCTCTGGGTTATTTGAGGGGCATAGGAATTCATTCATATATTTTTTTCAAAATATAGTCCGGCCCCCCACAAGGTCTGGGGGACAGTGGACCGGCCCCCTGCTGAAAAAGTTTGCTGACCCCTGGGCTAGAGGCAGAGCTGGATTTAGGTTTGATGAGGCCCTAAGCTAGTGAAGGTAATGGGGCCCTTTATATGTCCAGCTGTCCTTTGTCAACAACAAACCAGGGATATTTTAGGGAGCAGGCTAGCAGGCAAGGCCCATTCCTTACATCATAGGAGCCTACACAACAAAAACACTGTTGCTGTATGTAGGTTTTATTTTATTTGTTTTTTATCTTATATTTTGGAAATGTACATCCAGTTTCCCCCCCATTTAAATATTTTGGGGGGCCCCCAAGAGAGTGGGGCCCTAAGCGATAGCTTGTTTAGCTTATACATTCTGGCTAGAGGCAATGGCTAGAGGCAATAGTGTGTAGAAGAATGGATGTAAATTTCACCTTTGTTACAGTATGCTATTTTTTACAGACGCACAATCTTCTCTATCCTTCATGTAAGCAAGGGGCAATATTACAGTTCAGGGATGTATTCCAGCCAGGCAAAACCACTCAGCATAGCTGGTGAAGGGAAGATGAACTGGAGGAATGTGTTTGGCCCAATGCTTTATACACTGCTTGATTGTAAGAAGCCTCAAAGTGGTTTACAAAAAGTTAGGACCCAAAAAAATGGATTTGCAACCCCGCTTTGAAACATACGGAAGTTAAAATACTAAAACAGATTAAAATTATATCAACTTTCTAAGCATCTGGGCAGGCTTATCTAAACACTTTTAGCAGGTGCCCCAAAGAGTAAAGTATAGGAGTTCCAGAGTGTAGGCACTGCCCCAGTAAACCTTTGAGTCCTTACAAATGTGGAATGGGCATTACGTGGCACTTGTAGTAGTGCCAATTTTGTTGATCGAAGCGGTCAAGAAGACACATGTGGGGTAAGGTAATCTTTCTGGCAAACTTGTCCCCAGTTGTTAGGTGTCAGGCTTTGGGGAATTGTATCCCTCCCCCAGTGGCAGTAAATAAGCAGATCAAATGAAAGGAGTGTTCTTACCAGTTAGTTTCTTTAATAATCACAGTGAGAGACAAAGGAATGCATGTGTCTCTCTAGAAAGGTTCACCCCCCCATCCCCATTAATCTATGTCACTCCTACATCAGGTAATCTGAGCTTGTTGCCTCTGAGCTCTCTGTTCTATCACTCTCAAAGCCCATCTAGTCTTAGGTGAAGGTGGGGGTCAGGAATGCTGTCCAAGGACACTGAATCTGCCAGCTGTCTCTCTCCTGGTGTTCCCTCTTCTAGCTGTTCCTCACCCAGTATTTCCCAGCTTTTCCCCTCTGGACTATGCCCCTCTGCAAACCACTGTTCTAAATCAATACTGTCCTCCTGCCCTTGGGAAGGTTCAGGAAACCTTCACCATTCCTTCTCACACCAGTCCCTGAAATTAGGGCATAGTTCAAAAGCTGGAGGTCCAGGGCTAGTGTCAGCCACTCTACTTGTCCTGTTTTGTGGTAATCACATGACACACCCTCCACAAAAGGCATCTGAAGGGCTCATGTTGCACTCTTAGGTTCTTCTGGACTGTGTCCAAATACTCCTTGCCTTGGATCTCTGTTTCAGTGAAGATTGTACCCAGTGAGTCCCCAGGTTCAGACTGAGAGGTTGGTGGAAACCCTGAAATAAGGAAACCAGCCATTGGCCAGTAGAGGTTCCCGATCCAAGTCTCATTGTGCTCCTGCCACCATGACCAAGAATCCCAGCTCTGACTTCAAAGACTGAGCGTTTGCAATTTATATGCTACTTTCCTGTTAATTGGCAACTGAGTGCTGCAGAGAATGAATTTCGATCTAAAAGAATGGCTTTGAATTCTCTCTCTCTCTCTCTCTCACACACACACACACACACACACACACACACACAGAGAGAGAGAGAGAGAGAGAGAACAAAAAAAGGGAAATGGGAAAAATAAGAAAGTAGTTCTGGAAAAGGAAGAGAAGAGGGCAATTTAGTGGAGAGCAAAAAGTTAAGTTTTTTAATTTCCTCTGTAGCAATACAATTTGGTAAAACGACATGAGTGATTGCCTTTCATGGGTGCCACTAGTGCAACCTCAGTTAACCGCTTGCCTGAAATTTCCATTATAAACTCTATTTTCCTGAGCTGATAACTCATCCGTAAGAACTCACCTGAGCTGAAGTCTGGCACACATAATTTTAACTTAGGAATGAATATTTCACACATTTAGAAAATAAGAGAGGTGGACATACTTAAATAAGGCATGGCACCTGAAAAGAGCATTTCTTTATTTAACGTCACAGAGGACAGGGAATTCACATCTGCAGGTTTTGGTTTAGTTGATCAAAGTCAGGTGGCCGCTTAAGAGATGCTCCCATATTTATATTATCCATGTTCTGTGGGGCACTGAAGCTTAACCCATCCCCAGGGGTCCCATTTATCAGCATCTATAGAGTGCAAGGCCCCACCTGCACCACACATTTAGAGCAATAGCATTCCACTTTAAATAGTCGTGACTTTCCTCAAGGAAATCTGGGAACTGTTAAGGATGATGAGAGTTGCTTGGGGAATCCTATTCCCCTCCGAGAGCTACAGAGTCGTTTCAAAACCAGTCCCTCTGGGGATTGTGAGTCTGTGACTCACTCAGCACTCAAAACAAACAACAGCTCCCATGATTCTTTGGGGTAAGCCATGGCTGTCTAATGTGGAGCATTACTGCTTTACATGTTTAGTGCAGGTGGGGCTTAACATTCATAGACCCAGTGATACTTACCTGACCAAGGTGGTAATCACATTGCGGGCAAAAAGATACTGAGCTGAATTAAAGGCCAAATGAGAAGCTGTGGCTCAGGCCAAGATGGGCAGGTGTGATGAGAAAGCTGCTGCATATTGAGGTTACAGATTTATTTATTTAAAAACATGGTTGCTGGCATCTGTATGGCTCAGGAGACAATGTAAGAGTACACCTTTGGGGGTGAAGTCAAACTGTTGGAAGGTTACAGCACCTGCTGTGGCTGTAGAGATCAATGCAGGAGAGACATGTTTTATTGCAGCTGGGGCAGATGAAGGCGGCTGGTTGTGCTGCTGCAGCTGCACCATGGCGGTTCTTCTCTCTGAGCTTCTCCCAGCAGTCATTCCTCCTATAAGGGACACAGGTGGCACTGTGGTCTAAACCACTTGCCAATCAGAAGGTTGGCGGTTCGAATCCCCATGATGGGGTAAGCTCCCATTGCTCTGTCCCAGCTCCTGCCAGCCTAGCAGTTTAAAAGCACACCAGTGCAAGTAGATAAAGTAGGTACCATGGCGAGTAGATAAATAGGTACCCCGACGGGAAGATAAACGGTGTTTCCGTGTGCTCTGGTTTCCATCACAGTGTTCCGTTGTGCCAGAAGCAGTTTAGTCATGCTGGCCACATGACCTGGAAAGTTGTCAGTCTGTGGACAAATACTGGCTCCCTTGGCCTGAAAGCGGGATAAGCGCCGCAACCTAGCTGTCACCTTTGACTGGACTTAACTGTCCAGAGGTCTTTTACCTTACCATTCCTCCTGTGGTCACTGGCATGGATACACAACCTCCAGGCACTGCAGTCATCTGAAAGGGATTCCCACAGGGCAGGGTTGATATTTGCAGATATCTTTGTAAAATGGAGTCTGCCAATGCGCCTGGTGCCTGAAGCCAACTCCCTGTAGAACACTTCTGTTAAAAACTTTATATCCTGCTTTTCACCATGGGCTCATAAGAACGTCAGAAGAACCATGTTGGATCAGGCCAATGGCCCATCTAGTCCAGCAACCTGTTCTCACAGTCACCAGCCAGATGACCATTGAACCCTGGAAGCAGGACCACAGCATAACAGCTCTCTGCCCACTTGTGATTCCCAGCAACTGGCATTGAGAGGCATACTGCCTCTGGCAGGGAAGCCTCCTATTCACTCCTTAGAATAACCTAAACCCAAACCATATAGGATTTTAAATGCTATAACTGTAACCAGCAATCTCAGTTGTGCTTGGAACCAAACCAGCATTTTTGTTCGAAACAGCAGTGAAAGTACAACACAATTACAGAGTAGGAGGAACAAGCCTTAGGGCTAGAAGGTAAAAAATCTTATTCTTCTTGTTTGTAAGTATAGCTGGAAGCATTGTTAAGACCTCATTACTTTGGCTGTAGTTGTTGGGGATTAAAAGAAAGCTCCAAAAAGCTCAAAGCCCACAATCATCCCTCTCTCTTAAAAAAATAGACAATGCACTTTTAAATCCTAGAATGGGAGTCAAAGGATTTGGAAACATACCCTATGGGGAAATGATGGCCTTCTGGCAAGCATAGTCTTTAAAAGGTCCGGAGGCAGTGGACTCTGCCCCAGTATTCAAGGGCTTTTGCCTTTATGCTTTGCCTAGGTGGCACTGTGGGTTAAACCACTGAGCCTAGGGCTTGCTGATCAGAAGGTTGGCGGTTCGAATCCCTGTGACGGGGTGAGCTCCCATTGCTCGGTCCCAGCTCCTGCCAACCTAGCAGTTCGAAAGCATGTCAAAATGCAAGTAGATAAATAGGAACCGCTACAGCGGGAAGGTAAACAGCGTTTCCATGTGCTGCTCTGGTTTGCCAGAAGCGGCTTTGTCATGCTGGCCACATGACCTGGAAACTATACGCCGGCTCCCTCGGCCAATAATGCGAGATGAGCGCGCAACCCCAGAGTCGGTCACAACTGGACCTAAAGGTCAGGGGTCCCTTTACCTTTATAAGCATCACAGAGGGATATGGAGGGCCATTGCCTATGACTGGGGTATTGTTTGCAGACGTTGCTGGTTTTTGTTGTTGCTGCTCTTATTGATATTATTTTTTGTATCCTTATTTTCAGATCTTAAGATTTATGTGGGAATTGGTCAGTTTTGCCGGGCACATTTTGCTGCATTTTATTTATTGTTTGACTACTTTGTCATTATATAAGCCTTTTTGTGTTGCAAGCTGCCTTGAGCATGGCTTCAGCTATGGAAAGGTAGCAGGCATACAAATAAAATGATGGTGATGAGAGATGCCTGCGGTCACCTGCCGACCCTCTCCATCGGTGGACACTGGTGGGCATCAGGGGCTGGCGGTGAGAGGGGGGGTGTCTCACAGTGGGTTTCTGGTGCTTGAAAGGAGGGGCAAGGCACAGGAAGCTCAGTGCTGTGGGGTGCATTGTGGCATGAGCATCTGTTTGGCGTTGCACAGTGCCAAGCTCTCTTTCCCTCGTCTCACTCTCTCAGCAAGCACCAGTGACTCGCTGTGTTGGGAAGCTGGGAGAGCAACAATGCCTCAGCTCACCAGCTCCTACCACTGGTGGGTTTCCATACAGCTGAGCTGCAGTCACACCACTGGCACCAAGCAGCTATATATAGCCTCCATCTTGTGTTGTTCTTCTTGTTGTTTAGTCGTTTAGTCGTGTCCGACTCTTTGTTACCCCATGGACCATAGCACGCTAGGCACTCCTGTCTTGCACTGCCTCCTGCAGTTTGGTCAAACTCATGTTCGTAGCTTCGAGAACACTGTCCAACCATCTCATCCTCTGTTGTCCCCTTCTCCTAGTGCCCTCAATCTTTCCCAACATCAGGGGCTTTTCCAAGGATTCTTCTCTTCACATGAGGTGGCCAAAGTATTGAAGCCTCAGCTTCACGATCTGTCCTTCCAGTGAGCACTCAGGGCTGATTTCCTTAAGAATGGATAGGTTTGATCTTCTTGCAGTCCATGGGACTCTCAAGAGTCTCCTCCAGCACCATAATTCGAAGGCATCAATTCTTTGGCGATCAGCCTTCTTTATGGTCCAGCTCTCACTTCCATACATCACTACTGGGAAAACCATAGCTTTAACTATACAGACCTTTGTTGGCAAGGTGATGCCTCTGCTTTTTCAGATGCTGTCGTGGTTTGTCATTGCTTTTCTCCCAAGAAGCAGACGTCTTTTAATTTTGTGACTGCTGTCACCAGTTGTCTTTGTCCATGGAGTTTTCTTGGCAAGGATACTGGAGTGGCTTGCCAGTTCCTTCTCCAGGTGGATCACGTTTAGTCAAAACTCTCCACTATGACCTGTCCATCTTGGGTGGCCCTGCATGGCATAGCTCATAGCTTCTCTGAGTTATTCAAGCCCCTTTGCCACAACAAGGCATTGATCCATGAAGGGGGCCTCCATCTTAATTTCTCACAATGCCTGTTGGAGTATTGTGGGAAAGCAAAATGCCTCCCAGACCCAGATGTCCAGTGCTGAGAATAAATGTGTGGTGGGTGGTGGGGTGTGCCCTTCTGAGCTGCTGAGCTGCCCAAGAATGCCAGGTGCTTGCTGGACCTGCCATGCAAGGTGGCTCTCTGGTCTCCTTCAGCAGGGAAAGACTTCTGATCTTCTTATTACAGAGGCCGGCATCAACATGTGGCAAACTCCAGAACCATGAATATTTTAAGCACCTGCTCTGGGACAGAATTCCAAGCATGCTGACTAGCAGCAGATCAGAACATTGTCCCTTAGAGGCCTTGTATAGCCCATGGTGTCACTGAAGAAAGCGTGATTTAAATTCTACTGCCAAGAGTCACAGATCTTGCAAAGTTCAGGAGACACTCTCTGATTTATGTCACGCTCTGATGTGCTGTTCATTTTGTCTTTTAAAACAACTTTGCACTAGCAAGCTTTACTCCCTCTGTTTGCCTCCTTGCCTCTGTCTCAATCTGATTCTAATTCCTTGCATTTTTAACCCTTTAAAGAGCCTTCAACATGTGTGGGAAATATTTTGGCATTTTCTAGAATTGATGGGCGTCAGGAAAGGAGGCCTGTAACACATTTATTGTCTCATTAGAGGTGATCAAACTCCTTAGCTAGATTGGGAAATAACTAATTTCCAAACCAGCCCAGTTTCATAGTGTGTGTGTGTGTGTGTGTGTGTGTGTTGAGGTGCAGCATTTCAGAGCAACCATTATGCAAACAAATGAATACTGCAAGGGACCCTTGCCGAAAATGGCCATTTGCCCCCTTGCAGGACTAGTTTTTCCTGGGTGCAGCCTGTTGAGTTTTTCCTATTGAAATCAATGGCTGTAGCATTTCCCATTGATTTCAATAGGGAGACTGAAAGTGGCTTTAGCCTTGAAAGTGGTTGGTGATGTTAATCTGAGCAAGAATCCCTGAAGACAGTTTATTGACCCAAGTACAGAGAACTTCCCTGCCATCTGAGCTTCTCACGCCGCCCTTTCCATATTCCAACCTAAAGTGAATGAATGCATGATGCAGGTGAGGCAATGAGTTGGATCATGCCTGCTGGCCCCATTCTCAACCTTTGTCTGTGCAGCAATCAAACCACTAGCACATCTGCAAAGCTAAGCAGTGACTGGCCTGGTTTCAAATTGGATGACCGACTGCGTGTTGAGATTCCTGAACTGCCGGGGATTGGATTAAATAATCCCCAGGGATCCCTTCCAACTCTATGATTCTGTGAAACTGTAGGCATACAGTCAGCACGATCCCGTACCCTGGGAAGTTAAGGAAACAGATATCAAGGGCTAAGCCTATGTGCATATGATTTGGGGGAAGGGCCATTAGTACATCTGCGTTACATGCAGAAGGTTCCAGGTTCAATCTGTGCCATCTCCAGGTGGACTCTTGGCCTAAAGCTGCCAGCCAGTGCAGACAGTACTGAGCTAGATGCAGCAATGATCTGACTCTGTATCAGGCAGATTTCTACTGTATGTGTGTAGTTCTGGTGCATGAGTTTGAAGAATTTGTGGATGCTGAGGCAAGTCCAGTAGAACCATGGAATATGCTTGATTGTTTGAAAAGGCGACAGAATTATTTTAGTTAGTGATTAGTGAGATGATGATTAACAAAGTAAAATGCAATAAGTTAAAAAGAGAGAGAGCCAAGAACCATCCGCAGCTTAGCTTTTCATGATTATTACTTCAAAAATTCCCCATTGTACCATGAATAAAAACAACTTGTAAATTATGGATGTGAGGAGCAGAATAACCGTAGGTCTGGAGGTACACATTGCATAGAACACCCCCCCCCCAAACACACGCACACACACACACACACAATGAGAGCTATCTCTAAGGACTTTGGTTCAAGTGTTATCATTTTGCGTGTTGCAGGCATTTCTGTTGTGGTGCAATATATTTTCCTCTCTCCGCTGAGAAATAGAGCAGGAATAAAAAATGTGTTGGACAGTATCAAAGGGATCACGGAGCTGTATATTTTCCTGGTTCACTTTTTCCTTTTTGTCTCAAAAATAGTGTTGGGATTCGCCATAGCTTCCTTAATGCTGTCCCTATTACTGTATCCCTAGAATCAGTTTTGAGGCAGGGTGATATGAAAAATGTTTGAACTGAATATATTGCAGAAATATTTCTGAAGGTTTTTGTTCAGGAAGGTGACTCGGAAACTACAACTTATCCAGAATGCGGCAGCTAGACTGGGGACTGGGAGCAGCTGCCGAGACCACATAACACCGGTCTTGAAAGATCTACATTGGCTCCCAGTACGTTTCCGAGCACAATTCAAAGTGTTGGTGCTGACCTTTAAAGCCCTAAATGGCCTCGGTCCAGTATACCTGAAGGAGCATCTCCACCTCCATCATTCTGCCCGAACACTGAGGTCCAGTACCGAGGGCCTTCTGGTGGTTCCCTCGTTGCGAGAAGCCAAGTTGCAGGGAACTAGGCAGAGGGCCTTCTTGGTGGTGGCGCCTGCCCTGTGGAACGCCCTCCCAACAGATGTCAAAGAGGAAAACAACTACCAGACTTTTAGAAGACATCTGAAGGCAGCCCTGTTCAGGGAGGCTTTTAATGTTTAATATATTACTGTTTTTTATTTTTCTGTTGGAAGCCACCCAGAATGGCTGGGGAAACCCAGCCAGATGGGTGGGGTATTATTATTATTATTATTATTATTATTATTATTATTATTATTATTATCTAGTCAAACCCTCCGCAATGCACGGACCACAACTAAAGAATCTCTGACAGGTGACTGATCAAACTCTGTTTAAATACATTCAATTAAGAAGAGCTCACCAGCTTCCCATGCAGTCTGTTCCACTGCCAAACCGCTCTTTTTGAATTAAAATAGTAGTATGCAAAACTGTAAGGGGATGAGAAGACTTTATTCCCAAAAGAACATACCACAGAAGCTCACCACAGTTAGCTCGCAGGCACAGGCTGGCAGCCACATCTCTTGATTGTGGCGTTTCCCCCTCCTATCTCTCTCCCGGGGATAATAATAAGGTAGCAGCATTGGACCAGACTGCTCCCCTGTGTATCCTCTCCTCTTTCCAAGTTCTTCTGACGAATGTGCCATTTTTCTCGTGGTTTCAGCCGGATCCCTCAGCAAACAATTAATCAGAGCAAATTACATATTTGAAATAACCGGCAGCGCAGATAGTAATTCTTAGAGACTGTAATTGCTCTCAGCATGTCAGACAAGTCTGTCTCGGAGCAAACAGGACTTGCACCTGATTTCTGGAGCTCGGTATACTCTCTAGCAGGTCTATCTATATGCCTTGTTTACCACAGGCAATCACAGGCTGTTACAAGGAGTGCAAGATGTCATCTTGAGAGGAGCAGCATCTTCTTAGCAGCTCTCAATTTGTGTTCGGCTATTGCATGGAACCTTTTCCTCACGTTTGCAGGCCGGCATATGAAAGGGCTAGTGGTCAATGGAGAGTTTCCAGGTTGTGACGACAGCGGCTTCTGCTCACCTTGACTGGGTTCCAAGCAGTGATGCAGATTGCTATTCAGGACTGTTTCGCACAGCAGGCCTTTTCTTTTAGTGCATGCGTGGGAATGCACATGTAATAGAAATGCAATTTTGATATATGAGAAATAGGGTTGGAGGAAGAAATTGCCTTACAAGATGGATTTATCTAATTGGCACTTTCAGAAACAATTTGTGAACAGATAATAAGGCATCCTCCTAAATTTGCTTTTCTAAAAACTAAAACAAGCCTTCATAAAAATTAATCAGAATTCCTGTGCAAAATTTTCCTTATTTATTTATTTTATTTATTTATTTATTGCATGTATATCTCACCTTTTTCTCCATGCAGCTGAAGAGATGCTACACATAGCTCCCATTTCCTCATTCTTTTTTAAAAATGTATTTATTTAAGATTTTCTCAAACAACAAAACATACAAAAATACAAAACACACAAAGAAAATTACAAAACATGAAAAAAGAAAAAACAAGAATACAAAAAGAATACAAAATACAAAAATGCAAAAACAAAAATTCTAACTATAACCCTTATTTCCAATCTATTGACTTCCTCATTCCACCTCCTTCTGCGATTCTTTACATATCCTCCGTAGTAAACTCTAAACCTTATATAAATTCTAATTGTTACTTTAACTGTACCTTAATTCTTTAATCTTTTATATCTTATCCTTTTATATCCTATCTAGATCTTACTCCTTAATTAAATTGTCCTTAACTTCTATCAATACTTATTTCACACCATTGTATTATCTACAACCATTTCCTCATTCAATCCCCCACAACATCACTGTGAGGTAGCTTCTAGTCTCTCCTTCCCTCTCTAGCAATCTGCCTCTGAACTCCTTCCAAGCAGACGTAAACTATGGCGAGGCAGAGGCACACCCCTCTGGACCTGCCTTGCCCATTGCTCAGTAATGTCAAGGCTCTTTGTGACCCCCAGATCAGTAGAGGAGGAGAGCCTGCTGCAGAGGGAGTGGCCAACTGCTGTGAAACTTGGGCTGCGTCTGACTCCTCCCTGTCAGAGCCTGCGCTCAAACTGAGACCCTTAGCACCAAGCCGTGTTCTTGAACATCTTCTTTCTTCCGACTCCCTGTGTTCACTCAAAGCTCCCAGCTTGCCCCCTCCTCTGACCTGTCCTCAGTGTCCCACCACCACTGTCCTGGGTCTAAGTCTTCTTCCTCTGTGTCATCCTTGGAAGGTTCTTGGGCTGGCATCTCCTATCGGTCTTCCTCTTCCAGCCAGCCCATGAGAGAAAGCGAATTGCAAAATTCAGAGAAGCAGAAATGGTCTAGTCAGTTGTGGGACTAGTGCAGGCATCCCCAAACTTCGGCCCTCCAGATGTTTTGGCCTACAACTCCCATGATCCCTAGCTAACAGGACCAGTGGTCGGGGAAGATGGGAATTGTAGTCCAAAACATCTGGAGGGCCGAAGTTTGGGGATGCCTGGACTAGTGAGTCTGAGAGTGTTTTCTAAAACTTGCTTCCCAAACCATCCAGCCCTGTTGCCTTGCCCCTTTAATGTTTCTCGACATCTGCTCTGAAATGGAGTCATCTAGGGACTCCCAAACTGAGAACTTAGTTTCAAAGGCACCTCCAGTCCAGGAAGAAGGGTTTTTCATCTTAATATTGCAATATGCTCCCAACTGGTCAGAAAACCAGTCTCTTATTTAGCTCAATTCCTGTGAAATCTCAATGATGGGAGGATATTCCATTGGAGGAAAAGGATAATACTGAATGAGAAGCACTAAATATCAAAAGTTCATTGTGCCCCTCCCCAAGGTTAAAATTAAATACCAGGAGTGTTGAATAGTGTGATGCACTGCGTATTGTCTGTTGCTTGGGCAAAAAGTGTATTAAATAGTTTTTATTAAATGTAGGACATTTGTGGCCGACAGGGGAAATTGTGTAGGCAAGGTAATGTATTTGACAATGGAAGAATCAAAGATATGAAGAATTTTCCCTCCATAAAAACATTATCAGTCGCCAGAGGATTTGAACTCCCTGATGCCTTTGCCATGTACAGCTGATATCATTTCTCCTGAATTGCTTCCCCTCCCCATCCCCGCTATCATTCACAAACATTAATAAAGCATTACACAGGAGTAGTTTTTTTAAAAAAAAAATCATAAAAATAAAGGGAAGTTATTTCGTGGGGTGGAGGGTGGGTGCTGAAATGTTGTAGGTGACGATGAACTATATTTCCTACCCTTCACCAGCAGGTCCTAGGGCAGGTGACAACAATTTAAAAATCAGCATTGAAAAAAGCTAAAACAGATTACAATCACAAGTATAGAGGTGGATCCTAAAAGCAAGCACCTGATGTGTCAAAGACCAGGATAAAGAGGTGTATCTCCAACATTTCCTGAAAACTGTATACCAGTATGGATGTATCTATGTATGTAGAGAGAGAGAGAGATTTCATTTTAGGTACCCAGTGAGCATTCAGTGTTATTAAATATATCCAGTTTGTAGATGTGTCTTCCTGTTTTGCATTCAAGCAACTGATCAGGTTAGCTTCAGCACAGCTATTGTTTCATGCACCCCAAACCACTCACTCTACTTTAGCAAATAAATATATACGGGTTAAGTCTTGGTTTTCTCATTAATTATACTGATGCAGCAATGTATAACCTACTCTAAGTACAAGAAAGATATGTGTGTGTGTTTGAAAGAGCATTATGCTCAATTACACTTGCAAAATATTACGCGCGTCGCTCAGAACAATTATAGGTGCATGATTTATGAATGTGCCAGGTACCATCTTGTCTATCGACACCAGAGAGCATTTCTTCATCCATATATTCATTACATTTCTCCTTCTTGGGTATCTGAAAGGAACATATGTGATTATTCTGGTATATTCCGCATAGTCAATTTCACACTATGTCATTCCGGCTCAAGTACAAACTGCTGTTTCCCCACAGACAAGCGAACAGTGTGAATCTTTGATCTTTGCCTGACACGCCATCCCTATAATGGTGCGTTGGAAAATCATATGTATGCCAAAGGAACAAGCTTTAGTTGGAGAGAGAAATATATATAAAAGAACATCAAAGAAGAGATTAGAGTTTAGGAAGACACGCTGGGAGAAGAAAAGGGGTGGGGAACGGATGCTCCAGGCTGCGAGGAAAAGAGGAAACATTATTATAACGTTGTCTCAGAAATCTGACTTTTCATTAAAACCATCCATAGAAAGTCAATTCTGCTGTAATCCCACCGTCTGCCTCTGGAGTAGTTTTGACAAGATCCATAATAATCCCGGGATGCTGTGTAATTTCCTTTTCAAGCCCAGAATGCAAACAACTGCTTATCCCCTTTCTTTGTAAGGCACAGCCCATTCTAACGAACATGCAACTTTAAAGCCTTAATATGATTTGGTGTATTTTTTCCATTAGTTTCCCAAGGGAGCTCATCCCGTTATGTAACCACCATTTCTAATCTCTTTTAGGACAGGGTGAAAACACCATTTTGTTCCGAGCGCCTTGCTCTTTTCCCAGGCTGGCTTGTGGGCCGGCAATCACGGCTCGGCGCTATTGACTTGAGCCCTAAATAGGATGGTTAAAATGGCATTATGGTTGCCATGACGGCTAATGCTTTATGCTCTTGATAACTCTCAGCCAAGTTTTGAGACGTGTAGTTTGGCTGTGATGGGTTCTCTCTGTTCAATGCGCTGACTGACTTGTTGCTTGTGGAAGGTGGAAGGCTGCTGTTCTGTCACAATTTCTCATTTGGGCACTGACCAGCTTTGCCCATTGTTTACTCTTGTCTCCTACCCAAGGGCTGAAAGGTGAAGCTGCCTAACCCACAGTTTCTGAAACAATCCGCGCACCGAAACACAGCCATACTTTGAAAGTTGGGCCTTTCCAAATTTGGCAGTGCAGTTCTCCAGCCAAGTCATTTGTACAGAAACACATATGCTAGACTCAAATGTGCATAAATATATTTGTGAAAATGACACCCAAGGATGTGGCGTATTGCAGAAAATTGCTTTGCAAAAATGTGCATTTGGGGCAATACATGGACACAGGCCAAAATTGCATAGTGTAATGTGTGTGCATTAGAGAACTTGACACTAAAATGCTGACAAATTTCCATGAGTCACAGACTGGTGCAACTGTGGAGAACAGTATTTATGATTGGAGAAACGAGAAACGCAAAGAGAAATTGACAGATATACCTATCTGTAGGTGATGCTCAAACTTGAGACTATGAAACATCCCTTCCCATTATCTTTAATGTGTGCACAGCAGGTGTCAAAAGCCACAGAGATCTGCTGTATCCCTCAGTGTAAGTCAGGTGGGCAGTTCATATTTATCCATTTTAAGTACCAGCGGAATGTGATATCTCCCTAGGGATATCCTCTCTCTCTCTCTCTCTCTCTCTCTCTCTCTCTCTCTCTCTTGTTCTTTTTTTAAGAATCAACTGAGTGCATCCCATTGGCTGTGCCCTCCTTATACTAAATCTGAATGTTGATCCATATAGGAAGATATATATATATATATGTGTGTGTGTGTGTGTGTGTGTGTGTGTGTGTCTTTATTTATATGCTTTAAAAATTACAAAAACAAATCCATAAATCATTCAAAGAAAGAAATGCAAAGGAAACTAAAAATACAAAATCACAAAGGACATCATATAGGAAGTTATTATTGATGGCTACTAACTCCACCTTCTCTCTTGTTCTGCAGCATCGCTAATCCAGAGATTCCATCAATCTTGTGCATGCATATCCTCCAGAAGTGTTGATGTTTGTGTGTGTATGTGTGTAGAGTTTTAAATATTATTGCCTCCACTATTTCCACACATAATTTACTTAATGGGCAGCAGACAAATATATTTAGCCAAAGGAGAGACCATGCTAGTATTGCTCCTATTAATCACTTCCTACTGGGCTTTCTTCCCATAAGTCTGTATTCATTTTCTGATAGCTTCCTGTTAGAGAATACCCAGATTAAGTAGGGATATATTACACAGAGTGTCAAAATTTGGTGTTCTTCTCTCCCCACTCCTTCGTCCAATGATTATCATGAAGATGACGTTAAAGGCTATCTCATTAAACTGGGTTGCTGAAAATGGATGAGATTTGCCCTCTAGCTAAAATCCCAACAACAAAATCCCCACCTTAAAAAAAAAGAGAGGCAGAGGGGAGCTGAGTATTAAAACTAATTGTTCAAAGATTGTTAGCTGAAATATGATTAAGACGTGCAAGATGAATGGGGGCTAGTTTGATGGGAAAATATGAAGGGTCATATTAATTTCATAAATTGATTCACCTAATGGTTGTAAAGGAGTGGTTTGCCTGATTGACTTTAATTTGAGCTGAGTATTCTCCTAAGAGGCTGTAAATGCCTTTCCCACTCTTTTTGCTGAATCTTTGAGCAGGTTATGAAATTGTCATTGAATACTGACATCATCATCTAGTGCCCTCCAGATGTTGTTGGACTCCAACTCCCAACAGCCCCCAACTTGCTTATGGGAGTTGGGAGTCCAAAAAAATCTGGAAGACACAGTGTTGTCTACCCCTGAGCTGGATGCTCACCTTCCATACCTTTTTGGGCTTATTTCATGACTGCTGGGTTTCTCAGCCACGGCTTTGTGTGCTTAAAAATGTGGTCATTTTGAGGTGGCCTCTGGGAGGCAGGTCTAACTTTTGATGGCTAAGGAAGGAGGGTGTAGCGGACCCCTGACCATTAGGTCCAGTCGTGACCGACTCTGGGGTTGCACGCTCATCTCGCATTATTGGCCGAGGGAGCCGGCGTATAGCTTCCAGGTCATGTGGCCAGCATGACAAAGCCGCTTCTGGCAAACCAGAGCAGCACATGGAAACGCCGTTTACCTTCCCGCTGTAGCGGTTCCTATTTATCTACTTGCACTTTGACGTGCTTTCGAACTGCTAGGTTGGCAGGAGCTAGGACCAAGCAACGGGAGCTCACCCCGTCACAGGGATTTGAACCGCCGACCTTCTGATCAGCAAGCTCTAGGCTCAGTGGTTTAACCACAGCGCCACCTGGGTCCCTAGTGGGAAATTAGTGGGGTATAAATGAATGCCACCTTTGGTTCTTTCAAGCAAAGGTGGTGTGTAAATGTAATTAATAATACTTGGGGTAGCAAAAGAAAGATCAGAAGTTGGATTATATGTCCCTGCTTCCTTAAGGTATACACTGCCGTTCTAGCTGTTGCTCACCTCTATATGCCTGTATTCATTATCAACAGGCAGAGCTGTCCTTTCCCTTAGTGGGAGGCATGCCGTGAGATCTGAAATGAAGGTGGCATTGGCGTAATGACCGCCAATTTAGCAAAAGCACCAACATCTCCTATAGGTAGGGGAAAGCAATGCTGTTCTCCAATTTAGCTCCTAGGGAGATGACAAGGGGGAATCTTTCCTGGATGGGAGGCTACATGTTTCTCCAAACACAATCTTTTCCTCTTATCTGTACTTTCAGTTATCTCACCTTCAGGGAGAAGATGCTAGTGCTAGATATATAGTGATTATACATATATAATCAGCCTTCCCCAACCTGGTGCCCTCCCTTCAAGTGTTTTCAGCTACAACCCCACCAACCCCCGCCAATGTCAAAGACAATGAGCTGTTTCACCAGGTTAGGGAAGACTGGATGGTTGTAAATAAGTGGCTTCCTACCGGTACATGCATCATGCTTCCATATTTTGAAGTCACCCAGGCTTATTTGTGGCTCTATCCCTGCGTAGTGGTGGAGGGAGGGAGGGAGGGAGGGAGGGAGGGAAAGAGAGAGGGGGGGAGAGAGAAACAGTTACAGAATAGAAACAAATCTAATTGTTTCCTAGCCAGTCTGCACACACCTCGTTTCTGAGTTAATGCAATATTTTTTCCAGGAGGTGTGAAAACCCAGTGCTGCTGAGCCATTCTCTCACTCTGGCAAAATTCACAGTTTGTAAGCAGGAGAATTCTGCCTCTAAAGTGTGCATTTTGCCAAAGGGTGGAAAAACTGATCTGAAAACAATTACTAAAAAAATACTCCATGGTTTATCCTAAGTGCCCTATCATAATATTGAAACATCCTTGTGTCCTGCAAAACATAGTATTGAAAGTGAAGGGAGAAAGAAAAACACTGCAGGGGTGTGCAAAAGAGTCTTTCGGAACATTGCAAGTAATCTAAACTCAAAATTCCTCAGATGTTTCATCTGTAGGGGCAGCCTCCAAATTCAATTTGAAATCAGGTTTGGGTGGAATCAAGGGACGGAGTAGTGAGGGGAAGAACTCCCCTGAGAAATTTCCTTCTCTTATTGGAATTTCATTGTCTTCCCCCCCCCCCCTTCTCCTCATGGTTTTGCTCAAAAGGTAGCTCCCAAATAGATTTTTTCCCCAAAGTTTGCTTTAGAAGAATTTGCTGGTGAGACTAAATTGAATTGTGTCGATCAGCTCTTAATAGGACTTGTCATAGAAACTTAAGGCAGAGCTGGGGGCATTTTATTGCTGTTGTTGTTACTATTGTTGTTGTGATTTTCAGAGAGTAAAGGGGGTAGGGTTTGGTGACAGATACTGTTCAAAGCCTGGTTGCTGCCATTGACTCCCCCCCCCCAATAATTCTCTAAATGATCCTACTTGTTGAAATGTTGTTCACTGGGAATCTGGAGGGATAGTGGGAGGAATACTGTTGGCCACTAGGAGGACCACTTCTGCTGCAAAACTACAGCAGTGATGAAGGCAAGCAGGTTTTTCCCATTGTCTCCCCCCACCAAAAATTAGAACAGGAAACTATCCCTCAAAGGGTTGGCTCAGTCTTATGGAGGTCAAAGTGCAAGAGGCTAGATTTACTTTTGATATTATTGTGAGTTGGGGGAGGGTGGTTGTAAATATCATTTTGGGGGCCTCTCCAGGCCTTTCATCTGTAAGATGGGATTTCTGCAAAGAAAAGCGGGGCTAAAGACTGTTCAAACCAGTCTGGTGTGTGTGTGTGTGTGTGTGTGTGTGTGTGTGTGTGTGTGTACACACAGGCTGAGCATAAGATGAAAGCTTCATCAGCATTAACACTCCAACAGAACTTGTTCCACATTAGGTTTCTGTAGGGTGGAACACCAAAGCTATTGAGATAAATTCAATGCCATGTTGCTCTGGTGGTTTCTTCAATGCAAGCTTTTCTGCTTATGAGATGGAACAATCCCCACTCCCAACTCTGCATGCTGTTCTGGGAGTGTTCCTGAGCGTCTAGAATGGATTTGGGGGAGGTACAAGGAGAGGAGATGGAGAAAACCCCCTATTGCTAGCAGGGGCCCTTGCACTGGTTTCTGCCAAGCCGTTGCTTCAGATTCTCATGAAACCTGTGTTTCCAGTTTCCAGCCTACCTTCTGGAAGTGTCTTTATCTAGTTTGCTTGGATGGAGCACTCTGATCCTGGCTCATCATAACAAAGCCAACACTAGGAAGACCTGACTAGAGGCCTACTGTAAGTAGGGATAGAAGAGGAATTCAATTCAGTTCACATTTAAAGGCAAATCTACCTAATCTGCGCATTCCAAAACAGCATGTTGAACCAAAAGGTTTAGAGACCTATCTCAGTGCTCAAACGTCACAATCTAAAAATAAACATAAAAATGCCCCAAACTAAAATTTAATTAAAATGGATGAAATAATCTGCATCAGTGGTTTGCTTGTACCACACATCATTTTCAAGCTGTATGTGTACCCATAGCACTGTTCATTAAATTTCAGCACAGCAATAACAGTCTAGGAAAAGAAATAATCTGGGGCTAAAGATTGCATCTGACCAAGGGCTGCAGATTTTAATGATTGGAAATTTGAACTGATATTACCCTCTGGTGACCTGGGATGGCCCAACACACGTTGAACACATGCACACGCCGACCCACCTAAAGAGAGCCATGCACACAGACATGTTCATGCACACATACCACTTGCTACGATGTGAACCGCACGATGCTCATCCAATGCTGATTTGAATGCACCCTCAATAAAGGACACAGTCTGCCCATGTTGCTTTCATAGAATCATAGAATCATAGAGTTGGAAGAGACCACAAGGGCCATCCAGTCCAACCCCCTGCCAAGCAGGAAACACCATCAAAGCATTCTTGACATATGCCTGTCAAGCCTCTGCTTAAAGACCTCCAAAGAAGGAGACTCCACCACATTTCTTGGCAGCAAATTCCACTGTCGAACAGCTCTTACTGTCAGGAAGTTCTTCCTAATGTTTAGGTGGAATCTTCTTTCTTGTAGCTTGAATCCATTGCTCCGTGTCCGCTTCTCTGGAGCAGCAGAAAACAGCCTTTCACCCTCCTCTATATGACATCCTTTTATATATTTGAACATGGCTATCATATCACCCCTTAACCTTCTCTTCTCCAGGCTAAACATAGCCAGCTCCCTAAGCCGTTCCTCATAAGGCATTGTTTCCAGGCCTTTGACCATTTTGGTTGCCCTCTTCTGGACACGTTCCAGCTTGTCAGTATCCTTCTTGAACTGTGGTGCCCAGAACTGGACACAGTACTCCAGGTGAGGTCTGACCAGAGCAGAATACAGTGGTACTATTACTTCCCTTGATCTAGATGCTATACTCCTATTGATGCAGCCCAGAATTGCATTGGCTTTTTTAGCTGCTGCATCACACTGCTGACTCATGTCAAGTTTGTGGTCTACCAAGACTCCTAGATCAAGCCTGCTAACTACAACAAACTGCTAAGTCACTCTGACTCGTGACTAGTCTTGAGTGATGATGACTCATTCTCCTTATAAAAGTAGCCAGCCTCTCTTTGGGTCTGTTAGTCTGTGTTTGTGTCTCAGCCAGTGTGTGTGTGTTGTGTTTTTGCAGACAGAGTGGCTCCAGGACTCTAGTAAAGCAGTAACTAGGACTGTGCCTTTGTGAAGAGTCAGTTGGCTGCTATAGGCACTCTGTGTATGCTCTTTAACTAAGCTGTTTATAAACAACTTTATTTTCTCAAGTAAAAGTTTTATTCTGTTTATGAAGAAGACTCTGCATTGATTAATTTACCGCTGCGCGACAGTAAGTGCCACACTTTTAAACAACAACAGAAGGGGTGCCGGTACTGCGTGTCATTGAGTGCCCCCTGAAAAAAACCCCGCACTGATTATTAGGTTGGCACATCATGGACTTGTCTTACATTTTCCATCATTCAAAAAAGGCGGGGGGAAGTCATCCATTCTGTGTGAATGGCTTCTTTGCACAAATCTGCCATGAAAAGGTGTGCTTTGCTACAGCGAGTCGTCCTGCCCTCCCCCTCCCCTCCCCTCTGCTCATGTTGATGTTCTGGAACATAAGCCTCGGCAATCACTGCCTGAACGCTATATTGATATGAGCACTGCTTGTCATTTCCGTGGAAGCGCCACTAAAAACAGGATCTGCGGCAAATGGGCAACATGATCAAATCGGACTAATACAGCGTGGCGAAGACTGTCATGAACATTTGCAAGCTGGAGCTGGGAAACATTCTCGCTTGATTTTTCCATATCATGATTGATGATGTAGAGGTTTTTAAAAATAATAATACCCTGGATGTTTTCTCACTAGCCTGTCCAAAAGCATTTAGTTAGCCCCAGATGAATAACTAGTGGGGGTTCCCCCCCCAAAAGGTCTGATAATATTCCATACACTGATTTGGAGTTCCCCCTGCCCAGAGTGGCTTCTCTTTCACTAAGGATTGATTTCAATGTTGATTAATAAGTATGACACCGATATTATATGCTATTACCTTGCATAGCTCAGAGGCAACACAGCATAGCTCAGAGGCAACAGCAAGCAGGGTTCATGTGATCGTTTCAGTACAGTGAAACCTCGGTTTATGAACACCTCGGTTTACGAATTTCTGGTTTACGAACGCCACGGACCCATCTGGAACGGATTAATTCACTTTCTATTACTTTCAATGGGAAAGTTCGCTTCAGTTTATGAACGCTTCAGTTTATGAACAGACTTCCGGAACCAATCACACCCATGCTTCGGGTTAAGTACGCTTCAGGTTGAGTACTCCGCAGACCCGTCTGGAACGGATTAATCCACTTTCCATTACTTTCAATGGGAAAGTTCACTTCAGTTTATGAACGCTTCAGTTTATGAACAGACTTCCAGAACCAATTGTGTTCATAAACCGAGGTACCACTATACTTGAATAGTGGTGGTTGCTTCTCATAACATTTTATTAATTTTCCAAAAAATAACAAAAAAGAGCAACAATGTATAGTATAAACATAACAATAATGCAAATAGAAAAACGAAAAACCCCACAAACATCATATACTTTTAAACCATAATTGGGGTTGACTTCCCTCTACTCCCCCTCTTGGTTTCCTTGTTTAATGCTTGTACATGTATGTCCATAAAACCTTACATTCTTGATAATCCAATTTTAAACCTCCTTCATCTGATTACAAGTGACTTTTAAAAGTTATGCTATTGCTACACAAAAAAAAGCTTAAAAGATATGCATTGGACATCTGCCCCCTTTTAAAAACGAAGTCTTCTTTTTTACTTGGGTTTCAAATTAACTAATTTGCCCTGCAAAGTTCAATGGTTTATTTTGCCAATCTTCCTTATCTTCTATGACGGAGGCTTCTTCCTTCTGTAGGGGCTGGCTGGTCTTGGCCTGGCATCCATTCTCAAATGCAGGAGCAAAGTTTTTCTCTCAGTGGTGGCTGCTTCTAGTACGTGTGGTTTATTCAAGGCATACGGCATCCACACAGTCTTCAAATGATCCAGTTTGGCTGTCTGTGAGGGAAATGCTGTGTGTGTGTGTGTGTGTGAGAGAGAGAGAGAGAGAGAGAGACAGAGAAAGAGAGACAGAGAGACAGAGACAGAGAGACAGAGAGAAATTTGGAAAATAAAACCATCTTAACTTTATAGAATCAGATTTTTCACACACTCATGCACACTAGGGTCATGACTTTTTTACAACCTCATTTCCCTGTATCATAATTTGATGAGCTTTAATTAAAGATTAGATAAAATCTTACTTTCAAAAAGATTTTATAAAAAAAACCTCACTCACAAAATGATTTTAAAATTTTTATTTATCAGTTTTTTGACCATTTTAGAAGTTGCTGTAAGCAGATATAAAATTGAACCCAAGCTTTAGAGTCACATATATACCACATTATATAGGGTCATCAAACACACAAGGAAGGTTTTTTTTTTAGCTGCAGTAACAGTATAGACGCTGCTAGATGACGATGTTTTGCTACCTCTCCTGTAGGTTCTTTTCCCAGCATGCCCGGCAGGGTCAGCTGGCTGAGTTTTGAGGTCCCAAAAGGGGGCTTTTACCTTGCACAGGTGTGACATTTGTATACCCTATGTTGCTAAGAACACCCCCCATTGTGGAATGATGTGGTGGTGTGTCCGAATTTGATACGAAATATATATAGAATTGTTAATACAATTTTATGAAATGGTAAAACGGCATACAAAAAATTAAAATGGTTTGTGCGTGACCTTTTTTAATATTTCAATGGAATATACCTCATTTTAGTCATTAATAGGTAAAAGTTCATCCATTTCTGCTACAGGAAATAATTTTTGATCAAGACTGGAGAACATTTATTGTTGTTTAGTCGTTTAGTCGTGTCCGACTCTTCGTGACCCCATGGACCATAGCACGCCAGGCACTCCTGTCTTGCACTGCCTCCCGCAGTTTGGTCAAACTCATGTTCGTAGCTTCGAGAACAGTGTCCAACCATCTCGTCCTCCATCGTCCCCTTCTCCTAGTGCCCTCAATCTTTCCCAACATCAGGGTCTTTTCCAGGGAGTCTTCTCTTCTCATGAGGTGGCCAAAGTATTGGAGCCTCAGCTTCAGGATCTGTCCTTCCAGGGAGCACTCAGGGCTGATTTCCTTAAGAATGGATAGGTTTGATCTTCTTGCAGTCCATGGGACTCTCAAGAGTCTCCTCCAGCACCATAATTCAAAAGCATCAATTCTTCGGCGATCAGCCTTCTTTATGGTCCAGCTCTCACTTCCATACATCACTACAGTGGAACCTCGGTTTATGAACACCTCGGTTTATGAATTTTCGGTTTATGAACGCCGTGGACCCATCTGGAACGGATTAATTCACTTTCCATTACTTTTAATGGGAAAGTTCGCTTCAGTTTATGAACGCTTCAGTTTATGAACAGACTTCCGGAACCAATTACACCCATGTTTCAGTTTATGAACGCTTCAGTTTAAGTACAGTTTAAGTACAGTTTAAGTATTAACGCTTCAGTTTAATCCGGTCTGGAACGGATTAATCCACTTTCCATTACTTTCAATGGAAAAGTTCGCTTCAGTTTATGAACGGTTACTCCGCGGACCGTCTGGAACGGATTAATCCACTTTCCATTACTTTCAATGGAAAAGTTCGCTTCAGTTTATGAACGCTTCAGTTTATGAACAGACTTCCGGAACCAATTCTGTTCATAAACCGAGGTACCACTGTACTGATATTATAAGTATAAGATATTATAGAATATCTTAAAAGCCACTGTAGTTACATAGAACCTTTAGCAGGATCATTATAACATTTGTGAAGTAAATAATAAATTAATGTTTAGAAAGGATAATAAATAGAACAGATAAATATAATTAGATGCAAGGAAATAAGGTTAAATTTAGCAGCCGGGGGTGGGGTGGGGGGAATGTCAGAAAGTCCGAGAAGTTGGGGGGGGGGGAATTCCAGTATTGTATATATGGAAAATATATAGAATGTATGGAATTTATGTTGAAAAATGGAAAATAAAATTTATTTATTTAAACCAAAGAAAACATGATCTGGTCCCAATCCTGCTTGGTTGCTTAGTTTTGGCCCACTGGGACAAAACGGTTCCCCGCCATGGTGAAGTCTAGAATTCAACAGGCTGACACCTACAAATTAAGAATTCACACCCAGAGTGGATTTGTAAAGTACATTGAAGTACATTGTAAAGTACATGTGAAGTTCAGTGCTACGGTAGCTAATGGATAAAGTGTGGCTGGCAGTGTGGTATGTGGATTGCAAAGGGTTCTCCAGTTTGCAGATGTGCTCACCGGCCTCAAAGTGTTGCCCACTTGCCTGCTGTAGTAGTCAGGCATGCACCAATTGTTCAGCCATCGGGGACAGGGTTTAGGACTGAGGCACATTTTAAGACAATAATCTGCTATGTGATCAGCTGGCTGTTGGGAGGTTTCCCATCTCTTCAGTGCTAATCAGTACCTATGCTTAAAGTAATCACAGGTGCCAATTATGCACTTCACATTTGAGGAAATGATTGTTCAAAAGGCAAAATAATGCAGTGATTGATGATTGGCGTGAAGACTCCTGGTGCAGTTTGGCGTGAGCACAGGCTGCTTTGAATCCCACTGGCTTCTCTTTGTGATGGAAAGTAATTGGCTAGTGGAGGGAGGGGGTTATCCTCCCCATCCCACTGAGAACACAAGCCTTTTTTGGACATTGTAAGATGTGTGGCATAATAATAATAATAATAATAATAATAATAATAATAATAATAATAATTTATTTATACCTCACCCTTCCTGGTTTAGAAACCGGGCTCAGAGCAGCTAACAACAAATATAAAACATCAACCAAAAACAACTTTAAAATAACGTAAAATACACATCAATATAGCATCACCAGGGCAACTGGCTGTTAGGGCGCCAACCAGTCGGCGAGCTGAAGAGCAGCAGTCAGGGTCAGATAAAGCCCAAGTCCACAGTCCGAGTCAGAGCCAGTCAAAGTCGAGCAGTTGCAAAGGGCAGGGGTAGCTGAAGTCCGTTCAGTCAGGAAGCCGGGGTCAGGAGGGAGCCAGGAGTCAGAACACAGGAATAAACACAAGACGAGCGTGATCAACTATGCAGTCTAGCACAGAAGTTGCAGACGGTGCAGCATGGGGCATCCGACTCTCCTTAAGTAGTTGAGTCACTCCCACGCCTCCTATGAGCTGCAGCTGTCTCCAATTCTTGTCTTCGCTTCTCCGCTCAGCGATCCCGAGCCGTGAAGGGAGGAGGCGAGGAGGCCGGCCGATTCCCTTCCTGACTGGGACCTGGATCTGATTCAACTTCATCTTCCAGCTCTGGTCTCCCCCCCCCCTGTCAGATTCCTCCTCTTCTGAGGAGTGCCGCCACCAGTCTTCCCCAGGCATGAATTCCTCACATTCCTCTGTGGGTGCCTCCTTGTCAGGGGGACCGTGCCATCACTCCTCCTCATCTGTCTCGACCCTGACACTTGCCAAGTTAGTCCTGCTAAGGCCAGCAAGGAGACCAGGGGAATTTTTGATGTGGGGACCCAGAACGGTTTCTTCATAAGAAAGGAAAGGGGAAAGGGATGGCAGATCAGGCTAAATTGAAGGCCAGGCGGAATAACTCTGTCTTACAGGCCCTGTGGAAGGTGATCAAGTCCCGCAGGGCCCTAGTCTCATGGGACAGAGCATTCCACCAGGTTGGTGCCATCACTGAAAAGGCCCTGGCCCTTGTGGAGGTTAGTCTGGCTTCTTTAGGGCCTGGGACCCTTAAGCTGTTACTATTTATGGACCTGAGGGTCCTCTGCGGGGCATACCAGGAGAGGCGGTCCCATAAGTACGAGGGTCCTAGGCCTAGGCATCAACAAGAAAAGGAGGTTCTGCTATAAGGGTAGGGCAAGAACCAATGGATTCTAGTTACAGGACAGGTGATTCCGACTAAACTTCAAGCATAACTTTCTGACAGTAAGAACTGTTTGACAGTGGAACTGACTCCCTCGGGGGGTTGTGGATTCTCCTTCCTTGGAATTTTATAAGCAGAGGTGGGGTGGCCATCTGTCATGGATGCTCTAGTTGAGATTCCTACATTGCAGGGGCTAGACTAGATGGGGGATACCTTCCAACTTTGTGATTCTATGAGTACTAGATTCTATGGTTTCAAATTACAAGAAATGAGATTCAGACAAAACGTCGGGAGGAACTTTCCTACCGTGGAACAGACTCCCTCAGAAGGTGGAGGACTCTCCTTCATTGAAGGTCTCTAAGCAGAGGTTGGCTGGCCATCTGTCATGGATGCCTTAGTTGAGACTCCTGTATTGCATGGGGTTGGACTAGATGACCCTCATGGTCCCTTCCAACTCTACAATTCTGTGCATCTAGGGAGAAGTGAAGTCGTGCTCACCGGCACCACTCACAAGTTCCATGTGCTGTATTGACCGAGCACATGCATGCACAAGCTGTTTTCCATGTATACTTTGAACATGAACTCTGCCACCCTGGAGACAGAGCTGATATGTACATATATACAGAATCTACTAATCACAGTTGATCAATACATTGCAGGTGGTGGTGGACTTTGCTTACGTGATTCATGATCAGTTGAACACAATTTAGGGGAAGGGGTGGGGAACCTCTGGCCCGCAAACTGATAAGGCTTGGCAGAGGTCCCAATTTGGCCCATGAAACTGTTTCTCTTCCCCACAAACCATACCCACCTGCCCCAAGCCTGGTGTTATACATGACATCAGGTGTTGGGCAGGTAAGGATGTGGCTCCAATGAAACAGTTGGGGGTTAAAGTGAGCTCCTGATTGTTCCTATTGCAAAGTGGCTCACTGACAGCCATCAGCTGATGCAGTTGGGAGTGAACGCCACCAGGGCCGTCGTAAGCATATCCGGCGCCGTGGTGCGAAGGTCCCTCTGGCACACACCCCCAATTTCCCAGAGTTGTTGACCTCTTTTAGGGAGGGGCCCCCAGAATTGTTGACCTTTTTTAGGGAGCTGACACCACCCTTGCATATTATCTCTGCTTGGGAAAAGAAAACAGGAAACATAAACAAACTGTTTTTGTTGCCTGTTTTTTGCGTGTCGAGGTCCCCGAACCACCCCTCAAAGTAAAACACACTCCACACAGAAATTTTTAAAGGTTTTTGGCATAAATTTGGCCACAACTTTATTAAAATACAAAAGTATGTGAGTGCCACGAGATCACAAGGGAGGGAAGGGGATCGCGAGGGAAGGAGCTTCTCTCTCCCAGATGGCAAGAGGAAGTGGCGAGTCCGAGGGAGTGTACGACCCAGGGCCAGTCAGACCTACCACCTGCAGCTTCCTCCACAGGGCTTGCCCCTGCCCGCCCCCGCCTCTCCTTCAGAAAGTTCCAGAGCAGCTCCCCCACGCACGCAGCTACCAGGCACCCCAGCCCCTATTAAATACCCCCCACCTGTGCCTCGCCGGAGCCCGGCACTCAGCTGGCCGCAGGCAAAGGGCAGAGAGCAGCAGGCTGAGCAGCAGGAGAAGCCGCGAAGGCGGCTGCAGTGGGCGTCGGGGGCAGCAGCAGGCGGCAGAGGCAGAGGTGGTCTCTATCCAGCCTCCCTGTGAAGTGCCAGGCAAACAGTGACTTCGGGCGCTACAGTCCCGAGGCAAGGGGGCGAAGGAAGGGCAGGCGGGCGGGCGAAGGCGCTCAGACGGCTCCTCCTCCTCAGACGGCTCTCTTGAGCTGCTCTTTCGCTTTCCCCCAGACAGCGCGCTCAGCTCTCCCGAGTGTGAGGTGCTCAGCTGTGGGAGGAGGGAGCCAGAGGCCATGGCGACTGCAGGGGGCGGGGGAAGAAGCTTTTTAATTGGCACCGCAGGGAAGGGCAGGGAGGTGGGGAGCAGAGCAGCAGCGCCCCTGGTGGCCAGGCGCCCTGGCGCATTGCACCACCCAGCCCAGGCCTAGAGACGGCCCTGAACGCCACTAGATTCAATTGTACTAGGAGTTCCCCTTAGGACATCAGCTAAATGTTAGTTCTTACAAAACATTGTAGCTTTCAAACTGTGTGAAGAAAGGGAAATGGCCCCCAGCTTTCAAATCTGGCCAACAAATTGGTGGTGGTGGTGGGAGATTTAGGATGTCTGAAAAGGGCTTTGGATGAGTATTTTACAATCTTCAAGGTAAGCTTAAAAGAAAGCTACAGTGCATATCAACCTCAGTGCTCGGGGTTGTATTTCTATACATATAATCAATCCAATTCCAACCCAGTAAAAGATAATGCTAAAACTCCACCCACATACTCACTTAATTCTAGCCACTGAAAGCCAATAAAAAACTGTTTTACAAAGCTCATAAAAAAGAAAATGGCACCACCAATTTAAAAAGGGGACCATAGATTTTGTAAATGATCCAAAATAGGCCACATTTGTCAAATATGTTGAGTTGTAGTCAGAGCACTGAGATGGAATATTTCCATACAAGGATATTTGGCTACTCGTCAATCTCCTGAAATGTCAGAGGAACACTGAGTGACATTAAACAGGATCACAAGAAAAAACAAAGTTGGAGAATCTTTATATACAATTTCCAGTCGAGCAAACTTTCAGCCTAGATAATTTGTCTACAAAATTTTATGAAACATTTAAAGATAATCTTTGGCATTCTTTCCACGGTTCAAGCACATGCAGTTGAGGCAACTGAATGAGCTCAGTCAATTTATTGGGATTTTCTCATCCAGCTGATGGAGGAGAGTTGATTATGTGGAAAAGATTGATGCTGTCCTAGTTTGAAGCAAGGTGTTACCATTCCCCATCAACTGATAAGAAAAGAAATGGCATTTGTAAATTATGAAAGAGGAGATAGCAGTGAAGATCTTGGTGGGTGCAGTGCAGGGTTTTTGTGATTACAGTATATTTAGCTGATTTTGATGTGGTCAAGGGGTGCTTGTATCCCTACTTTCATAGAACTGTAGAGTTGGATGGGACTCATCTCTGCAGGAATATGCAGCTGTCTCACATGGGAATTGGACCTGCAACCTTGGCTTTATCAGCAACACACTCTAACTGACTGAACCATCCAGTTGCAAATTATCTCTCCAGTGGTCTGCACTCTACAGCCAACTTGAGGGCCTGTGCTTTTAGCAAAGCCCATTATGTTCTTGGCTGTAAGTTCAGAAGACAGAGCTGACTGCTGTTTGGGTGATATTCAATTAAGTATACTCTGAGAGAGGTGCATTAATTTCTGTGGGTCTCCTTTGAATAAATATCACCCTTTGCAGTTTCATTTAAAAGTGAGGTCTCTCTCTCCTTTAAATAAACCAGTGCAGTAAGATATTGTTAAAATGTAAAAGGAAGCAATTTCCTTAACAGAGGGGTGGCTAACCTTACTCGTCCCAAGGGCTACATTCCACATGGCTGTGGTGGTCAGGTCCTAATGCAAAAAATGGGTAGATCAAAGGATGTGATTTTTACCTTTGCAATAATGTAGTAGCTACCGGTACTGTACATTCCAACCATGCAAAAGACAGAGGTTTGCATCACAAGGGATCTCCCTTGTCCTTTGGACTGCCTCAACTCCAAGAATAAGAGGCATGCCAACTAGTGTTTTGGGGTAAAATCAGGCCACAACTTTATTGAGTACAGATGTAAGAGAATTGGCATAGGCATTGGTTGGAACTCACCACTTCCAGTTTTGAGAGGATTAGTGAAATTTCTATACATGATTCTCCACATCCTTAATACTGAAGATAAAAAGCTAACTTACAAAAAAAGATTGAACCTCCCCCCCCCTTTCCTTTCCTTTTTGCATTCTGCTCTCTTTGGATCGACTATGTTGCTCCCATCAAAAATGATGCGTCATTAAAGCTGCCATACACACTCTCGGTCTCTGTAATGGATAATACACCTTTCTAGGATGTCAGACTGTACTTTCTGGAGCTTATTTTGAATAGATAAAAAAAGGAGAGTCTACAATCACGTTTTTTTCAATCCCGCAAACCTGTAATGGTGCAGTTGACAGTCTCAGCTGTTATATTTTCATGATTTTCAACTCAAGTTCTTAAAAAGATGTCTGGGTCATAATAGAAATGAGACTTGGTGCGAATCAGAGCAAGTAGGCCTTGGTTGTGTTTGGTGCATAATAAAAAAGATCCCAGCAACAAAGATTGTGAGGATGCCTAAAAGAGGACATGTTTCAAAGTCAGGGACAAATGGAGAAACAGGACAACACTCACATAAACGGGAATCTGCTGCCACAAGAGCTGGGGGTAGCCAGTAATGTTGGCTGCTTTTTTTTTTTTGCTTTTTTTTTTAAGGAGTTGGGAAAATGCATGGAGATTGCTTATTGATAGCTATTAGGTAGAATTATCTAGGGAAAGAAGAGTCATTTGATTGTCAGAGGCAAAATATGCATGGTAGGGGTTGAATGGCAGTCAGAAAAAGCCCACTGAGAGCAGGAGGCACTTCATTTGAGAGGGGGGTTCAGGTGACAAAAGGGACTGTTAGGGCTCCATTTCCCCCTCCCCTCTAAACATGTCTTGAAACAGACATGGTTTGAGCTGCATGGCTGCCTAATCCAGGGTTTAAGAACCCACTTTAACCCTTCTATTAAATTTTCTGGGTTCTACTTGCTAAAAGTGGTCTAGAAGCAAAAGTGGGGAGAGAAGCAGATATTCATACAATAGGCATGTTAGGATAGCTCAGTGCTGATATCACGGAGGTTTCGGGTCGAATTCCCATAAGGACAGTATTCCTGCATTGCAAGGTGTTAGACCTGACGATCATCAGGATCCCTTCCCACTCTACAATTCTGTTTCTGTGATTCTGCTTGCATCCTCCATATAGCATTTTCAGAGTTCAGAGACACATTTCAGCTGGGCATAAACAGTGGCAGAGGAAGGGAGGGCGGCCACCCCATGTGCCATCTCTAAGGGGGGTGACAAGAAGACATCCCGCTGGGGGCTCGCGCCATTGCCCTTGGGTGGTGGCACGAGCCGCCGCCATCGCGCTGTTGCCGCCGCATGCAGAGAATCCTTCATTCATGGCGGCGGCGGAGGGATCCCACCGCCGTGTGCATGCGCCATATGTAGCCGACGGCACTGGTCAAGTGCCGTACGGATAACGGCAAGATCCTTCTGCCACCGCTGCAGCCACAAGCAGAGGATCCCGCCGTTGTCTGTATGCCACTCAAGTGGAGCCGTCAGCAAACTGTCCCACAGTGTGTGCACTGTGCTGCTACATACTGCGCATGTGCGGCGGCACTACATATACCCCGCCCTGGGTGCTGGTTAGCCTTCCTTTGCCCCTGTGCATAAACACGCATGGTGGATGCAAAGCAGGGTTGATAAAGGGCATGGCTGGGGGTGGGGATGGGCTGGTGTCAGGCTTTGGGGAACCGGATCCCTCCCCCGGTGGCAGTAAATAAGCAGATCAAACGAAAGGAGAATTCTTACCAGTTAGTTTCTTTAATAATCACAGCGAGAGACAAAGGAATGCATATCTCTCTAGAAATGACATTGCTCCTAGTAAAGGTTCACCCCCCATCCCCATTAATCTATGTCACTCCTACATCAGGTAATCTGAGCTTGTTGCCTCTGAGCTCTCTGTTCTATCACTCTCAAAGCCCATCTAGTCTTAGGTGAAGGGGGGGGGTAGTAATGTTGTCCAGGGACACTGAATCTGCCAACTGTCTCTCTCCTGGTGTTCCCTCTTCTAGCTGTTCATCACCTAGTATTTCCCAGCTTTTTCCCTCTGCAAACCACTGTTCTAAATCAATACTGTCCTCCTCCCCTTGGGAAGGTTCAGGAGAAGATGGTGGCGGCCCCCACCATTCCTCCTCAGTCCAGCCCCAACACCTGGGAAGAGTCCTGAGTGATCTGGAGGGCCACGTCTGGGCCCCAAGCCTGAGGTTCCCTATCTTGGACCTACCCATGTTTGAGCTCGCCAAACATGTCTCTCCCCGCCCCCCTCTGTGGAAGCATCTTTCTCATCGCTGTTGGAGGCGGAATGCTCTTCTCATGCAGTTCTCATATTATTCTGTTCTTGATGTGGCCACCAGCTTGGTCTTTTTCCTTGTGTGTACATGCTTGGAAATGCAAGAGCAGGCAGCTAATTGCAAAATACTATACAGGAAGAACATTTTTTTTATGCTTCTTGTAATTCTACCCACCCACACACTCCCCGGTCTTCTGGTAATCCAAGCAGATCCCTTTGGATGCATGAAACGGAAAATTTGCTGCTTCCTCGAAATTGTTTTGTTCCATTTCACACACTCTGCTTTATTACAGCAGGATGCCTATGCATGTTACCTGTGGCTAGTCTTGTTTCCTTCATTGGTAGACGTAGGGGAAAGCCCACAAAACACACCTGAGTAGCTTTAACTCTTCCTGTATGTGTGTATATCTGTGTGTGCACAGTGGATGTATTTTGAGATAAATCCTCAGCAAAGAAAGAAAGCAGTGTTTTATTCTTTGATAAGGCCTTTCTTGGGAAGGAGGAGAATGTGCAAAAAAGATGGCGAGTCTTAAAATAGTACTAAACAACAGCACAATTTATTTCCCCTGCTGGTGGGTTGTTTGAATACTTAATGTGTGCATTACTTCAATGGATTCTGTTTGGGCTCACATAGGCTGCCATAATGCTAGGTTTAATCTTCAAAATGTTTTCTAGCATGCATGAGACTAAGTAGCTATGCAATTTCTGACTATCAAGCCCATCATGCAGCACAACTGCGAAGGGAATGCACTTTTGCTAAAAAACACGTGAAGCTTGTAAAATATTGATTTTTTAAAAGGGAAAGGGTATCTCTCTCTCTCACACGCCATTATTATTATTATTATTAGTAGTAGTAGTAGTAGTACCGGTAGTAGTAGTAGTAGTAGTAATGGTGGTAGTATTGCTTTTCTGTTATATCTTGCCATTATATCTTCCGTTACATTCATGCACAAAACAGAAATAAATGTGATAAACATAAATATATAATAATAATGGTAACATGTATAATTTCCTTCAAGTTCTTTAATTCCTATATATTTTTACTTTTACTTCCCTTTCCACTCTTCCCATGGTTTCCTATCTACTATCCTTTTTTTTTACTGTGTTTTCTTATTCTACATTATTCTCATTACCTCATATAGTCTCATGTTATCATATACTGCTGAGTGTTTGTTGAAGCTGTTATAATTATTTTCTTATTATAGTATTTTTTTCCATATAATCTATTTATAATATTCAGTCCTCTTTCAGTCATTTCCATAGTTTCCATTATTATTATTATTATTATTATTATTATTATTATTATTATTATTTTCCATCTTTTTCCCTGACAGGAACTTACAGCTAAACAATTTTTCATTCTATTTTCATTCTATTTCATTCTGTGGGAGGTGTTGTACAAAATCCCTTCCCTCACTCATTGTTTTTCTTTAGAACAATTCAGTCGAGGGATTGTCATTGGCTCAAGGTGATCGATGTATGTGACATGTATGTGTGCGGTAAGATCAAATGTGGGAGAAGCTTCTGATGTAGAATAGGATGTTCCTATTTCATCTGAGAAATGTAGAGGGTATTTATAAAGGTGTTAAGCAATAGCTGAACTGGGGGGGGGGCACAACTAACTTGAGCTGGATTGTTTCTCCAGTACTATTAAGTTCAGAATACAAAGAGAAAAAATGAAGCTTGGAGGCACCTTCCTTAGTCTCTTTCCTCATTTCAGAGATTCAGAGATTCAGGCCTGTGTGTAAACTCCTCCTTCGAGATGCTTCAGTGGACCACTTCGTTTTATGACTTGCTTATCTATGATGGGAAAAGTGAGAGTAAATTCCTGTGGGGAACACACAGGAGAAAACGTGTATCTACATGGAGAACAACATTTGCTCAAATAAACATGGCTCTTTTTTGGAGAGGGGGGAAGGGAGCAGAGATGTATCAGTGGAATAAACATGTGTGATGGTGTTAGAATGAAGCTTTTTGTGCTTAATACATTGGAAAAAAATTGCTCAGGAACTGTTCAGCCGTGTGACCCCTTTAACTCTACTAAGGTCAATGAAGACCTATCAGACCACTGTGCAAATGCCTGGGATGCAAGTTTACGCTCCTTGGGGGCAAATGTATGGAGTAGAAAACGAGGCCTTAATGGCTGCTTTTAATAGTACTCATCTAAGTCAATTCCCCTAGCTTCCACTGAGTGAAAATGCTCCGATATCCTTTTCACTAAGTACAGCATGCTCAGTTGCCCTAATTTCCCTTCCTCTCTTTCTCCATCTTGCCATTCGTCTCGGGACTCCTGTCCACTCTCCCACTGCTATGTGCCCCTCATTAATTCCCAGTACCTGGGAGCAGGACAAAGGAGAACTCTTGTAGAGTAAGGTGGATGCTGATCTCCCATCACTGCACGGCCAGAAGGGAGAGGATGAGAAGTGAAGTTGCAGAGAGGTCGGTGCAGTGCAAACACCCCAGCAGGAGGGCGTGCATGCAGCGGGAGCCCCCATTAGCGAAAGCACGCCTCATGTTAAGAACGGTTTCAGGATAAGAACGGACCTCCGGAACGAATTAAGTTCGTAACCAGAGTTAACACTGTATATCATTTGCTCAGAGTATAAGGTTTTAAGGACGTGTGTGAACGAGTGTTAAACAATGGAACCAAGAGGGGGAGAGGAGGGAAGTCAAGCAAAAATTATGGTTTAAAAATTTGTTGATTATTGCATCACAATCCCACTTGATTTACTTTTTGCAAAAGGATGGTTGATTCATATTCTAGCTGTTCGAAGCCTCTCTAATTATCTTGGAGCAACACATCATAGGAATGCTAGGAATTCAACATCAGAACAGTATTATACGTTTGTCTTCCCAAGCACTGCGTACTCTCCCTTGCTGTTTACTACCACTGTACTGCAGGCTAGTGGTGAATGAGGTTGGCACACCACTTGTCCGGCACTCTTTGACCCTAGGTAATCACTGCTTTCCCAAAGTTTATAGCTCTTATAGTAGCTTGATGCACTTATAGCCTTCAATATGGCTTATATAGTGCCATATACTGTACTGTATAAGCTTATGAGCAGAGTGTCGATGGTTTTGAAGCTCAGCTACAAATTAACAAGGCTAAAGGTTTAACCTAGGTGTAGCATTAAGTGCAACTAGCCTATGTTTTATTTTTTGTTTTTAAAACGCTTTTTAAAAATGCAGAGCATCAGGTGGCGTGGGAGATAATTAACAGGATCAGACCAGGCTAGAAAGGGAACTTCCCCTGGTGTGTTTCTAAGAAAAGGAAGCAGCGCTTTTCTGAAGCTGGTATTTTGAGTGGAAAATCCCCCACTGGTGCCAACTGGGAATTTTCTCCCAATGGTAATACGAGCTTCAGAGGAGGCATTTTCCTCAGGAAACCACAGCAGGAGAAGGTTAAATTCCCTCTCCATGCCAGGTCTGGTCCTGTTAATTACCACCCAGCCCAGCTGATCCTTTGCCATCATCTCTTAAACTTGTAAAAAAGCCACCTCTGTGAAAATGTAGGTTTTTTGTGTGGTGCTGTGCATAGCTGCCAAGTTTTCCCTTTTCTCGCGAGGAAGCCTATTCAGCATAATGGAATTTCCCTTAAAAAGGGGAAGAACTTGGCAGCTATGGTGCTCTGTGTGTGTGTGTGTGTGTGTGTGTGTGTGTGTGTGTTTGTCACACTGTGGTACAAATCAGCTGTGCCACAAACAGAGACACCTTATTGCAACTTACCCAGTTACCGATTAATAATGCACTTGGTTCTGCCAGCATAGCTGCCAAGTTTTCCCTTTTCTTGCGAGGAAGGCTATTCAGCATAAGGGAATTTCCCTTTAAAAAAGGGAGAACTTGGCAGCTATGTCTGCCAGATTGCTTTTCTTGCTGCATTATCTCCAAATCTAACCATCCTCAAAGAGAACGAAATTCTACAGTTTTGTAAAACTGTGGGCATTTGGCAGTCTTATGCATGGGACTGTAGCTGGTAGCAAACCAGTCTAGCCTGGAAGGACTCTTTTTTAAAGTCTCATGGCAACAAATTTCTCCCACTTTTCCCCTCAACCAGGCACCCCCAACCTGTGGCTCTCCAGATGTTTTGGCCTACAACTCTCATGATCCCTAGCTAAGATGACCAGTCAGGGATGATGGGAATTGTAGTCCAAAACATATGGAGGGCCGAAGGTTGAGGATGCCTGCCATCAACCATTCTCCATCAATTAATGGAGTTGTGTGTGTGTGTGTGTGTGTGTGTGTGTGTGAGAGAGAGAGAGAGAGAGAGAGAGAGAGAGAGAGAGAGAGAGAGAGAGAGAGAGATGAATGGACTCTTAGTCAAAGACTAGTGATCCAAAGTTCTGTAAAGCCTGAAGAACTGGCGTTGCTACAGGTGCTACATAATACTCATTCCACATTTGTAAACAAAAAAGAACATTATTTTAGTGGAACTCTGGAACTCCCCGCCTACTGACAGTAAGCAAGTGCCTTTGCCATTCTCTTTTTGACACCTGTCAAAAATGTCTTTGCTTAGGCAATGCCTATCCAGATATGTAGAATGTTGTCATTTGTGTTAATATGGTTTTTAGCTTATCATGGGGTGTTCATTGGTATTTCATATGGTTAATTTTAACTGCTTTTTTCTGATAATTGCATTGTTTTATTCTTTCTGTAAACCAGTTGGAGGGTTTTTGCTTGCATTTAAGCAGTACATAATTTATATTTGTCAAACAAACAAATAAGACGGAACCTAGTAATGGCTGGAATTCTAAAGACATTCTGAAGACATTCTCAATGAGGAGGAAAAATGGGAGCTTCTTTCATGTTGGAAGAGAACCTATGAGAAATTGGTTTTGGCCTTAAGGGCACTGCTCTTTGCAGGACCAGTTCTCGTATACTTCCTAACAAGCTGACAACCATTCAGAGCAGAGGCATCGCTTCTGGCAGTCTTGCTTTCACAGGTACCACTGGAGTCTACATGAATCACCCTGATCTTCCTTTGCCTCTATACCTTCTATGCTGTCCAACTTCACTGGGATGGCTTGATAGGTGTGGGAATGTTCAGGGAGGGAGGAGTGGATATATTGTTTATTAATATCCTTCCTAACTTGCTCTAGCAAGTTCTTTTACTTAGCAGAGTTTTACATTCCCCTTTTAAACATGCACATTGGACAGCTGGTTGCAGGCTTGTGTAAGCCTCTCACTATTAGGTTCCTGGTACGTTCCTTTATATCCCTCTTAAAAGAATAAACACACCACAATCTTGTTTAAAGTATATAAAAGAAGTTTACTCACATCAGTTCACAGATGGATCCCTGAAGGCAGGCTTAGTTACAGATATATACATGTGGATTTATCCCATATGGGGGTATTCCCAGTGTCCTGCATGCCTTGTCCTTTTGTTACCTGAACAGGTAAGGTCATGCCCACATTCAGTCACATGCAAAGGAAGGATGTTCCACCCCAAGAGGAAACAGGAAGTTTTTGACTGGCTGGACAAAACATTCCTCCGCATGTCCACTCTAGGAAAACAAGGAATGTTGTACTTGACTGCTTCTTATGTAGCACATCCCACAATAGGTGTCAGATATATCTGCTGAGATAGTTCCTCTAGCTAATAGACAGGAGCATCAACCAGTGCCCTTGCATTCCAATGTGCCCTTGCATTCCAGGTAAAGGTAAAGGGACCCCTGACAATTAGGTCCAGTTGTGACTGATTCTGGGGTTGCGGCTCTCATCTCACGTTATTGGCCGAGGCAGCCAGCGTACAGCTTCCAGGTCATGTGGCCAGCATGACAAAGCCACTTCTGGTGAACCAGAGCAGCACATGGAAACACCGTTTACCTTCCTGCTGTAGCGGTACCTATTTATCTACTTGTAGTTTGATGTGTTTTCGAACTGCTAGGTTGACAGGAGCTGGGACTGAGCAATGGGAGCTCACCCCATAGCGGGGATTCGAACCACCGACCTTCTGATCGGCAAGGCCTAGGCTCGTGTGGTTTAACCCACAGCGCCACCGGCGTTCCAGGTAGTATGAATCTAAAAAGCCCTGGACACAAATTTTCATAGCCCTCTAGCATCTATGGTGGTTCATTTGCCAGAAGTAATGTATTTAGCCATAACTCTGAAAGTGTATACTCGATGCTTACCAAACAAAGCCTTCTGATGTCTATTGTGCTCTAGGAGGCTTAGTTTGGTCAGAATCAAATATTTACTTCCAGAGTTATGGATAAATGCATTACTTCTGGTCAGGGGGAAAAAGGTGCCAGATGTCACCATAACACCTCCGTCTTTCTCTTCTAATAATGATGGCACCCACCTAAGAGGTACCGGAACTGAGTTCCAGCGGGTTCTGGCTGGGAAAAAAAGGCCTGTTTCTGGAAAGTAAGCCACCACAGCCGTTAGAGTGCCATGAAAATTGGTGTACTGGGGTTTTTAGACTCACCAACCATGTACTGTCTGAAACCAAAGGGGCACATTGGTTCCCAGGTGTGAATTTTTCTTCCAGCTCTCCTACCCCACTAAAGAAAAAAGCATTGCCAGTAACACAATGTGTTCCTTTGCACACTGGTTCATAAATGTTGCTGTGTAAATGCAAGTTATTTATTGAAGAGGAGCCTGTTTCCCCCCCCCCCATTTACATTAACTGCAAAGGAGGTGTTTTCTTTTCTTTTCTGTGTTACTGTAAAACAACTGACCCAATTTAAGTAACACAATCCTAGGCTGAAATCCTATTCACCAGGGGGGTAGAGAACCATTGTTGTTGTTTTGCTTTGCAGTCAAAGACCACATTCATTTTGGGGTTCATCCCATGGGACCCCCAGGTTGG
This sequence comes from Zootoca vivipara, assembly GCF_963506605.1. Taxonomy (NCBI): domain Eukaryota; kingdom Metazoa; phylum Chordata; class Lepidosauria; order Squamata; family Lacertidae; genus Zootoca; species Zootoca vivipara. The sequence continues at coordinate 52,409,109 of NC_083286.1, read as the reverse complement.
CAGACACTGGTGGGAAGGGCCTGGGCAGAATGTGGGTCTCTCTTTCTGCCCAATACTTATTGCCCAAATGGGCAGCTGGAAGGGACTGGGAGCATCATCTAGACTGACCCCACCAAACCCGCAGCAGTATATCTATATATGTCCTGATCCAGTTGACCGACCTTATGTTTTTAAACCCAATTTCTCCCGCACCCCTAACCTTGATCACTTCTAGATATCTCCCATTCTGAAGGCTGCAAATCATTACTTTTATCATTGTCAACTTATTCTCCACCTCCTCACCTCCCACTAACCAAGAGCAGGTGCCAAGTTACAAATCTGACAAGATTCACAATATTTTTAATGGCGTTATTGTTTTCCCCTCCAACTCTGGCAAAGGTTTATGTTTTATGATTTACTTAATGCCCTAAAAAAGCACTTTGTGAGCCCACTTCCTGGCATGTGATCAGACTATCTCCTTTATTTGTTGAGAAGGTTGCATAAATATAGATAGAGGTGTGTGTGGGGGGGGGGGGAGACCGAGAGCTTATAAATCAAGCTGCCTTGATCGATGAACATAACATGAGCCCACGAGAATTTCTATCAAATATCGTACATAGCATAAGGCAATTGTTTTAAAGTAAATCTATAGACTTGCACTTTGCCAACTCTTAAATCGGCAAGACTTGCTTCACTGTAAATAATTTTAATCGGTTTAGGCGAGAAACAAACAATCACAGGAAGTCCTTGCACACTCCCTGAAAGTGATGGTGGCAGAAAGCACCCAACAGTCACAGTCCCTTGGCTGGTTGAGACTGGGGGCCAAAGTACATGTGTGAATCTTAAGAATGCGCTTGGCTTGTTTGCATGTAAAGATGGGCCTTGGGGAATGGCCCAAGCTCAGAGGTACAAAATCTACGGATGTAGAGAGGTATTGGCTTAGGCATTGGATCTAACCATCTATATCCGACTCCAGCCCGCTCTGCTGGCAGTTAACCACCGTTGGGTGAGCCCTGCGATGCAGATCAACTAGGAACTCACCTTGGGGCCACTGCCAGGGGGCGTGCCTTAGGCCCTCACCTACCACGGCTTCGAACATGGCCACGCCCCCAGACTCCTTAACGGAGTACCCTTCAGCATTTTGGGGGAGGTGATGGCAGCAACCTCCCCCCCTACCTATACCCTTTCAGAGATGTCAAGGAAAGAGAGGCAGACTCCCGGCCACGCTCGCTTAAATCAGCGAGCCACACCCCCTTGGAACGTCCGGATTGGACGCGCCAAGGGAGCACCACATCCGGGAGCCGGCCAAGTGGACTGGGGGGGGGATGGCAACCATTCCCCCAACACGTGAATGCCTCGGGGTGCTCACAACCCACCCCCTCCTTCTACGGCGGAAGGGGCTTTTCCAATATTCCAGCCAGCCATACATATTCTATTCCCGAATACTCCAATTCATTTCCCCCAGATTCCCCCCCTTAGCATTCCATGAGTGCTGGGCTTACTTAGCCCTCTTTGAGTTATTTTGTGCTCCCTACTTTTCTCTCTCTTCATTTTTGGTAGTTGTCCAAGCCTCTTCATACCCCACTCTTGTGCACAGACGGCAGTGTTTTGGTAACACGAAGGATCCTCACCCAAATAATTGTGTTGCCATTAGTACATGGGATAGAATGAATATATTGAGGATTCTCGGCCCCTCCCAGGAAGTGCTCAGAGGCCCACAGGCCCCTTCCCTAAGTGGGTAATTTGAATATCAAAGTCATCGGAAAGGTTACCAGCAGTCTGTAAGATGAAGGGAAGGGATTATGGTGCTAATGAGGCAGATCAGCACCAATGAGAAAATAATCATCATCTTGTAATTAGAGCATCCTTTCAGTCTAAACATTGACCATAAATAACTAGCTCCTTCTCCATTATTTGGTTAAAGGGATACATAATTGATTATTCCATAATATGGCTGATATTTTTTTGGGGGGGGGAGGCACACTGAAGGGTGGAGGGGGGGAAGGGTTTGATTTTTAACAGCTGAAATTACACAATTAGTTTCTTCGCTAATGTACTGTACTTTACTTAGAGCACAGATCTTTCCATAAAATATATACCCTTGAGCTAGCTTGTGGAACCACTTTCCACAGATTGTATGTTGCACTCAGCCATTTGCTTTTGTTAGGGAAGAATTTATATACTAATTAAAAGCTGCCAATTCCCATGTGGACATGGCAGTAGGGTGCTTTTTTGGGTCATTTGGGAATGATTTCTTTATCATGGGTGAGATCCAATGAAGTGTGAGTCAGCGTATGTAGTAGAAGAGAAGCCATAAATCCCATTGTTCAAGCAGATTTTCCTTGCGCAAGTGGGCAGACATCACTGGATGTTGCTTTAGGTGTAGATTAAATCTGTACAGTAATAGATCAAATGTCTCTTACTATATTTTAATGAATCCTTTTTTATAGCATTTTATTAATTTTCCGAAAATAACAACAAAAAGCATCATCAACAAATTTTTAAACCATAATTTTTGCTTGACTTCCCTCCTCTCCCCCTCTTGGTTCCATTGTTTAACACTCGTTCACGCACGTCCTTAAAACCTTATACTCTTAGTCTTTCAATTTTAAACCTTTGCCATTTTATTAAAAGTGACTTTTAAAAGTTATACTAGTGAAAAACTATACACAAAGCTTAAAAAGATATGCATTAAACAATTGTCCCTTTTTAAAATTCAAAGTCCTCTTTCTTCCTTGGGTTTCAAGTTAACTGATTAGTCCTGCATAGGTCAATAGTTTATTTTGCCAATCTTCTTTATCTCCTTCATTCTGTAGGAGCTGGTTAGTCTTAACCTGGCATCCACTCTTCTTGGCCTGGCATCCACTCTTAAGTATAGGAACAAAGTATTTTGTTCAATAAGTCCAATTGAACCTGTACATCTCATTATCATACCTCCATTTTTTTTAAACAACAATCTTTTTTTCACATTCCTTTCCAATCTTTGTATGTCTTCTCCCAGGCCTTTTTAAATGATTTTGCATTGCCACCGCATATAGTAACCTTTTATTGCCCTCCCTTCCTGTTTCTTCTCTATCACAGTCAAGGTCTCCCAAATCATTTCTCTATGTTTTAATGAATCAACATGAAATATAAAATATGGCATTTCAGTTAAACAAACAAACAAACCCAGCTTCTTCTGTGAAGGAGGTCCAAGACTCTGGTCTCCATAAGCTTCCGCGGAGACTTATTTGCACAGTTTTCATAATCATTCAATACTTTGTGTGCACTTTCCCCTCCCCACAGTGCCCAGAGCTGTGTAACTGACCCACTCACAGTTCTCTGCTTTAGTCCTCCCTCCCTTAAATCTTCCTCTTCTCAGCTTTCTTCACTGCCTTTGAGACTGAAGTAAAGTTTCCCCATAGCTCTTCTGGTGGCTGCTGCTGCACCGGCTTATGCTTCCAAGAACACAATAGCATGAGAACATGAGAAGATTCCTGCTGGAATCAGACCAGTGGCTCATATTGTCCAGCATCCTGTTCTTACAAGCACCTTGAAACCCACAAGTAGAAACTGAGCACAATAACTCTGCACTCCAATGGGGGGGGTCCATCTTTCAGGGGCCATGGGAGCCAGGGTCACCCAATGCTTTAAAAGAGGGCCTCGCCCATTCCACTGTGTTCCTCAAAAGGATGTGCCAGTGGGAAGTGTCTTTGCACTGGTGCGTCCTCCGCCAGGGATGCAGCGAAGTAAGACGGCTGGTGGTGGGAAGGTGGTGGTGCTGGTGGACCAAGTTGGCCTGTCTGGGTTGGGGTGGTGGTGGTCTGAGTGTGATATCATACAGGTGTGACAGGCCCCCACAATGTTGGGGGCAACTCGGCACACCTGCTCCCCTCCTCCAGTTTCCAGCAATTTTCATTAAGAAGCATTACTGTGCCTGAGTGGGGAGCCATCATTGATACTAGTCATGGCTAGCCGTATCCTCCATCACACCCATTGCTTGATATGCAAGCAGGGGCTGAGTCAGCAAATTTAGTCCACTCTTGCAGCCACACCCAGCTGGATGTGACCCCAGCGGTGGAGCAAGCCGATTGGGCACCTGGGGCAGTGCGCGTGCCCTGCCAGCCGCCTGTGCGGCAAGGCCAGCCAGGGCAGGACGCTCCCTGGGGCCTCCAAGGAGTCTGCCTGCCTCCTCCCACTCAGCTGCCCTACAGCTGGGAGAGAGGCAACAGGTGAACTGTTTGGGGCAGCGCGGAGCCTGCAGGTGCTCAAGCCACCGCATCACTCCTAAGAGAGATGTGTGGCTCGGGAGCGCTGCAGGCCCCGCAGTGAGTGCCGCCCAGCATTTTGTCACCCCCTCAGTGGTGACACCTGGGGCGACCCACCCCCTGCCCCCTTCCTCCGCCCCGTGTGACCCAGCTGTGTTTTCGCTCTGTTGTGATAGTTCTAGCGAGCAAACAGCAAGCAGGCTTGTACCTGGCTACCTCCCAACAACGCCATTCAAGGCCACTTGCACACAGTTCTTCCATGTAGCTCTGTACAATTAAGCCCCTCCATCAAAATCTATGGAATTTGCTTCAGGGTGGGAGGCATGGAGATAAATGTCTATGGTGGGAGTCTTTATTTTGTTGGCTTATTTATTTGGGCATTTATATCTTGCCTCTTCTTTGAAAACTCCAGGTGGTTTACAAGTGCAAATATCAATCACTAAAATTAAAGTTGAAAAGAAGCCTAACAGCACAAAACAAACGGCAGGGGAGAAGCCATAAAAGAAAGAGCCAAACTTAAAACTTAACTATGTAAAAAGCACATTGAAGTGAAATATATATTGTGCGTGTTACGTTCCTGAAACTGAAACGGCATGTGGGTTATTAAAACACACAGTGCATGGCGAAATTGTGAAATACGCTCCCACAAGGCTTGGGAGTCTTTAAAAGAAGATTAGGCAAATTCATAGCAGATATGGCTATGTCATTGGCTACTAGCCATGATAGCAATATTCTACCTCCACTGTCAGAGGCAGTACAGTGGTACCTCAGAAGTTGAACAGAATCCATTCCGGAAGTCCATTCAACTTCCAAAACGTTCAGAAACCAAGGCATGGCTTCGGATTGGCTGCAGGAAGCTCCTACAGCCAATCAGAAGCCACAGAAGTCGTCTTGGATATTCAGGTTCCAAAGAAAGTTCACAAAGCAGAACACTCACGTCCGGGTTTGCAGTGTTCGGGAGCCAAAATGTTTGACTCGCAAGGCGTTCAGGATACAAGGTACGACTGGAAACCACAAATTGGGAGAGTGCTGTTGCACACAGATCATGCTTGAGGGCTCACCATGTGCATCTGGTTGGCCACAGGATGCTGGAATAGATGGACTTTTCGCCTGATCCAGCAGGGCTATTCTCTTCCTTGCCTCCTTGGTCTTTCTGTTGTTCTGCTTCTCTCACTGATCCGCCACAGTTTAATAAACTATGGACTCTGCACAGATATCTCCTTCTCTTTGCAGTCACCAAAAAGTAAAACAAAATACAAATCAGGAAGAGTGTGTTGTTGTTGTTAATTAAATTTATATACTGCTCTTCATCATAAAATCTCAGGATGGTTCACACAATAAAAGACAAGATACAATGCAAGTCAATAATTAAAACAAAACAGAAAAAATAACCCACCTGTCAGGGGGACTCCCTGCAGGGAGCCTCCCTCCATCATCCTGACCAGCACTTCGCCCAGCGACAGCGCTAGCAGCGGGTCAGGGGAAAGTGGAATGGAGGAGGGAAGGCTCAGTGAGGCATCAGAGCCCTGGCAACGCTCTGGGGAACAGACGGTGGAAGAAGGGCTCAGTGACATATCGGAGCCCCTGCACCACTCTGACCATCTAGGGGAGGCGTCGGAGCCCAGGCACCATCCCAGCCAGCAAGGGGAAGAAGGGACACTGCTCCTTCCAGTGTCCGAATTGAGGCGCACGCCCAAACGCAGGGCGAAGGGGTGGCGTTTTGGGGTGCCCAAGTTATTATGCTGGCCCCGAAGCCGATGGGTGCCATTGCCGGGTTCTGAGAGTGGCTAGGCGGTCATGTTTTCTGCTATCTCTGCATTGTAAATAGCATGCACAATAAAACCTTTAAAGACACAACAGATTGGAGCGTCTTTACTCAGGAGTAGCCGCAACAACTCCCTGACACCACCCTTCCCACGGACACATTTAAAAGGCCGAAGGCCTGGTTGAAGAGGAACCTTTTTCACCCGCCACCTAAAAATATATAGCAAAGGTGTCAAGCAAACCTCCCTGTGGGGAGCATTCCACAAACGGGTAGCTGCTACAGAGGAGTCCTGTTCTCTTGTTACCACCCTTTGGACCTCATGAAGATGTGGCATACCAAGAAGGGCCTCAGATGATGAATGCAGAGTCCAGGATAGTTGATATGGGGAGAGGCGGTCCTTGAGGTATTGCAGTCCTGATCTGCTTTAAGTCTTTATATGTCAAAACTTTGAATTGGGCTCAGAAGCTTATTGGCAGTCAGTACAAAGTTATCTTACCTCATAAAATAACGGCATGGAATTCATTGGGACATTGCAAGTCAGACATGGTGCAGTATAAAATATTCATGTGACTTATTGACGCTGAAAGCTGTGACTGATTTATTTGAGATGTTTGTGGTGAAGCATAACAACAATACAGGCTAAACACTAGCAGGGTGTTGAATTTTTAAGACTTAAACTTTGGAATCCATAGTTATTATTTCCCCCCTGCTCACCTCCCCATGAAATAATACTAATGGATAAAATGAGTAGGCTTTGTTGGACTGGATTATGTGTTCTAGTTAGTAATGATACTGTTGACCTAATAAATTATGTAGCATAGGGTCACAGAGTTGGGAGGGACGTCAAAGATAATCTAACGCAACCACCTGCTGATATAAAATATATATGCTTCCTTTCTCTTGTGGTTTGAATGTATAGGTTCAGGTTCTGCGCTCTCGAGCTGGGTCACCAAGATGGCACCCATGTGGCTTTGGGTCAATTGTGCACTTAGAAATTTCTCCTGGTGCCCACAGGACATTTCAGCTCCTTCCCACTCTTAGACATGTGGTGGTTAGATTTTTACATTTTCTCTCTCTTGAAAAGTACATAGACCTGGAGGTGAAAGTTGAAAGAGCATATATCTTCCCTACTTCCCCTTCCACCTTTATGTACTGTGTATAAGACTACTTTTTAACCCAGGAAAATCTTCTCCAAAGTCGGGGGTTGTCTTATACGCCGGGTCGTATTTCTTATACGGCGAGTATATCCCAAACTCTATATTTTAACTGGAAAAGTTGGGGGTCGTCTTATACGCCCAGTCGTCTTATACACCGGTACTTTTCAAAGTTCCAATAAGCATCTGAAAGGGAAATTGTGTTGTTAGTTATATTTCTAAGCCAGCTTCCATCCTGTATGATCACAGGGTAACGTACAAGTAGTAAGAAAATCTATCACATCATGAACTATTGAGGTCAAGCCATCCTGAGTGAATCAACTCCTGTGAATCAGGGGTGGACAAATTAGTATACTTGTGTGTGTTTTTACAGTCTTAAATTGATATTGTTATCTATTAGCATTTTTTTTGCCAACTGCCTCTCAGTATAATCAATTCCTGCACCCCCAATTCCTACACTAGAGCTTCTAAATACAAGTTGCTGGAATCTGAAGATGGGGAGAATGCTCTTCTGATTAGGTCCTGTGAGAACAGGATGCTGGACTAAGTGGACCACTGTCCCTTCTTATATTCTTAATTTCAAAAATGTTCCACTGACTTAACTTTCTTATCAGAGGAAATAAGACCCAGTTTGGCTGACGCTAAAGGAGTTTGATGCAAACTTTACTTGTGAACTGAGCAACTTACAGCTATTTCATTGCCGTCCAACTCCTGATGCATAACACCCAAAGGATAGAGGCTTGGTTTTTTATTGTTCTTACATTTAAAATAAAATAAAAAATAAAAATGGTTTTGATATACTGTATAGCCCCTTCTGCCAAAATCACCTCATTCAAGGCAGTGGACAGAGCTATTTCACTTAGTGAAGTATTACTCTCTCCCTGGACATATCCAGTCAGGGGGGAAAAATAACTCATTCTCCCCTTGTGTTTTGTAGGCAATTGGTTTGAAAATTGCAGACATGAGAGAGATACCTTTAGGTGTGAAATCTGATTTTGGGGTGGGAAGAACTAATAGAGATTTTCTTCCCAAGTAAAATAATTTTCTCTAGTTACATAGGTAAGTCACATAGGTGTCCTCTGTCCACCCTCCTAATCCTAGGCTCTTCCTTAAATTAAAAACATATGTTTCAATTTTGCAATGCTGCTCACACTCTTCCCCCCACCCTGGTCTTTTCCTTATACAGTATGCTAAGTTTAGAGACATAGATTTGTTTTTTTGCAGATAATTGTCTGCAGCATTTTTTTTTTTTTTGATGGCTGGATCACTGACACCACAAACTGCTTCAGAAGTTCCTGCTTTGATTCGTGCAGCCTCACAAAGATCCCCTTCAACCAGAACAAATTCCTCCGAAGGCACCCCATCTAAACTGATCGTAGTGTTGCGTATTGAGTCAAAGGATTTTATATCTGCATTACTATTGTCTGTATGTGCTTTAGGGTAAAGTAACTGCCTTTTGAGGGACCCAGGTGGCGCTGTGGTTAAACCACTGAGCCTAGGGCTTGCTGATCAGAAGGTCGGCAGTTTGAATCCCTGTGACGGGGTGAGCTCCCGTTGCTTGGTCCCAGCTCCTGCCAACCTAGCAGTTCGAAAGCACGTCAAAATGCAAGTAGATAAATAGGAACCGCTACAGCGGGAAGGTAAACGGCATTTCCATGTGCTGCTCTGGTTTGCCAGAAGCGGCTTTGTCATGCTGGCCACATGACCTGGAAGCTATACGCCGGCTCCCTTGGCCAATAATGCAAGATGAGCGCGCAACCCCAGAGTTGGTCACGACTGGACCTAATGGTCAGGGGTCCCTTTACCTTTTTTAACTGCCTTTTGGTTCCAGAAGGTACAGCTACTATTGGTTCATTTAAGCTGCTGTATTTGGATCCTCTGTCTTATTGGTTTCCTCCAAAAGGCAGCACTGTGATTGCCTGATATTGTTCCCTCCAAAATGTATCCCTTTCTAGCTAGTTCCCTGTCCCTATAAATGTAGCCTTCATGCCTTCAGAGTCAGTCCTGTTTTGCCCTGAATAAAGAACTGTGTTCTATTGAAGATGCGTATCTGGACTTCTTAAGCCACGACACAACAATAGAGTCCAGGGAACTGCTCCCAGCTAGAAGAAACAAAACTGGACTAGATAGAGAAATTATCTGGCTTGTTGCTATATGCACTGGTCAACTGATGTTCCCAGAACTGGGAATGCAAGTAATATCCTCCACTGCCAGAGCACAGCTAAGAGAATAGTGTTTTTTAGAAATTTGAAGGTCATATGATAGAGGCATCATTCCTTACAGTGGGCCCACACTTTTTCCACTGTTGCCTTTCTTGACAAATTATCTATGTGGGTTATGATTGCAAAAGCCTGTTTGACCAGAATACTGCAGAATTAAAGAACAGAGAGTTTATATACCACAGGCTATATGATATTGCCTTCAACCCTCTTAAAATTTATTGTGCGTTGGCTTAAAGGTTCAGCTGCCTTCTCTTTTCTGGGTGTAGTAGCGTATGTAGGTGAACTCTGAGCACAGGAATCTAATGCATTATTTCCTGAGAGGGCATACCACAAAGTTTGACCCACAGACAGATGACTCCTTCTACCGCAAAGCATTTGTAGATAATGCAGCAGCCAGAATTATGATCCCAGGACTTGTGCTTGAGCATAACTGATACCTACAAACATAACTCAAGGCATCATAAAGAAGAAGGATGTTTTTACAAAATTCATCAATTAGATAAAAGGCCTAGGAGGCCTCTCCAAAGATTAACCAGATTAAGGAAATGTTAATTAACAGACCTTAGAATTGATCATCATTAGGGGAATAGCTCATGTTGCGTTCTCCATAGCATGCCAGTTATTGCAATGTGTCAAATCACGGCCAGGTTCATAATTTGGGTGAATAATGGCAAAAGGATGCCAGCCCACAGCCTTATAGCTACAGGAAATCATACCCAGAAATGCTTGGATGACAGTTGGCATCAAGTGGGAACTGCAACAAAATGTGGCTGTGAATCATTGGCTGCTAATCAGGTTCTTGCTCTTGCTTCAGATTCCAGCCAATTATGTCCTTTTTCAGGATACTATAAGCTCTAAGTGACTGATAGAGGAACATTTTACTCCCCTCTTTCCAGCTTGACACACCACATTCAGTAGTCGCTGAGGAAGTGGAACCCTTGTTGTGATTTTACCCCTCCTCATTTTTAAAAAGAATTGTACTTCAAATCTTGGGGTTCCCCCAAGCAGGCTGAAAGCCCCCCCTTGTTTCTCAGTGACCAGTCCTATAGGTACCTTCCATCTCAGTTTGCTTCTTAGAGAGAGCAATGTAGGTTAAAGGGCATTTGGACACCTTCCAGTCCTATAAATAACCATCATTGGATATATATTTTCCAAATACAGTGGTACCTCACAAGACGAATGCCCTGCAAGATGAATTTTTCGCAAGACGAATGTGTCTTGCAATCTGATGGTGACTCACAAGACGAATTCGTTTTGTGAAAAATTCATCTTGCGAATCACGGTTTCCCATAGGAACGCATTGAAATTTAATTAATGCGTTCCTATGGGCAAAAAAAGAAAATTTCAATGCATTCCTATGGGAAACCGCGATTTGCAAGACGAATTTTTCGCAAAACGAATTGACTTGCGGAATGAATTACATTCGTCTTGCGAGGCACCACTGCACAGTTGGATTCTTCAGGAGCTTAGGTCAGAGTTCAAAGAGCACTTGCTCAGTCTCCCAGGCTCAATCTCTGGCATCCCCAATTAAAAAGCTCTCAGGTAGCATATGATCTGTGAAGGACCTCTCTTTCTCCAGGACCCTGCAGGGTCTTTGTAGGTCAAAAGTTGATAGTTCTGGGCTAGAGGAACACATAGTTTGACTCAGTGCAAGTTGGCTTCATGAATTCATAGTACTTTTCTTCCTTGAATCTGTCCATTTCTAGGGATATTGGAAATATCTGCATTTTTAAAAGTGAAGTGAAATACCCACTTTTACTGCTGCAGATAATTGGTCCCACAGTGGGGTGCTGATGGTGATAATTCAGATATGAGTTCATTTATATCATTAGCATTCCTTTTTATGCCAAATGTGATGTGTGGACAGTAACCCAGTATGTTTGGCAGGTCTTTCTGCATACCTGGTTCTGAACTTTGACTCAGCTCTGGGTGACACAGTTGACATACAACAGATCCTACATCTTTGGGCCTTCCAGATATTGGGACTTTGGGCCTTCCAGAAGTTGCTGAACAACAGCTCCCATCATTCACGGCTATTGGCAGTGTTTGCTGGGGCTGGTGGAAGTTCAACAACATCTGGAGGCTCCCCACAAGCTTTATTCCATCCCCATTCTTCCAGATGTGTCTGCTGACTGCAGCACCTTGCAGAAGATGTGGCAGGGAGTATGCACATGATGGTGAGACATGTGATCAGCAGTACAGGGGTAAGCCAGTGAGTCTGCACCTTTGTACAGTGTAGTTGGGGCTCATAGCCAAGCAGGGCGCACCAGCACACCAGAACATTTGAGCAGCAGCAAAGGCTATCTGCCAACACCCACTGCACCAACCAGTGACCTCCACCTGGAGTCTGGGCTTAATATGGAGGAACATTTGGCTGCAACCACCACCCAAATATTTCATCCCATGCACAGCTATGTGCCTCTAAAAACCCAAACTTCCAAGGACCACCTGGAACTGTGAATTGACTGAACTAGTTCCATTTTGGAGGGAGTGAACCGATACTAATTCCTTCTTAAAATGAACTTTCCAAGCACTGATATAGAACTGCATATTCATTGACTCTATCGTGGGGGTCCCCCTCCCCCTTTTAGCATTCTAATGTCTCATTCCCTCTCTTTCCATCTCCCACTTAACTAAACCTGCCCAGAGTATATCACAGCATTACAGCATAGCACCATGTGTGTTGCAGATCCTTGAAATCTATGAGTTGAATACAGTGGTAATAATAATAATAATAATAATAATAATAATAATAATAATAATACTTTATTTATTTTTTTATTATTTATATCCCGCCCATCTGGCCAGGTTCCCCCAACCACTCTGGGCGGCTTCCAACAAAATTTTAAAATACAGAAATCCATCAAACATTAAAAGCTTCCCTAAGGGTTATGAACTTAATTCGTTCCAGAGGTCCGTTCTTAACCTGAAACCATTCTTAACCTGAGGTGCACTTTCGCTAATGGGGCCTCCTGCTGCCGCCGCACGCTTTCCATTCTCATCCTGGGGCAAGGTTCTCAACCCGAGGTACTACTTATGGGTTAGCGGAGTTTGTAACATGAAGTGTCTGTAACCTGAGGTGTCTGTAACCCGAGGTACCACTGTAATGTTAAATCAGGGTTCCATTAGTGCAAGGATTCCAGCTTGCACCCCTCTCCCTCCATGCATCCCCTAAATCCCTCAATGCTCCTGAACAGATTTGGCAATGGCGTGCGGCACATGCAGGGAGGGCGGTGGAAGAAGGGAGAAGTCTCATTCTGGTAGCAGTAATCCTTGCACCAATGGGGCGAGTTAGCTGAATACCAAGACATGTGTTTAAGATATCTCTGTGCTAGATTATGGTGTGTGTGTGTGTGTGTGTGTGTTGTTGTTGTTGTTGTTTAGTTGTTTAGTCATGATTGACTCTTCATGACCCCATGGACCAGAGCACAGCAGGCACTCCTGTCTTCCACTGCCTCCCGCAGTTTGGTCAAACTCATGTTAGTAGCTTCGAGAACACTGTCCAACCATCTCATCCTCTGCCCCCTTCTCCTTGTGCCCTCCATCTTTCCCAGCATCAGGGTCTTTTCCAGAGAGTCTTCTCTTCTCATGAGGTGGCCAAAGTATTGGAGCCTCAGCTTCAGGATCTGCTTGCCTTCTCTCCCCCGCTATTTGTAAGGTCTTGATTGGACAGCCACTTTGTTTTCTTGCATTTCCTTTTCATTGGGATGGTTTTCCATGAAGGAGACTCTAACCATTACATCACATTAACTCTGAACTACAACTCCTATCACACTTATTGTCCATGATAGATGTGGCTATCCCTGTTTAAGGTGACCTGATTTTGTGCCCATTAGTAAAAAAATAAAATAAAATAAATCCTCATTTCTCACAACATTCCCTAGTTGGTTGGTTAGTCTTTGGTCTTCCCTTGTTGAGCTATTTGCTGCTAAGCCGATGTAAAAAAAAAAGAAAATCACAACAAAACTGTATTTAAAGAAACCCAAAGAAAAATAACTTTTTAGCCATTTCTTGTTAAGTCTCTTATTTTCTGTAAGCCAGACCAGTTCTCTTACCCTGGAGCTAGACTTTATATCACCCTCGCATTTGGATTGCTTTACTGAAACCAAAGGGATATCTAAAAATCCCAAATTTTCTCAGCTTTTATGTTGCTTGTTTACTTGCTGGATGTCAGTCAGCATGACCCGTAAAAATCGAATGTGTTTTTTTCCTGGCTGAATATTTATGCTGCAAGCAAAAGAATTGTCTGTTGTGAACTGGACAGTTCCACAGTCAGTTTTATGTTGGCTTATTCATTGTGTTCTCTGATCCAAGTGCTCTGGCAAAAATAGCTGTTGTCTTTCAGATGCGAGAACTCTGGAAATCTATTAACAATAATGAAATTTAGCTGCTTACAACTTCCAGTAGTAATGATACAGGAAGAATACACACACACACACACACACACACACACACACACACACACACACACGTGATGTATGGAAGTGAGAGCTGGACCATAAAGAAGGCTGATCGCTGAAGAATTGATGCTTTTGAATTATGGTGCTGGAGGAGACTCTTGAGAGTCCCATGGACTGCAAGAAGATCAAACCTATCCATTCTTAAGGAAATCAGCCCTGGGTGCTCACTGGAAGGACAGATCCTGAAGCTGAGGCTGCAATACTTTGGCCACCTCATGAGAAGAGAAGACTCCCTGGAAAAGACCCTGATGTTGGGAAAGATTGAGGGCACTAGGAGAAGGGGACGACAGAGGACGAGATGGTTGGACAGTGTTCTCGAAGCTACAAACATGAATTTGACCAAACTGTGGGAGGCAGTGGAAGACAGGAGTGCCTAGCGTGCTATGGTCCATGGGGTCACGAAGAGTCAGACATGACTAAACGACTAAACAACAACAACAATGGTTAGAGTATCAGCAGGGCAGTCTCGAGCAGGTCGGCCGCCCTGGCGCTGAGGGGTGGGGATCGCTCCGGCGCCCCCGCCCTCGCAGGGCGCAGAATGGCGTCCGCGCGGCTTCGTCGTGCAGCGCCCAGCCTACCGGCCCGACATACCAGTGAGTATCAGACTGGTGTGGCAGCACCTAAGTTTGCCCCTAACAGCAATTGAGATTGTGTCCTATTTCAATGCAAATACTAGGAACCTAGGAAGCTGCTTAATGGTGTGTCCAAACATATGTCCATATAGCTCAATACTTGGTGTCATTCAACTAAGTCTTATTCAGAGTAGGCTCATCAAGACTGAATGATGGAAAAACCCTCGCTTGCAGAAGCCATTTGATGACTCAGGCACAAAACATCTACTAAGAGATAAATAATAATGTTTCAGGTATACAGATGATTGAAAGAACTTAAAAGGTGCAGAACAAATATGGCTGGAAGCACAATTTCACGTATGGTGGGTGGAGGGTGGGATGGTGGGGGTAGAAAAATTGTAAATTATATATATATATATATATATATATATATATATATATATATATATATATCTTTTTTATATATAATTCTTTATTTTTCTCTTTTTAGTTACCTTTTTATCTTATTCTTTCTATCCATGTTCTTCTTTCACTTGTTTCTTCATAATTGAAGTTTGCTTTTGTTGGTCATTAAGTTGTTGAAGTTTACTTTTACTTACTTATAACATGTTAAATGTATATGATTTACCATTTTATATGATTTCTTGATTTATAATTGCTTATAATTTATAAAAGTTTTCTTACTCTTTCTTTCTCCTTCCTCTGTTGGTGTTGATATAATTTGTAATGATTTGAAATGCAAATAAAATATAAAAATATTTTTAAAAAATGTGCAGGGAAAAAAAAGACTGAATGACTATGACTAAGTTAGGTCCATTGCTTTCAATGGACCCATAATGAGTAAAACTTAAATAAATACCACTCATTATTTGCACTTCAAAGGGGTTTCTGCCAGCTCTACCTACGTATCAAGGAATGAACCTGGGGCTATGTGCAGACAGAACATGCAATCTAGCCATGAGCTATGGCCTTAGACAGCCAAAACAAGGGTCTAGGTTCTTAGCACTCCTAATTCAGGCATTTAGCCCAACAATAGTTCTTTTCTTGCAATAAAATCTAAAAATCAGTAATCAGTTATTACGTGCAAGCTGCATAAAAAGAGCAACTCCAGTCTTTATCTGCTATTTAATTCATTTGATGAAGTGGAGTGGACTCTAGCATATGAAAGCTTATGGTGTAATAAATTTTGGTCTTTAAACCACTGTTGTTTTTCTATGAGACTAACATGGTTACCCACCTCATTTATCTATTATGCCATATTGCTAGAAATAGTTCTGTTTTGTTTTTATCTTCCTCCTTTCTTTGAGACACCATTAGCTATGCAAATCATTTATTTTACCCCTGGGTTCTCCTATTTTCCTTCCAATAACATTCTTGATTTTTATTGTATTTCACCTCCTAGAAGATATATAGGGTTGTACCCAGCAACAGTTTGATTCAGAGTACATCTAATGAAATTATAGGCTTAAAGTACAGCCCATTAATTCCAGTGGGTCTACCCTTGAGTGGAAGTTAGCTGCAAACAACTCTTTTGTCTTTCTATAATTTCTTTAACAAATCAACAACAGCCTTATGCCATTTTTTATTTTTAAACAACCCAAACAAATCTACTTTAAGAAGAAGATGACCCTTAATGCAGGGTCAAGGTTTCTTCTTCATAAAATTAAAGAATGAGAATCCTGAACGTAATTTAGGCAATTTATGCTGCAAATTTATACACCAGGGATGGAAATCTTGAAATTCTTCAGATGTTTTTGGACAACTCCCATCAGACTCCAGCCAGCATAGTCAATGGTCAGATATTATGGGAACATTTGGACCCAGGTTCTGCACCCCTCTTGTGTACAGTACTCTTTCTGAGGAGTTAGTATATTTGAACTCAAAGAAGACATGTATTGGGTTACACTGTTAGTTCCCATATTACTCATTTAGACATTTTATATTGCATTGTGCTTGCAGTGGTTGTGAAGCTAAGATCACATGCATGGATATTAAAGTGCGAGGCAAGGAGGTGGAAAGAGAGGGGTGATGTCTCCCAACTTTGTAATTACCTGCTTCAGAATACAAATTTGCTTAGCTTGTAATGCTGAAGTGTATTACGAATCAAACATAATTCCCTTCAGAAAAATTCTCCAGTGATGCTTGTAATTGCTGACCCAATTCCAAATCAAACTGAGAGGAGTTTACCCCACACCGAAAGAACAGGGTGAGGAAGAGTTGATTGTGAGAAGGAGAGGGACAGGTGGAAACGTGCCAGAGAGACACACACATAAAAAGGTGGTAGAATACAAAGGGGATAGATTCTCTCATATTTTGTTGATGTCTCTCATGCTGGGGTGGGGAGTGAGGGCAGTGCTCAGTTTAAAGAAGAAGAAAAAGCAACACGCTCAGAGCTTGTCTGTCTGGACTTTCTCTTTCCAAGGGGGGGGGGGAATTCTATCAAACTGGGATCTCTTTTCTCTACTTACGCAAACTCTGCAGATGCTCAAAGGAGATGTCATTATTTTTCATAATAAACAGAGCTGAGCCCTGACACTAAAATTGTTTACTGAAACTCAGCTTTGGCACAAATGAAGTGGTGCTGGTGCAGAGTGGAAGGTGGTCTGCACAAGTACTTGCCAGACAAAACGTTTGGTTGCAGTTCTTGAGTTTCATTACAGGGAGCGGCTTGGAGGTATCATGGAACTCTGAGGGACTACATAGAGAGGTGTTGTAGCCTCATTTGCTAATAAAGGGTCCTTAAGTTGCGCCCAGGCAGGGACAGAGACAGTCAACAACGACACCGAGGGCTGAATCCAGAGAAAGAATTTAATTCTTAAATTTAAGAGACTCTTGGTGATCACCTTCATGACAAGAGTAAAAAGGACAATTTTTCAAAGATTCTTATACACTTCTTGGGCTCCTTTCCCCCTCCTCTGTAAATGTGCGCACGCAAGGGGGTCATGGGTTACAAGTCCATATAAGGAAGATCCGTATCCTGTCCTTCTCATAAACACACGCTGACTCAGCAATGCTACCCCGGTGCCAGCCTCAAGCAGCCTTGAGTGTGCCTGATATTTGCGTCATCTCCTGGTGTAGACCTTGAGCATCTCCTGATGCTCCTTGTGCTTTCTGGCAAGGCCATCCTGTCTAGCTGTTGAATATTTTCATTACACTTTGACACAGAGGCATAGAGGCAAAGAGAAAAGGCATTTTAAGGAGAAAAGCATTTTAGGAATATTGGGGGCTAAGCCACACAATCAGAATTATACAATGCAGGCAATGCAAACTATAGGATCAGATTTAGCTCAATAATACAATTAGCAATTCTCTCCCTACAGTGTGATGGACTCTTGGCAAGGTACCAAGTCATGTGTTTTTGCTTTGTTTCTCAGCACACAACTCAGCTGTGACAAGCCAGTCAAGGGCTGTATCTCTGGTTGTGCGTCTCAGACAGAAGCAAAGGCGGTTTTAGGGTGCTACGGCTGGTGTGGTCACTGCCCTACACGGGGCACCCAAACAATGCTGTGGAATAGAACAAGAGAGGCGAGGGAGGGGTGCATGCTGAACTTTAGCATCACACAGGGCACCGCTCAGATCCGAGAGCCCAAAGTTCTCCACAGACAGAAGGTCCCATATTCAATCCTTGGCATCTCCAGCTAGGGCTGGGAGAGATCCCTGTGTGAAATCCTGCAGAGCCATTACCAGACAGCATAAACAGTGCTGAGATAGATGCAGCAATGTTCTCACTCAGTAGAAGGCAGTTTCTCTGCTGCTAAATTGCTGCAGCTGGGAGTAGAGGCGGGGGGGGAGTGTCCCCCGATTCTTTGAAAAAAATCTGGTAACCCTAGTCTAAAGGAGTTGGGAACTGTTATACATTCAGCAACGTACGGTATTTCATAAACCTTCCTACCAAGAAATGTTGCAAATCTGGTTAAAATTCTGTGGACTTCATCTGCATTTCTGCAGATCTCTCAGCTGAACAGGGATCTCCATAATCAGCTTGCTTTAGGCAAAATACACTTGGTGGCTTTTTGTTACACTATCAAACTATACAAATGATTTGTTTTTTAGGGAGATTTGTTTTGAGATTCTCACCCTCTATGCTTTCTGGTGTCACCTTTTTTACTTCTCTTGAAATGACAGTAATATCCCCAGTGTTGTAAATGGCATGTGACTAAAGTATATTTCATGGCCTTTTGTTGAACAACTCAAACATCAGATGAATTGTACTAACAAACCTGATAAAAATAAGACTTTGGTTATCACTCCCCCCCTTACTCCTGATGTGAGGTAGCTTCCTTGGCTTTCCATTATAAAAGCATTTCTTAGATGCATATAATTAACACCAATTTTCTCCCAGTAGGTTCTTCTAAATCAGAAATCTGAATTGCACAGATTTACTGGCAACTCTGCATCAATATTATTACTTCCACTGAGATTTTTTTGCTTACAATTTTTCAAAAGATGGGATTTGCAGACACAGAAACAGAGCCATTTAGACCATTGTTCTTAAAATATTACCCTCTGCACATTATATTTATTTAATCACACATCCCCCCCACTTTTTCGGGTTTCTGCTTCATTTGATATTTGGAGGCCAGTTCTCTTTGGTCTGCAGTGTCCTCATCTGGTAAGGAGTTGGAATCTTGGACTATTCACAGCTTCTGGCTAGGGGTGTGCTTCAGGTCTCATTGCCAGCACTGTCATGGCCAGTGAAATGGAAATTGCTGCAGTGTTTGTGGTCCAGAATAAAGATCAGTCACGTGAATGTGATCAGTGTTTGTTCACGTCATTGTTTTAAAGTCCCCAAATAAGGAATTAATTACTTTCTTTTTACATAGTTTTGACATTTCCTTTACGTCAAAATGAACGGAAGTTGCTTATACAGTTGGGCACGTTATTGTACTACCAACCTTACTATATGCTTGTGAAACATGGACCACTTATAAACGCCATCTCAAACTCCTCGAAAGATTCCATCAACAGTGTCTCTGAAAAATTTTACACATCACTTGGGAAGACAGGCGAACTAATATCAGTGTACTGGAAGAAGCAAAGATCACCAGTGTGGAAGCAATGATTCTTCAACATCAACTTCGTTGGATTGGTCATGTTGTTCAGATGCCTGATTATTGTCTTCCAAAGCAACTAATCTATTCCGAACTTAAAAATGGAAAGTGCCATGCTGGTGGTCAACAAATGAGGTTTAAAGACTGTCTAAAGACAAATATTTAAAAATGTAATTTAAACACCAGCAATTGGGAAACACTTGCCTGCAAGTGCTCCAATTGGAGAACAGCCTTTACCAAAGGTGTCATGGGCTTTGAAGACCCTTGAACTCAGGATACAAGGGAGAAACATGCTAAGAGGAAGGCATGCTTGGCAGATCCACACCGTGATCAACTCCCATCAGGAAACCAATGTCCCTACTGTGGAAGGATGTGTGGATCCAGAATTGGCCCCCACAGTCACTTACGGAGTCATTGTTAAAACCGTGTTTATGGAAGACAATCTTACTCGGCTAAAAGTGATCGCCAAGAAGATCAATTACATAAGTTTTAGTTAAGTATGGGACAGTGAGATGAATAACATGGTGTTTGGTGGAATCTGAAGTGCAGCAGAATGGAAATGGTGTTGATTGTGATGAATACAGGCCAGAATGAAAATTGCTACCTTCTTGAATCCCCATTGCATCTCCCATCTCCTGAGTCCTCTTCCCAAAGTTTGAGCTTTGTCCCTGTGCCCCATGTCCTCAGTGCAGTACCCCCAACCCCCACATGTAGTTCCAGCCTAATATGGAAGAGAAAGAAAGAAAAGTCAGG
Organism: Zootoca vivipara; assembly: GCF_963506605.1. Lineage (NCBI taxonomy): Eukaryota > Metazoa > Chordata > Lepidosauria > Squamata > Lacertidae > Zootoca > Zootoca vivipara. Next base: position 52,388,906 of record NC_083286.1, on the reverse strand, counting down.
CAAAGCTCAAGAACGACATGTGGAAGATTTGACTTTGCAACTTTGCCGTTGTTCATTCCCTTTTGGTATTATCTGAACCAAACTGAAGCAAATAGCTCCTTTCCATTACTTTGGTTCTTTGCCCTTCAGCTGTAGTTCAAATTGAAAATGGAAGGAGGGAGGTGATGGGCGGGGAAACAGGTCCTTCCTTTCTGTTAAATAACCTTGCAGACTTTAATTTGAAACAAACAAAGCATTTTAAAGCACTGCTCCTTGGGGGATTGCACCGACTGTTACTAAATTGCTGAATATTTAGCAGTCACACACATGCTCCAGACCCCAAGGTCTGTCCCCCAAATGATAAGCCCTTTTTATTAAATGAACTTTAATTACTTAATAATTAGGCCTTCTGTAGGGGGAAGATGGGGATCTTGATAGGCTGCCAACCAGGCCGTAGGGCAAATCAGGCTTGCGTGGCATTTTCCGATTAGAATTTAAAAGCAGGTGTACTATTCTCCGAGACCCTGGTTAGGAGACAATCTTCCCTGAAGGGACAAAGACACAATGTGAAGTTGAGCTGTGGAAGACTTTGTCTTGACAGTTGCATCAATTAACAGAGCAAATGCTGCAGAAAAAAAGTCAAGGGGGGGGGAGTTGGAGGATGAGGCTCAGATGAAGCATGAGCGAGTCAAATTTCTGGATTTTGCAGTTCCAGAGCAAGGCGGTACATAGGAAGCTGGCTTTAGCCAAGTCAGAGAATTGGTAAATTTAACTCAGTACTGCCTACATCAGGGAATGTGTGACACTTCAGATATTGCTGGACTACAGTTCCCATCATCCCTGACCATTAACCATGCTTTCTGGAGAAGATGGGAGTCGTAATCTAACAACATCTGACGGCCAAAGGTTCTCAGTCCCTGGCGGTGGCTCTGCAGGGTTTCTGGTGGGGCATATTACTAGTCCTCCCCGAAGATGTCAAGAATTGAACCTAGGACTTTCTGCATGCAAGTCCTCCCCAAGCTTGAGACCCTCTCCAGTAACACCTGAAGGGAGACGTACATGTTTCTTCTACAGGGATTGGCACAAGCTTCAGATGTGAGGACAGTGTGGAGGGTTGCGTGAGCTTCCTCTTCTGCACATCGCTCCAGAAGGACACAAAGAGTACACACGAGAAGTGGCCACCTACAATGAAACACAGGTCCATCTAGTTTTATAACACCCTGTTTTCCAATAATAGCTTATCAGATGCTTTTGAGAAGACCATAAGCAGGGTAGAAGGCCAAGAGTCATCTCCTATTCCTTGCCTCATTACGCAGAGGTATACTAGCTCTGAATATGGAAGCTGATTGCTATCTATATACCTGTTTTCGAATATTCTAGTTCAGTAAAATAAAAGAGACACTTGTGTTAAGGTTTTCCAGAATGCCCCATTTCCTGACATATTTATTTAGTATTGCATTCCTCCAAGGGACAAGGTTGCACACGAAAGCTCATACCAAAATAAAAACTTAGTTGGTCTTTAAGGTGCTACTGAAGGATTTTTTTTAATTTTGCTTCGACTCAGACCAACATGGCTACCTACCTGTAACTAGAACTATGGAAGGCACCACATTGAGCCGCATGAAAAGGTATCTGACGAAGTGTGCATGCACACGAAAGCTCATACCAAAATAAAAAAACTTAGTTGGTCTTTAAGGTGCTACTGAAGGAATTTTTTTATTTTGCTTCGACTCAAACCAACACGGCTACCTACCTGTAACTATAATTATCCCCTTTGAGCTATGTTAGGCTGAGGGATGTTGACTGGCCCAAAGTCACCCAGTGAGCTTCATGACTGAGTGGAGATTGGAATCCTTTTCTCCTGGGTCTTTCCCCAACACTTTACACCACATTGGCTCCCCACTCCAATCTGCAATACTGAGATCCTTTTAGCAAAATAGCTATTGTGTTTGTTTTTTTATATATCCTATGGTTTTGAAAACACACTTTTGATTGACAAAGTGTTGTCTTCCAAGACAAATAATACATGTGCAGATATCAAGTCTTGTATGGCATCAAAATAAACAAGGAAAATCTTACATTACAAATTCAGCTCACATCCACAGGGTATACTTCGATCTTAAGCATTAAGACAATTCTCCATAGTGGCTGCTGTGACAGAAGGGAGAATACTGTACTATTGTTAATAAATGCTATAAATCGAGAACATACAGAGTCAAACCCGTCTTTCTCTGTTACCCCTCTTATGACCCTATTATTGTGAGTTAAGCTCTCCATAAGTGCTATCTTCCACACATATTGGGTCCAGGTTTCTGTGGTGGGAGGTGGTGCTTTTTCTAGTTGGAAACAATGGTTTGCCTCATTGCTGTCATGAGAAGGAAGTTCAACTCTTTATGTTTGATCATTGGATTGATATATTTTTTCCATTAACATCAAGGCTGGCATGGGATTGGGTACAAGATGTTGCCTTGTAATGGTGAATGGTAGTGGAAAGAAATGGGTCTAGAAATCTTTAAGCAATGTACACTCCCACCACATGTGGAGATTCATTCCATTAAGCTTATGTCCTCTCCAGCATAAAGACGAGAAAGTGGAATTAACTCTTGAAAGGTATAAGGGGTGTCCAGTGCAATCTTTAAAGAGACTTCTTGCAATTTAGCCAAGTTGGTAACTCTGGAAGTGTATACTCTATACCAGCAATGTCCAACCGGTCAACCGCGATCAACAGGTCAACCGTTGGGGTGCTCCAGGTCAATCGCATGAGTAAAAAAAGTGATCGCCTGCTTTGTCATGAGTGGTTGTGACGTGTGCACTATGCATTATGAAAGCTTGTAATCACTGAGCCTGTTTCAGAGTGGTGGAAGGAAGGAGGGCATCTGAGTGCCGGGCGATTGATTTTATGCAATCCTCCCCCCAGAAAAGCTCAACAACTCTGGTCCCCCCCCAAAGGTAAACAATTCTGCTCACTCCCCCCTAAGAAAGGTTAACAACTATGGGCAATGGCAATGAGTAGATCACTGCCAGTTTTATTATACTGGGAGTAGATTGCAGTCCTATAGAGTTGGGCGTGCCTGAGTCTATACTGACCAAAGTTAGCCTCCTGGTGTATATTGTACTCTAGGAGGCTTGGTTTGGTCAGAATCAATGTATACACTTCCAGAGCTAACACTAAATGCATTACTTTTGGTAAATGAGCGACCATAGACGCTAGTGGGCTGTGAAAATTTGTGTCTCAGGCTTTTTAGACTCGTCTACCCATGTACTATCTGAAACCAAAGCGGCACATTGGTTGTCAAATTTGATCCCCCCCCCCAGCTTTCCTACCCCACTTCTACAATAATTAATTGGTAGTTTTATTTTCATTGTATTTTTTAAATGATCCCTAGTATGGAATTCACCTTTTTCACAGCTGCCGTGCATCTTGATGGATATTGTTCATAAACTACTTCTGAGCCATAGTTTTGTTCAAAAAATACGGTACAAAGTAAATTGGTTAACCTAATTTAGACTTGAAGAGCAATTAAGTGAATCCAAACCAGCAGGAAACAAGGGGGAAAGAAACCCCTGCATTTTAGATCTTCTTTTCAACTGGTGTTTTTTTTTCTTTCTTTTTCTGTTTCCACAGGTCCATTGAGGTTTCTATCCCAGACAGACTCTGTCACAGCATTTACAGGAGACACTGTTTTGTTAAAATGCGAAGTTGTAGGGGAACCTATGCCAACCATCCACTGGCAAAGGAACCAAGAAGATCTGGTTTTGAATCCTGGTGATACCCGTGTGGCAGTTCTGCCTTCTGGATCTTTACAAATTAGCAGAATTCAAGCAGGGGATGGTGGGATCTATAGATGCCTTGCAAAAAACCCTGCCAGTTCAAGAACTGGAAACGAAGCAGAAGTCAGAGTTTTGTCAGGTAAGAAGCTTTAAAAATATGTGTAAAATCACTCATTAAAGTTATGGCATTGAAGTCTGATTATATCTGGTTTGCAATGCAAATTTACCCACCAATATGTGGATATCTTTTGAAGTGAACCAGTGAAAATTGACCTTTTTTTGCAATTTAAATTGTAAGTATTACGAGCTTATGTGCCTGTTTTGTGCCACTGTGGTCTCTTCACAAGGGCAGAGCATGCAACATGTAAATGTGACCTTTACAAAAGCAAATCCCATGAATACCTTCCCAGAGCATTGCGGGTAGGGGAAATGTCTTGCTTCAAGAAAAACCAACCAACCAATATATGGTGTTCTCAACTGCAACCTTTGAATTTATTTCCCAGCTTCCCATGGGACCCTGGAACTATTCAATTTTCATCTTCATTTCTGAACCACTATGTGGTGAAGGTGGGGTGGAGGACTTTGTGCTGACCTACTACAAATAAATATAATTTTGAAGACCTGATGTAAAAACAATCAAAAACAAAAACTGCAGATCTGTTTGATGCAGATAAGAAAACATTATTACTTGGTATACGATATATTATTGGGGAGAGTTAATGTGGTCCAAATGAAGGAGTGTTGCATTACGATATTGGATTTAAACCCCACTTCTGCCTGGAATTTTGGGTAACCTTGGCACTTCCATTCACTTTGCTTCAGTACCTCCTGCTTAAAAGGGGATTAATGGTTTGGTTGCTTGTAGAATAGATTTGGGGCAAACTTACCTTGTGAAGCAAATATGCCACAGAAATAGTTGGCAGTAACAGGGTTCCTCTCTCCAAATCTGGCATAGCAACACTGCTACATGTTTTGTGCTTCCTGAACCTATAAATGAAATGGAAGCACAGCTACCCCTGGAAATTCACACTTCTCAGAGCTCTTTGATGCAGTTCTCCAACCAAAATGTGTGCACCAAAGTGCATGTATTAGTGAAAACAATGTACAAAACTACATCCTGGGGCAAAGGTGTGTCTAAAACTGCAGACATTCGGAGAAATGTACACAAAATGCAAAAGTTTTGAATAGTCTTTTTTAAAAAGAAAAGTAAACTTCATAAGTTGATACAGAAATGGAATTCAAATCTACTTGGTACTGAGCTGAAGACTGGGGAAAATAAGAGTCTGAAAGAAACTGAAAGTGACAGATTCATCCATCCCCGTCCTTGCTATATAAACTCTGAAATACAGTATAGGATGCTTTTATCTGAGAGAAGTAAAGTTTGACAGTTTCAGACTTCTGCTTTGTTTTCTTACGGGTTTCCCCAAAGAGCAATGGTTTTCAATGCACTAGCTAACTTCATTTGAAATGCCCCTCACTTCTTCAGGGCTGAGAAATGTCATTTGGACCAGGCAATCTCAATTGACACTTCCAAGACTTGAGGAGAAATAGCAGTGGTGGTTGAATGGGCCAACATGCTTTCAGCACTAGAGGAATATTTTCAGGCATAGGGAGAGAACAGAAACTAAGAGAGGCATGGGGAACCTGATATGGCCAACTGGCCAGATCCCAATCTCCCCCATCATCCAAATGTGACATATAGGTGTGACTACCCTCCTGTCAGTCACTGATGTCATAATGACACCCAGAAATTTGACACCTGTCAAAATTCAAAGAAGGTTGCCAATCAAGCTGATTGGAGCTGGGTGGATGCCTTCAAAGAGTTCCCCTGTAACTGCTGCTCAACTTATTGACAGTTACAGTGACCTCCTTTAAAGTCCCCACAGATTGCCTCGTGGGCCAAATGGGAAGGCTTGAAGGACCTAATTTGCTCCATGGGCTGGAATTTCCTCACCTCTCTTCTAAGACTAAAGGTAAAGGTAAAGGGACCCCTGACCATTAGGTCCAGTCGTGACCGACTCTGGGGTTGCACGCTCATCTCGCACTATTGGCCGAGGGAGCCGGCGTATAGCTTCCAGGTCATGTGGCCAGCATGACAAAGCCGCTTCTGGCAAACCAGAGCAGCACATGGAAACACTGTTTACCTTCCCGCTGTAGCGGTTCCTATTTATCTACTTGCATTTTGACGTGCTTTCGAACTGCTAGGTTGGCAGGAGCTGGGACCAAGCAACGGGAGCTCACCCCGTCACAGGGATTCGAACCACCGACCTTCTGATCAGCAAGCCCTAGGCTCAGTGGTTTAACCACAGCGCCACCTGGGTCCCTTCTTCTAAGACTAGTAAGCAGCAAAACTCCTTCCACCTGCCAGTGATGCATTATTTTCAATTACCTCAATTTTTAAAAGCTTTTCATACATATATTTTGTTAAGAAAGCAAACAAATAATTGAGGACCATGCAACTCTTTTGTGTAACTATTCTCTCCCCCCCCCATTTATTACTAACTATATTGCATCATCATTAGCGGAAGATGACAATGAGCCTTTTCCACTTTTTGTTTTCCTCGAGTCTTTTCTCTTTTGTCTCTTCACTCCTAATGGAAAGAATTACAATGCAGAGACAATTCCAAGGCAATCAATGGAGCAAAAATGAAGAAAACCTTGTTAGTCTATTTCTTGTTTAACATTCTGGAGTCAATTGGCTTTTTAGATGATTCACTTCTATGCATAAAGGTGTTAATGGGGATGGGGGAGGGAGAGGGGATGAGATGGATACAAAGCAGCATTAAGAACAATAAAATAAAATTGCCATTCCATCTACAAAAAAAACCCCAACCAAACAAAATAAAACCAGAGCAAGACAACAACAGGCTTTGCATATAAAGAGCTTGATGGTTGTTAAGCAACAGCTACATTAGGCGAGCAGAAATTAAAACTTCACAGCTCCTTAAACACCACATAAAGCACCCCTGGTCCCAGTCAGCACTGGAAGACTTCATTCCCATTCAGAAGAACTGCTTTAGCATTTAAGCACAAAGGCATCATCATTAGACTGAATACATTCTCCAAGAGATGTCTCAGTTATAGCGATCCTCCATACCGAAGGTCTATTTTTTTTATACCTTATATAAAGACATTACACACACCCCACAGGCCTGTTGGTGCGTGTGTTTATAATCACCCTATAAATCTTGCTCTGTGTTTGTGTCTGTGTATGTGTGTGTCATGGGAGGTTCAAGAAAGTGGGTAAGCTCACCAACACAAAACAGTCCTTTAAAGCAGAGTTGTTTTACTTGGCACGCACAAAACACACACACTACATTTACACACTACAAAGAGGATGCACAAAGGCTTTTCTCCTGCCTAGTTCCAGAGAGGTTTCTCTACTTCAAAGTCCTTGCTGAGCAAAGTCCACATCCAAGTTCTAAGTCAATTTGCAGAGAGTCCTGAAGTCTGACAATTCCCCAAGTCTTCTTCTCACATGAGCTCTTTTCAAAATGTTCCGATAACTCTGCAGCTCCACAAGGACCCACTCCTCCCTGATAATGACCAATGACTCATGCCCCATGCTGTAATCTGAGCCCTTTAAACAGAAAGGTATTTATCTAATCTGCCCAGTAATACTAATGAGGAAGTCACCAGATTCAACCAGGTACATCTCAGGAATGAGCTAGCTCTTTCCTCACTAACCAATTGACGTGGAACTTGACTCCCACTAACACACATACCACAACAAGCATTTTCCTGCTGTCTAAAAACAGCACATTTTAAGGCTTTCTGCTCTATGGGCAGCATAACCAGTCCATCAATAAAATCTCCATTACAAGGAACATTGATATCAATAGTATTTTGTATGGCGGTTCTTAGGCAATTGCCATGGCCCTTTAGCACTTCTTGGCTGCCATGTTTTTCAAGCCAGACCACGGAGACTGCCATTCTCTTTACTGAGCCAATTGCAAGCGGTGTCAGCTGGTGTGACATGAAGTCTGTCCTATTTTACTTCTGATACCTAATCACAACTGATTGCATGCCTTCTTACATTGCAAAGAAGACAAAGTGGGGGGGGGACCACACCCATGGATATGTTTGCCATTCATGCAATAGATGCATTAATCCCATGGTAGGTGATTTTGAATGTTTTAATAACAAACTATATCTGAAAGTCATATTGAAATTTATGGAATGGGTTCAGTTGATTAATAAATTGCTTTAATTGGATTTTATGAAACTGAGATGCTTATTTGGGCAACTTTTTAATTAGACCAAGCTAACTTCCCTTTCTAAAACAATATTCGGATGAGCCAACTCAGCCCAGTCGTTCCATCGCCCAAAGCATTGCTTAGATCCCCATATCGCTTCCAGCAGTTTGAGACCCACGGGCGCTGCCTGGCTTTATAAACAAAAAACCACCACAATATTTGGATATTGTAACCAGTAGAGGCTTTCCACTAGGGCTCCTGGGTGCCCTTCCAATGAGAATGTTAAGCAGTTTTGTAAAATCCCCTCTAATACCAAAGCCACACACCTGTTCAACAAAACTTTCTCATTTTGTTTAGTATTTGTTTTGTGGAGGTTGGGGGGGGGGACTCCTGGAGAAGACTTTAGGGGGACACAGGGAGAGAAGAGGAAGGGAAGCCTGGGTGTGCAAGTGGAATTCATTTTGTGCAGTATGAGATGCAATCTATATCTTGCTAGGAG